>NC_091484.1:67704209-68009970 GCF_947461875.1 Haliaeetus albicilla | reverse complement strand
TGTACCTCACCTTTTCCAGATTTTTCTACCTTTACAGATTTCATTATGAAATCTGAAAATTTGTACACTCTCTTCCTTGGCTTGGTAATTTGTCATGTAAAATTGAAACTAAAATAGTACTTTTGCTCCAGAGGAGAAGTCTTCTCAAGACCATGCTAAAGTAGACAATGGATTAAAAATCTGACAGGATAGTGTCAAACCCTATGTCTGTAAAGCATTCAGGTAATTCTTTGGAGAGTGGCTTAGACCATGGGAAAATCAGTAATTATGCCCTTAGAGCAGATTTAACTTTCCCATAATAAATAAAGCCTGGGGCCACATGGGGGAAACAAAATCTTAAATAGCTGCTCATTAAGTAAACACCATCCATTCCATGTACTAAATGATATGAGAGTGTGGGGGAAAAATCTGTAAGTTCATAGCATTTCATATAATACCTAATACATATGCATAAGAGGGCAAATTATGGCAACTTTTGAATGATTATGTTTGGCAACTTTGTACTTCTCTTGCTCTTTCTTAAAACATTATGTCTGTTAGCTATTCATGGGTAGTGTTTTCTTCGGGAGCTTAGCTGATGTTTATTTATAAGTCACCATATTCTACCTGATTGCTCCATTTGTTAGCTTGGATTTCATATGTTTGTATATTAGTGCTTAGACAGCTTGGGGCCAAGGAGCCGATTAAGGCCCAAATCCAAACAGTTTCATTGCTAAACTGCTGCATTTTAATAGAACATATTCTCTAGAAGATGGACTGTGGTTAAACTTATCCCACCATAACATGAGTCTAGAAGGTGTTAACCTCTGAGGTCCAATGCAGGAAAATAACCCATCCAGCTAGGGAGATCTACTGGCAGAGTAACTTACCTTGGGTAGTGTCTACAGTAGCTCATTGGATGTGAAAGGTTCCTGCGGCCACAGGATTAATTAGGGATCCCCCTTGCTTCTGTACAACCTTTCTTCACCTGCTGCAACACTGCTGAAGTTCAAATGCCTTCATATACCACCTGCTCTGAGATACATGAGAACAAACATAATTGTCACCACTGTACCTCATCTCTAATTGCCTGATTTTGCTGTTTTACCAATAAATATCTGTAAAGTACATATCTAGTAATCTCTCTAATGAGCTCTTAATGATGGCACAGATGACATGACTGATATTTCTAATAGCAAGAAGTCAAGTATACCTCATCTACACTAGCTTTTTCTGAATGAAAAAAACCACAAAGAAGAATGTTATTTGCCAAACTAAAAGAGAGCAATTTCAGCAATGGTAGTTGGTTGCTACTGCATGGCACGTTTCAGCAAAGAAAGTCCAAGAGAATTATGAATATTAATTACTTAATTTAAACTAAACCGAGTTGTACAAGGCAGAAGACATACAAGATTTTTATCACCTTCATTTAAATGATACATCTTTCAAGGCACCTAAAAGTATAGGGTTTCTTTTTAATTAGAAGCTGCAATGAGAACTGATTGTCTCAGAGAAATAAGATATAAAATATTTATTTTTCTAATTTTGGTATTTTGACATGAACCTACATCTCATACAGTGCCATATAAGAGTTCTGGGAGTTATAAAACAAGGTCTTGTTTTACATCCCATCTGAAAAACAGCTGATCCACCACATAACAGGATGGTTTACTTTTTCCTTTATGTGACAGCCTAGTCTTCTTAAGTTTCTGTGATCAGAAAGAATAAGCATAAGACTATTTAATGTAATGATACAACAGCTAGATAGAGCTAGAATTGGTGCTTTATAATTTATTAAATTATACACATTTTATTGGAGCGTCAAAATTGGCAGTTCTCCTTCTCAGAGCTTCTGTATTATAATTTAACTATCATTTTTTACGATATCCAATGTTCCCCAGTGTAGTAACAGACAAACATTAAGCATAGCACAACATGAACATTATAGGTACAATATGGGAAAGCAACATGTATAGTACACATGGTTATATGTATAGCTATCTGCATAGTAAAGTATAGATATTTACGTAATTATATATAATTAGATATATAGTGATGATTACAATACGCAACAATTTACACTAACATTAACTCAAACCGATAAATTATATGTTTGTATATATGTAGTAGGAACACATGGAGTAAATCAGAACCATGTCTCATGCTCTTTTCAGAGAGGTCAGGTGAGAAGGATTTGATTTATACTTTTTGCTTTTTTTCATGTCCAGTGCACACCATTGAGTACTACAGTGAGTATCATACTTCCCCAGAACTACCAAATATTACAATTTGATAGAATTGAAATAACAGCACCAGGTGATCACAATATTGCTAGTACAGTCATGGCCAAGTAAATGGGTATTGAAGATTCAGGCAGAGGACATTGCAGCTTGTCTTCTATGTGCTAACTAAGGCTTTTTAGATTTCCCCGAGGTAAAATATAGCCAAGTCATTATATAGCCAAGTGGTTACAACCTCTTTATCAGAATGTAAGGTTATCAGTATGGCACTGTGTTGTTCTCTGTATATTTTCTACATTGACATAAAGTTTGAGGCTATGGAAAACTATCCACTGCTAGAAGAATATCAGGTGCTGGCATTTGGGTTGAGGAAATCCCCAGTGTCAATACAGGCTGGGTGATGAATAGATTGAGAGAGGCCCTGCAAGAATGACTTGGGGACATTGCTAGATGAAAAGTTGGACAGCAATGTGCACTTGCAGCCCAGACAGCCAATTGCATCCTGGGCTGTATCAAAAGCAGCGTGGCCAGGAGGTCTAGGGAGGTGATTCTGCCTCTGCTCTGCTCTGGTGAGACCCCACCTGGAGCACTGCATCCAGCTCTGGGGTCCCTGGTACAAGAAAGGCATGGGCCTGTTAGAGCAGGTCCAGAGGAGGGTCTTGAAGATGATCAGAGGGCTGGAGCACCTCTCCTATGAAGACAGGCTGAGAGAGTTGGGGTTGTTCAGCCTGGAGAAGAGAAGGCTCCAGGGAGACCTTGTAGCAGCCTTCCAGTACCTAAAGGGGGCCTACAAGAAAGCTGGAGAGGGACTTTTTCCAAGGGCAAGTAGTGACAGGACAAGGGGTAGCAGTTTTAAACTAGAAGAGGGTAGATTTAGATGATGTAAGGTGCCCTTCTTTTGTAGTCTTTTAGCGTCTAACTGATCAGAGGTTGACACCCTCAGAGAAAGAGTGCACCCTGAATGATTGTGTTCAACTCCAACGATCAATTTAAAAGAGAAATGCATAGAATAGGAATGGATTTTCACCCAGTTCTTCTTTGACCAAAGAAGAATATAGGGATTTCTGGGGAAGGGTTTAAAAATGGAATAACTAATCTGCTGAGAAAAAAAAACAAAACCAAACCCAAACAAACAAACAAAAAAATCAAACAAAAACCTGTGTCTTTACTTCATATTCTTTCAAAGGAAGATATTTGAATTTAAAATTTATTTCATAGAATTTTGCAAATATATCTTATAAGGAATAGCTGCTAACTTTGAATCCGTGTTTACTTTTGAACTCATCATGGTCTCAGTCCCAGGTATAGGATTTTGCATCAGGTCCATCCTTAACTCCAAGTTTAGTTTTACAAGAAAAAAAAGATGTCTCAAAATAAATAAGTGCAAATGAATGCTTCAGTGATTTTCTCCTAATTTTGAAAAGCCTGTAAAACAGGAAAGGGAATAGAACTAGGGGTTGAATATCACTGGTTTGCTGGTAATGTACAACCCTTAGATTGAAGTTTTTTTAATTGGCATGTGCTCTGTAATTGATCTGCAGTCTCATCGACTTTTATTTTTCAAGATGGGACAATAAACTCTTTTCCAGACCATTAAGAGCCCCATTGGAGTGGAGATCCTGAGAAGTCTTGCTGGCTTCTTCCCAGCGTGCTTGGCAGCACACATCAGGCACCCACCTTGCCAGCCTGGCAGCACAAGAACAGCCAGGCTGAGGAAACCACAGCCACCTTCCCAGTGCCCAGTGCAATCCTCCACCTCTAGGAAAACTAGCAGGAGGCAATGAATAGACTAAGTGCCAGGCAGCAACCATAGAGTGATTTTATCAGTTCTTATAGATCAAAACAGCACATCTTGGTGAGATTTCCTTTTCTGCAGCAAGCCTATTTTTTTCTACTTTTATAGTCTCTGTACAGTAATGTTTTGTGAAGGGTTAAACTTTTACGTGAGGTACAAAAGTAGCAGCCATGAAAATGAAAAAGAAGATGTCAAGTCTCTTGTTAAAATAATTAAGGTGTCATTTCATGAATCATCCATTGTCCAAATTAACACATATAAAGAATAGGCTGATGTTAAAGAATCTGCTTAAAAGCTGGCATTTTTTTCCCTTGAATTGAGGTCTTATTTAATAAATCTAGCAGAAAATTCTGCTCTCTGTATCCTTTTAAATGGTTGTATAGATGCACGGGTGTAATTGAAAACAGAGGCTTTCCATTGGGGAATAATGAAGGCAAATCTCCCCTGACATCACATTGTTTTTAATATGCCAATAAGCAAGTGTACTATTCTGAAACATAACTAAAGAGGTAATAATGACAATTATATTTAGATCATTCTACATAGAATAAAAAATTATTTTGAATTTAAAAAAAATTAGTTATAAAATGTTTCTACTGTTTGCATCATATTGCTGTCTCTTCTTCAGCAAGTTCTACGGTATCTTTTTAAAACAAAAAAAGCTCCATCCAAAATGTTATGCCTGCAAGTATTTTTTTCACAATGGCAATATTGGCCATGTGAGAATTTGCCTCAAGTTGAGCAAGACTGCTTAGATATCTAACCAAAGCAGTGTAAGCTCTCAAATCCTCTAGGCTTCATCCAACAGTAGTAATTCACATATGAGTGCATCATTAAAAGCAGTTTTAAGAACTTTCTGTGAATAACTTGTGGGTAACTTGTAGTGCTGATATTAGTAAGTGTATTGATGTGTCTTCTAATTAATTTACTTCAGTCAGAGTTAGGCCTCTTTTCTACCACCTACTGTGAATATTTGGACAAGTGTTTTTTCTGGACTTGACTTACTAGAAACTTGAAGTGTAAAAAGAAAAATGTAATAATCAATAGTTGTCGTTTAGACTTTCTAGAGTCCATTCCAGTGTACAGTAGTGCTTCATTAAAAAGCTCTAACTTTTTGTTGTTGACTTTTGTGATAGGCTTTTCAGGCAACATTTGAGAGAGAAATGCTACTGAGAAGTGCACGGAGCAAGAGGTTATGTTTAGAATGATAGCTTGTGGTTATAGTAAATTTAAAGAAAGACATCTTTCAGCCACTTTAGTTATGTATTAGTAGAAAGTAGGTACTCACATAGTGCTGCAAGTTATAGGCTGCTGTACTGAAAGCTAATGAAAATGTATCAAAAAGGATAAATAATTGTAGTTGCTACAGACAGGATTTCTTTGACCATTGGAAGACTACGTTGCTAACTACTAAACATCAAAAATGCAGGTAAATAATAGAATTTAGTTTACTTCAACGAAGTAAAAACAGTTTTCAAAAACATTACAGTCACTGCAAATTCAAAAGCAAGAGGTATTAAAAGAGCTGAAAGGACTCTGTTTTAAAGTAATGCTTTTAACTTCAGTGCATGACACAGTAAAGCTTTTATGAGCAGAGACACAGGTCACTGCAATGTTAGCTAAGGTACCTATGCTGTAAATCATTTTCTTGGAAAATACACTCTCAGGTGTTTTGAATTTCAGTTACCCTTAGGTACAAGTTACAATTCCTGGACACTGTGCTCTGCAAGAATACAAACACATGCAAAATTCCCCCCCCCCCCCCCCCCCCTTTGATATAAAGGAAACAAAGCATTTACGTAGTGAATCACAATATCACAGAATGGATGATGTGGGAAGTGGCCTCTGCAGATTGTCTAGTCCACTCCCCTGTTCAAAGCAACATCAGCTACAGCAGGTTTCTCAGGGTCATGTCCAGTCGGGTTTTGAATATCTCTACGCATGGAGACCGCACAACTCTAAGCAACCTGTTCCAATGTTCAATCACCCTCATAGCAAAAAAATAAATAAATTTATGTGTAAATGTAATTTTCCATATTTCAGTTTGTGCCCACAGCTGCCTGTACTGTCACTGGGCACCAATAAGAGTCTGGCTCTGTCATCTTTCTATCCCTGCCCCCAGTCAGGTATTTATATACATTGATAAGATCCACCAATTCCCCCCTGAGCCTTCTTTTGTTGAGGCTGAGCAACCCCAGCTCTTTCAGCATCTCTTCATATGTCAAATTCTCCAAATCACCAGTCATCTTCATGGCCCTTCACTGAACTTACTCCGACATGCCCATGTCTCCTGACCCCTGGGAGTCACCACTGATAATTCATCTTCAGTTGGTCTTTGTGCCACTGATTACAACCTTCACTACATTAGCTACCTTCTTTATAACATGTTGCAGAACTCACACATTTGCTTATACATATCTACAGCAATTACTAATTCTTGTTTTCAACTGAAAATGGCCTCATTGTTCTATATTGCAACACAGTTAGCCTCCTTCACTCTAAATTATGTGTTTCATAAATGAACAAATGAAAACATAAATCTCATTTTTAATTTCCCTTGGACCATGTTCCAAAGATATTTTTCTCTTGCTTAACAAAAAATTACACTTGGGAATTGCCTTTCCTAGGGTGTTTGTACATTAATGTTTATTTCAGACCAGGCATGCACTTTTGAAAAGAATTTCCAATTCTCCTCACATCTGTTCACATCACAGAGTGATCTCAGAGTGCACAAAGCAAATTCCTTATGTATGAAGCTGGACTGGAAGATGCTGTCCGGGAGCTCGTTGAATGTGCTTCAGCCGCTAAAGGCATTGAGTTAAAGACATTAGATCACAGGCAGTCTGAAATAAAACAACATAAAACACATTTAGTGTAGTCATAGGATCCACATTACAGTGATAAATAACATCACCAGTGAGTAATGCCTAATCAAGAATAAGGCTTGATGCACCCTGAAAAAAATGGTGGTACACAATCTCTAAGGAGAGTTTAAATGCACTGCAAAGAAAGAGTTTGGACATATGATGTGGGAGGATGGCATTCTGTGCTTCACAGTTTAAACATAAAATAAACACAAAAATGTTAGGAATTTTTGTTAAGTCAAAGTAGAGCATTTCAAGCAACTTGTAATGAAATCAATTCATATTTGGAAATGTGAGAACTGACCAGCTATTTTTAGAAAATTAAATTCAGATTAAGAAGCATACCTGAAAATCAATTTTAAAAATGAGAAAATATTCTGAACATGTTTTAAGGCAGAGTATTTTGCTATAGAAGACCCCTGAAATTTTCCAAAGCACTCTGTTGATGCTTTGGGATCTTTGCAATTTACAATTTTGCTAGGAAATGTGTGTACGTACCTGAGTCTTTTCCTGAACTGGCATTAAGGCAATTACTTTGAACTAACTTGGTATATTCTTGAAATGGAATTAAACTGGACTTTGAATATCTGCAGTTCCCAAAGAAAGAAGAGGTATAACTGCACACATCCAGCATCTTAAATCACAACTCTTACACTGCTTGTGTGACGTGGTGCTCAAAGGTAGTTAAGGTAATAAAGTTCCAGTTCCTTTGAAAGTCACTAGGATATGGTCATTACATTTTCAAAATCCTTTTAAACTCCTAGCCTCAAGTCCATCTTTCACTTGTTTCATATTCATTCATAGTATAAGCCTGAAGTGATCTTCAGGTAATCATTCAAGGCCATATGCTACTATGTACATTCTGAGAGAGTCATCCTATAGTTTTCAATTGATACAGTCACTTCAAATGAACTGCTTCAGATATAAAGTACTAGGGGAGGCTTGATAAAACCTGAGTAAAGTATCAATATTGCCATTGTCTTCAGCAGGCTTCAGATGCGGCTGATTGAAAACAGGTATCAGATCCAAGTTTTGTGCAACTGCCTCAATTACCTGCTTGAAAAACAGGGTGCAGTACCCCAAAATCAAGAGCATGACCATCTCTTTCACAGATGTGTCAAACTCCATCTTAAAATAGTTGAGATTTTTGACTCTACTTGGAAAGGTATGCCAAACCTTACTGTTTAATATCCTTTTTCTATTCCATAGTTAAACAATTCTGGAAAGTACTTCCACTTAAGCAATATCAGCATCCCAAGGCAAAATATATTTTTGTCTGTCATTCTTGAAACATATCTGTTTAAACTATTATTAAAATCTTTCCGCTTTGGAGACTTTAAAGTGATCTATTTCAGTGCTTCACCTGTATGTACTGTTAGAACATTTTTCTTAATTCCTAACCTAAGCTTCACTCATTGCTGCTTTAAGTAAAATACTTCTCCCTCTATGTGGACATGAGGAAATTTTTATTCTCTTCCTCTGTATTTTGTATGCATCTTTCACATATTATCTATTTTCTATATCTTATTTTCTTTAGCCTAAATAACCCGTTTTCTCAAATTTCCTTGTAGCATTCCACTTTTTGTAGACATCTGAGTATCCTTCTTGCTTTTATCTAATCTCTTCTCAGCTGACCACATCATTTGTGAAATATAGTGATCTGTAACTAAATCTAAAATAATATTATTCTGGTTGAGGGTCTTCAAGCCATTAATACAATATAAGATTATGTCTCTTCTTTTACTTTAGTTGTTCTGCTCAAACATGCCAATATGGTATTTGAATGTTTGCAACAATAAGACACAATTGGTTGAAGTTCAGTTTCTGATCGCAATATGACTCACATTCTTTTGGTGGTATTATAAGCTATTTATTCATTCTTCATCCCATATATATGAAAATAATTTTCTTGCCTATAGATAGAATTTCACATTTCCATATTAAATTTCATTATATATTATCTCAGAGCATTTCAATTTTTTGAGATCATTTTAATACAACACATACAGAACAACCAATGATGTCATCCAAGCGATTAATTAAACTAGTCCCTCTTACATGAACTGAATTGTAGACAAACATTTGTGATACAACCCACACCGAAGAAGATTTTTGTAGACAGCCTCTAAGAATAGCTTTACAACATGGTTTTGCACCCATCCGATAAGTTTCATCTGGACTTCGCTGTCTTAGCTTACTTAAATGCGCATTCTGTGAGACAGTTTGAGAGTCGAGCAAGCATCATGTGTATGTCTACTACTTGTCTATGTACCTGTCCTCTTTACTAATTATAGAAGAAAATTAGATTGGCTTTATATGACTTTTTCTTGACAAATCCTTGTTGGCAGTTAATCATCTCCTGTTACGATCTCCATCAAGGGTGACTCCTCCCTTGGGGGTAGTGATGTCCATCCCCCCCAGAACTGTATAACCCTTGGTAAAATCTTTCTGTGTGCTTAGCACAGATGGTGCACTTGCAAACTAGCCCGGCTCCACAACAGACTGGGGGAGGAAGGACACTGCACTGGTGGTGTTAAACCCCCTGGGGATTCCCTGGCTACCTCTAAGGTGCCAGTCAAACATACAACACATGGGACTGAGCGCCTAAACTGGTGGACACCCTGGTGTCCTGTGATACTATTTTTTCAGGTGAGTGGTGAGAATTTATCATATAACTGTGTGTCTAGATTCTCCTTGTTACAAGGAAATCAAATGAATTGACAAATAAAACCAGCAAATACACTGTGGAGTTCTTCGCTGTCTTAATCTTGTGCAGTGGCTCTCCATGGGCATTTTGCTGGTTTATCCCCAAACTCAACAGAGAAGGATATATGACAACCTAAGCTGTTAATGACAATGGTGCATTCACAAGGTCCTTTAAAAGGTAATGGCGATTTTTTTCTCTTTTTCTTTTATGTATAATAATTGAATAGTCTTGCCTTGGGGATATTATCTAGATAGAAAGCTACACTGTTCTTGTTTTGTTTGCTAGTGTCCTCTTACATCTCTGCTGCCTTATGTGCACACATGGCCTCAACACACACGTTTACACAAAGATACGCATCTATTACAAAATTTTCTGTTGTATTCCCCACCAGATACAAATATGAGAACTGCCATTGTCCTAGGTGATTTTAACAGCCTATAATTGTCTGTAACATTTCCTGTTTCCAGGAACTGAAAATAAGCCAGCCAAATTCATGGCCTTGATTTTCCAGGTTTTTCTTTCTCACTACCACCCCTACTTTTAAAGACAATCAGAGTGGTTGGATTTGGAAGCTCAGACACTTCTCTAAGTTCTCAAAGAAAACCTCCTCACTTTAAGCAACCCTGGTAAATTTTATCAAGTCCAGCCATTTGAAAAATAACTAAATAATCTGACTGCTCTCAAACTGTTCTTTCTGTTTTCCAGACAGGAGTCTTACATCTTTGTCAATGATGTTAAGTGTGTTAGCCAGCTGATCACAACTGACCTTTCCAATGGCCAAACTAATGCATTAAAAATTTGAAGAAAAACAACAACAAAGGTCTCAGCATCATTTTTTGACAGTTTTTTCTTGCCACAGCAAAGAAACAGTTTCCTTTTTTTTGCGCTTTTATAGTAATACAAGGCTTTTTTCTTATGTTTTATGTCCACTGCTAAATATATGCATTTTGGAACTTTGACTTCCCTGAATGTTCTTACATTTTTAGACTAAATGTATTCACAGTCATGATTTTACATATCCTTTTGCTTAAACATATCTTCTTCCTCCCAAAAGCTTAAACCCCTCTCTGGATGGCTTTATAGACAGCAGTCTTATCCTCTCTCAGCCTTTGTTTCGCTAGACTAAATAGGTCACACGCTACTAGCTCACACTTTGGTGACAGATATTGCATTCCCTCATTCGTTTAAGCACCTTGTCTCAGCATCTGTTCCAGTCTGAGCTCATCTTTCCTTCTGGTCCCTTGCAAACTCAGTCTCCAGATCCACTGCCATTGCTTAGAGGGAAGCCCTTATGACTCTTCTAAGACCGCTGATTGTCTTTTGCTTTTGCTTTTAGGTATGAATTTTATCCATGCTCTTTGAATATAATCCATTTCATTTTTTCCAGTGAGGTTGTTTTAATGAAGAGCATGAGGAATACATCCACTTAGCAATCAGGATAAAATAAGATAACATTTCAAATTGATACAGTACAGATACATTGTTCTGACAGTTATTTTTCACATAGAGGTACTTTGGCTTTATTTCATTTAATTTTCCTACCTAAATCATTTTGAGATGGCTGGCTACAGCCAAGACACATTCAGATGTCCATCCATATCTTAAAAATGAAACAGAATACCAGAAAATACCATTTAAAAAAAACCCCAACAAACCCACTCATGAAGTTTCCAAATTTTCAAGCCCAGCTGTATCAGACTGCTCCAAAAAACTATACTCACTCTCTGATCTTGATTTGCCAGCTGAATTCTGATGAAGCTTATTTAGTTTTTAGTCACGTCTTCAGTGTCATTTGATGTTCAGATAATAACTTCAGATTTAGACGAATTGTAATTTACATCCTTATGTCACAACATTTTAATGGGTTTATTTCTAAGAGTAATGGTTGACCTTTAAATAAACAAGTACAATGTGATAGCAAGAAACAAAGTTCACTTTTATTGTTATGTTATGTATGGATAGATAGCACAGGATTATGATATGGTAAGCAACATTGGGAGAGGGGTGTATTTCATTTGTTTCTTCAAAACTTCAAAAATTTAAATTCTGGCTGATGAAATGGAAAAATGTATCATTTTTACTTACACAAACATATATATGTAAAGTGCACATTTCATTCATGTTCTTCTTGAAAGTTTATATATTGCATATAATAAATAGATTATAAAAATCTACTTATTAATGAGGATGACAAATGAATTGTATCATCTAGTTTGATTATGCTCATTATTTTTCCACAGCAACCATTTTTATTTTTTTTTCACCAATGCATTTACTGAATGTTTAGAAGAGTAACTCCAGAATTTTGGACTGCTCATGAGTTCATTTTCATTTCCAGTACAAGAATTTCAGAATTTGAAATAGTGAAGGCTTTTGAGCTTGAACCCTGCTACATTACTTACCAATTAAATTTTCATTCTCTTTTATTTTGCTTTTGTCTTAGCAGTCTGAAAATATTTAGTAGAATGTTTAATAGAATGAGGAATAAAAGAAAATAAATCTATTATTCTATATTAGCCTCTACACTTCTCAACTCTTGACACAGATTACACTGGATTTCTTTCCTGAGCAAATCCACTCTCATAACGCACAGAGCATAAAAAATCCCTCTCACTTTTACTTCCTTTCCTTGAAGCCCGTGAGATTCCTGTACTGAGGATATGCATAGATGTATGGTTAGCTGTTCAGACCTAATCTTGTGAGGTTCTGAACCAAAGGGAGATGAGCTGATCAGCAACACACTGGTACTACATAAAATCTATCAGGATGGGATCCTTAAAAGAAGTAGTGAATAATAAAAAAGGAAATAATTTGTATTTGAGAACATCCTTTAATTTCAAAACATCTCTTAGCATTTTATGTCATGGAAGTTAGACAGCAATAGCACCCATTTAGGGATACAGAAAAATCAGTAAATCCTTCCCATGACTCCCATGCTTGGAGCCTTCCACTCTTTCCTGAGGTATGGTGCTCACATTCAATATGTACAGTAGCTACTGTAGAGTTTCATTAGTTAGAAGTGAGCAATACTTGCTCAATACACATAAGGAGTGCATTTGTCAGCTAAATTATGCATAGGAAAAAACATCTCATTTCTGATAAACAACTGACTTTTGGCTATAGCAGCACTTGAAAATTAATGGCTCACACAGGTTAAATAGCATATTCTTTTTTTTTTTTTTAAATTTAACCTTTTTTTCACCCTCCTTTTCACACAGAAAGTTTCTTCAAATCAGGCTGAATAATGGTAACCTAGGAAAAAAATTTCTTTGAGTATATAAAGAAAGCTTTGGTGAAGTGTCAGATAATATAATTCATCTAAGTCTTCAGAAGGGAAATGTGATGATATTCCCTGTCAAGTTCACATGAAGATCTTTTACCGAAAAGAGATAAACTATCTCTGCTTTCATTTGAAAAAGCCTGTCATGATTTGATGAATCAAGAAAAGTTGGATGGACTGTTTCTTAGGAATTCTGCAACTCCTCCAGCTGATCAAACAGTTCATGAAAAAATGAAAACATAAGCATTTTTCATCCTTATTTGTCTTTCAAGAGGCTAGCGGTGATAAGATGTGACCATTGGTTCATACTGGCCCATCTGTAAATAAGGAAAGACATCAGCTTAGATTATGCTACTGCTGGCTAACAGCAATCAAAATGTCACTGACCCCTCCAATTTGCCTGACACTGTGAGAAGACATGACAATCCAGATAAATTATAAGTCTTTTAGAGCAGCAGAAAGAGTTCTGTGCTGAATGCAAAAGAGATTAAAAATAAGCATTCAAGGAGATCCACATCAAAGCTAGTGAAATGTAAGTAATAACAACAGCATTAATGATAACACTGGAAATTATTTGACACAAAAGTGTCTACTCTCAGAAAATAATTTTTCAAAATGACTGCGAAAACCTAATAGTCTAAATATGTCAGATCTTAGCTGGTTTAAGTTAATGCATTGGATTTAGAGTTTATTATACTGTACATTCCTGAGAAAATAAAGAATTAAATATTGACACACAGTCAATATACAAAAATCCTAAAGAGTCAAGTTAAATGGTTTAAAACATGCTTAAGCTAATTGAAAATAAAGACTTCCTAAAGCTGGGTCCATCTTTATACTACAGTTTATGATATAAATTGTTTTCAGTTGGCACTGCTACTGACAATTACAGATATTTTGATTGTTCATCTAGTATTCTTCTGCTATTTCAGTATTTTTAACATTAAAGATAAATTCATGCTTTTTTGCTTCCTTGCAGCATCTGTTTTATGGAAGCAACACACAGTGTGTGTCATGTACTATAGCCAAGGAACATATGCTGCAAATAAACAAGAAAAGCATGAATTTGTATTTAACACTGGGAATCCAGAAGTTCTCCCAATAAAGATATTCCACTAGAAATGAAAATGGTGCATCGTTCCTGCAGAAATTATATAGGTAATACTTAAGAGTAGGACAGTAGATTCCTGTATTTTCAAGGTTAGTTTTAAAATATCCCTGCTGAACAGTATGTTGCTAAGCTTTACTGATGACACCAACAATTAGGATATTTCCCCCTGGCACTTTGGCTAATGCATAATGCATAGTAAAGTGGATAGCATATGTGTACGAAGTTTTTCGTCCCTAGCTTGCTGATTTATATCAAGACCAAGACAGCTGTGATTTATGATTAAAAATTACTATCTTTCTTGCCCTTATCTGCTCAACCCATAAGCTGGCCGTAGAGCCACTCAGTAGTGCAGCTCTGGGGTGTGACTCTGGTTGGTTCGCCATGCTAGAGCAGTCCTTAAGGTGATCTATACACTTGGGATAAGAGAGGAGGTTGATCAGACAGAAGACCCCATTTCATTCCTTCTACTCTGCAAATGTTATGAGCCTCTGTCTTTAACCCCAAAGCACCCAAAGAGCAGACTTTTAAGGAGGAAGGTCTGTTACCCCAAGTGAAGTGAGTGGAGTACCAAGGGAAGCCAAATTCTTCTCTGGAAGCAGTTGTAGATCAACTCTGCTGATCTCATGAAATTAGAGATAGCACCCAACTGTGCAGCTTTTCACCTCAAGGACCTTCTCTCATGGGCATGATGTAGAGAAGAGACTGGATTCCTCCTTAGGAAGTTGCTCGTCTGCCCATGATAATAATCTTCCCATATGTGAGAACATTGCAATGGAGAATGATTGCCAACCTAAAAAGCAGTACGTGAAGTTATATTTGAGAAGAGGTTCATTTGGATTTGGGAATAGGAGACAGATTTTTCTTTCCTTTTAATGTTGAAAAGCAATAAATTTATTAAAACTTGCACATTACTGTACCTAGTAAATTCTTAAATATCAGCCTATGACCACAGTTGAACATTACAGATTTTTCCTTATTTTTATTCTGGTTCTTTTGTATGCCTTTTCCTATACCTTTTGCCTGTAAGTATAAACAGTCCCAGAAGGCCACATAGATAATTTATAAACTGATTCCTAGAAGGGCTCCACTTTTCAAACAAAGAAACATACTACAGACAACTATGCCACAGATGCAAGGTATGATGTGGGCAGGGAGAGACATTTGTGTCATTTGAGGTTTGAGGGTAGGATGAATCTTGATTTGAAATAACGTGCCTACAATGCTAAGCATACAATTATATACTTTTAATAACCAGCATATTCATCCAAAAGCAAAATAACATTACACATATTAGATATGATGGACCATTAGACATCACAGGTCAGCTTTTGAGCTCATCTGCATATGTATAACATTCAACATCCACAAGTATCTGTCTGCATATTTTATAAATGCTTAGCCAAAAAGTTCAATGAATTATATAAGTAAATAGTTAATCATAGTCTACAATTACTATTCTTAATTTTCATAACCCAGGAACATGTTAGATTCACATCTGTGCCTCTACCTGGTTTAAATATTTTTCCTGTGTGGCTTGACTCCGAGCTACATTTCATATGTAGATTCAACAATGAATTTAATTATAGTAAGCTTATTAGGAATGGATCCATTGCTTATCTTAAGTTCTGTAAAGTAGTGTATATTTACAGCACTGTATAAGCAGTATTTAATAATTAATACTCTGTACTCTGTCATATTAATGTGAAAGCATAAAAGGATTATCAGAGGTACGGAGAGCTTTATACTTCTGTGAAGAATACAGAGATGAGTCTCTTTGTAAATTAGAATGGAAAATTAAAGCCTGATGAAATGTGACCTTTTTTGTTTCTTTCCTACTGTTTAGAGCTGGATAGTGACTTAGTATAAGGCAAGTTTTTAGTCCTGTATCAGGCTTATCCTCTCTAGAGATAGTGGCTGATGATGGTGGAAGAATAGGCAAATAGTTCCAGAAATAGT
Organism: Haliaeetus albicilla; assembly: GCF_947461875.1. Classification (NCBI taxonomy): domain Eukaryota; kingdom Metazoa; phylum Chordata; class Aves; order Accipitriformes; family Accipitridae; genus Haliaeetus; species Haliaeetus albicilla. The sequence goes on along the minus strand of NC_091484.1, from coordinate 67,994,038 downwards.
TATTAAAAGATCAGGTATCTCTAATATTTCTATGACTCTAGACTTGATCAAACATATCTATGGCCAAAAATCAGCTAAAAAGATAGAGCTTGGTTAATTATATAGTTTGAGAAGAAAATAGCCTACAAATGTAGAAAATTGGGAAGAGCACAGAAAATAGGTTTTCCTTTCTTCTCTCCCCCTCCCCTTCCTTGCTTCCTTTCTCCCTTCCTCCCTTCCTCCCTTCCTCCCTTCCTTGCTCCCTTTTTTTTCTTGTCTTCTCTATTAAAATTTATTCAATAACAAACTATACCACCACAAATATAAATTCTTGAAAGCTTTCAGGACTTTGTGCAAGAGGTTAGTGTTAAATTTACACAGTGATCACTGAGCAGCTAGAAAAGTTTTTTGGTTTTGTTTTTTTTTTTTACATTGGAAATTAGTTAAAAAGCAGAAGAAAACAAGTCACAAATGGCATTTTCACAAGCATGAATTGATACAAAGTGTTCAGGTCAGAAAAAACGTGTATCGCTGTACATTTCCAGCATGAGCTGACATCTCTTTCATGCTGTAAAGAAATTTAAAGTGACATTCTTTTATTTTCTACAGAGACAGCTGCTATAGTTCCCAGCTGAAAATTGGCCTCAGCTGGCATGTAATAAATGGGACAACATGTAGATAATAATCACGAGCTAGTGAGCACTGCTGGTTGACCAGTTATCAAATTGCTGATAACCTGTAGTTTTGGCTGTACCTCCAGATGACACACATGCTCTTTCCTTTTTTTGTCTCTTCTTATAACTTACATCTGCAATAACATTACGATTTAGTGCATATTATGACCTAGCTGTCCTCCATTATACCTTTGGTGTAACAAGGCTGACGAACATGCTTTTAAAAGAAAAAATAACATTCCTTGAGGATTTTTTTTTTCTCTAGTAAGTATCATGAAACTGTCAAAATGTAAGTTCCCTCACAAAAACCAGCTGCAAACACAGATATCTGCTCTTATCGAGCTCAGTCCTGTGAACAAAACCTGTCAGGAATTTTTCAGAAAACTGCTTCTTTGTGGAAAATGATACTTTGTCAAAACTGAAGTATTGCATGGAAATGGATTGATTTTGATGCACTTTCACCAAAGCAGAGCTTGCCTGGGAGTTCAGATTTCAACAAAACATAGTTTCAGACCACTTTTGCCCTGCCAGGTCAGATACAGTAAACCCTCTCACTGCCTGCTCTGGAGCTGGGCTCCTGCAAATGTTGCAGCTCCATCACTCACCTGTAACTCTTGGGGATGCTGGTCTTGTGTGGCAAGAAATTGCCCCAGGGAGCAGCAAGATGTTGAATTTCACCTCCATGCAACCAAACTGAAATATTTGTTTTCCTGAATAGTTTTTTAAAATTTCCTTTTCATGGGAAATGTGGAAATGACATATTTTCTTTCTGAAGAACGTAAACATGTTCAGTTTTCCTCCTGTAGAAAACTGCAAACACTGATTAGTCCTCATTCCAAAGCCAAGAAGTAGGTGATGGATGAAGGAGTGAAGCAGAAATTATCCACTAGCAAATACCAGTTTCCATGATGGGCCTACAAGTACCTCTGTTTTTATAAATTATTTAAGTGGTGATGGAGGGGTACAATACCTGTGATATTTCTATTGAATTAATTCGAATAATACTAAGGATGAAATTTGACTTTCAGGTGACAACATCTTTCTTTATGGCCCTCAGGCTGCCCCTCTCCTTTGCTAAGTTTGAACTTCTTGTTCTCTCCTTCTTACCCTTCTGCAGCTCTACCTCACTGTGCTCATCTCCCTCGTGACTTCCTACAGTTTCTCCTGCTCTTTCTTCCCAGGCTTGTACCCGCATTGTGCCACATCTCACAGTAAAATCTCAGTTTTGTCTCTAATCCTGCCTCTTTCACTGAAATCCTGCCTGGTGTGATCATTCTTTCTCTGCATGTTTATTCAGGACTTTATTTGGTTTTCTTATCTGTAGGCAACAACACAATTAAAACTAGCATACAAAAACATGAAAATCAGTCAATGACTTATGCATATATATATATATATTTGTGTGTGTGTGTATGCATGTAATTTGCAGGAAAAGAGTGTATTATAAATATTACCTTTATTTGACTCTAGATGCCTTCTTCCACCCCTCAGCCATTATTGTCTTTTACTGTAGATTACTAGGAGAAAGGTTACTGTGCAGTATCCTGCACTCATGTCCAAGCATCAAAATTCCACATAACCCGTTGAATCTAGTGTTTCATATCAGCTAGTTTCCTCCAGAAGTCTTGGTTAAGCCAATAAGAAACACAATGCTAAAGTTGTTTTTTATTACATGTGCAAATGGACACAAGAAAAAAGAAACAACTCAGCTACCTATAAAAATTGTCAGAAAGAAGGGATTCCTGCAAATCAAATCTCCAAAGAATGTATTCATTTCATGTCTAAGAAATGTGAGAATAAAAACAGAATTTAGGTCTTAATATAGTTTTTGCTAATTGATGAGGTGAGATCTCTGGTACTCTGCAACTAAATGAAAAAAGAGAGAGAGATGAGGAAATAAATAATACTTAGCAGAAAAACAAAGGAATGGTGAACTTAATGGAATGAGTTTTATTATTGTAATATATTAGTTTCTTGAAACCAGAGGATTTATCATGACTATTCTTGACCACTGAAGATGGTCAAGGATGTCTTTACCAAACCAGAAATAAAACCATCATCAGTTTTATCAAGCTTGGTATATCTGTTCACAATTGCAATATGAAATTATCTGATTTACTTTTATTACCTTAGGAAATTATCTGTAAAGTTGGTTGGTTTTTTTTTTTCCTCTTTTTTTTCCTTTTTTTTCTTCTGGTCAAACCCTAACTGGAATACCCACAAGAATGGCAATTAGAAATGATGGACTTAAATGAGGAATTTTTTTCTGTAGAGTCACCCTGCTATGGGACCCTAGGACAGAAGATCTGCAGAGCTCTACCCCCTAAAGGTAACATCAGAGAAAGAAAAAAAGAGATGGAGATCATGCTCCCAGTGGTGGCTGCAGGAAGGCTACAACTGGAGATTGAAGCTACTGGTCCAAACAGAGCTGAGTGCTGCAAGGGGCAAGCTCAAATTTGAGTGTGTTGTCAGGTTTGAAACTAATGTTGTCTATGCATTGCAGTGAAATACAGTGGACTATAATGCTAAGGTTCAGTAATGATGTCTATCTCCAGCTCTTAGATACATAAAATATTGGTTGTACCACTTCATTGCAACCCAATATACATACTGTTATTATATACACCCCATGTTTTTATCAAAAAGTTTAATCTATATTATTGAGAAGTAAATAACTTATGAGTTTAAAAGGAAAAGGATGGCTTAGATTAGATTAATGGGAACATGATTTTGCCAAGAATAAATGCTTTTGATTGTAGAGAGGTCAAATTTCAAATTTAGGATGCATCCACAGTGAGAAAAATGTCTGTCCTTAAATACTGTTCCTGAGATTTTTGTTGTAATGCAAGTAACCACATGGTGGAAACTGCACATTCATTGTCTGAGGAATTCATGGTGTGATAAAGAAAATGAGAGCCTCTGAGGGAATAATTGTTTCACCATGGGGAACTCATGCAACTTAACTTGAACTTTAAATCGATCTGCTTTCGTATTTGTTACTGCTGGTGCACAGTAGTATGAGGAGGAAATTGTGCAGCCATAAAATGGATGTTTTCAATATTATGCAGCATGATAATGCTGTGACTATTTCTATAAATGTGTTTGGGTTGGGTGAGGAGTTTTTTACCATCTCAGTTCTAAACAAACTTACATAAAAGCCAAAAGTATATAGCTGGATGCTTTTAATTATGAATAGCAACAATTGTTCTGAGCCCATGGAAAAGACTAGAATAGTGAATCTCTCCCTATTTTTTAAATGTGTTCATTATTTTCATTGGTTCCCTGCGCTGCAGAAACTGTGATCATTACCATATTTCGATAGGTGCCCCTGTGTGCTCATGCTATGACTAGGCAGAGGGCTTACAGGATTACATGCTTGATTTCCCCCGAAAGCCTCTCTTTCCAGTAAATATTGTGGCAATTTGAAAGGATTACTTTCTTATGTCCCTTTCAATTTTTCCAGCCATTTTTGATTTGATAGCAGCAGCTGGTAGTCACTTAAGGGTGACAACAACACTCTCATCATCCCCTTGTAAGGTGCACACACATACTATGGTCCCCCATCGCAGACAGGGTTCCCAGGGAGGTAGGGGACAGAGCAGATATGGGAGGAAAAAGATTGGTTTTGTCTGCAGAGAGACTGTAAGTCTATTATTTTTCCTAAGAAAATGTTCCCTAATGTATGCCATAAATTTCAACTATTAATTAAGATTTCTAAGTATCAACAATATGTTCAAAAAGCTCAGTTAATTCAGTCAAAAAGAAGGGTTTTCATATTTAAGCCATTTTTCAGCCACAATTATTAAGAGGGATGGAGGATTTGCCGTCTTCTGATCAGTGTTTTCATACACTGGTGCTGTCTTCATCTTTTTTTGGCAGAGGCCTCCATAATTTATTCCCCATCCTTAATAACTGAAATACACACATTCCCCTTACCTTATAGTACAAGTTTGAAAACAACAGTGAACCATGTGAAGCAAACGCAGTAAGCTACTGAAATATTGTCCAAAATTGTTTTATGATATGTATGGAGTTGATATTCAATAGTGTTGGTCTCTCTACAACTGTAGTTCATCGGGACTGAGTTAAACATTTGAGACTTAAAGATAGCCATATGTAAATTTACTTTGGCTGAAAGATTGCAGAATTAATCTCTATTCCTCACTTTGTTCAACGGATTTATTTTTTCAAGATGAAAGTGAGAAGAATTGGATCCTCTTCTGTAAATTAAGAAGAGAGTTGAAGTAAGTTGTCCAATGTCACACGATATATCTATGGAAGAGTTTGGAATTTGACAAATTTGTTCTTAATCCCAGTCCTGGAAGTTAATCACATAAAATCCTCCTTGTGCCTAAATCACTGAGTCTGAATTTAAAGTGATTGGTCAGTCACTGTTAATGCTCTTTAAGAAGAGATTCTACTCATAATTTTTGCAGTTTCATCCTTAAAAATCAACTTTCTATTCTTAAATCATTGGGGGATATTTATATGTAAAATAATGTGGCAAAAATAGCAATGCAAATACACAATACCTGTTTTGACATTTCTCTCAGCACTGGGGAAGGTTTTCTCATCAAATGCTTGGGGATCTCACCTATATATTAATGAACTTTTGTCTACTGTCTCAGAAGCAGTTTAATCCCCTTTTTTATAAATGGGAAGCTCATGAGTACTGATGTAGTAAGAATCATCAGCTTGCTTTTGTTATCATTTGCTGGATTTACAGGTGCATTTAGTAGTCCAATAAAATGTACAAATGAAAGACCTTAGATGCGAAATGATCATTTGAAAAGGCATCATTACTGAACAAATATATAAAGTAGGTATCTAAATACAAATATGAATCTAGGATAAAGACAAGTGTAATTTTAGGCCCAGAAAAATTGTAGACATAAAGACATCCAGGTACAAATATCATTGATGCTATTTCAGTATGTTGCAGTACACTATAGCACATTCAAAACTGAAATGGATGTTGTTAAAAAAAATGCCAGTTTTCTTCCGGCCGGGGTCTTTTCCTTTATTGGGAGCTCAGTGTTCAGAAGCAATCTCAGACTTCAGTGGAACTGGAAACAAAGAATATATTATTTAAAAGTGTATGTTTGGTGGTTTTTTATAATTTCCAGACATAACATGGTCAGTAAAATTACTTAGATTCTCCCACTTTAACCAGGGGTGTGGCTCACAGTCAACCATAGATCCCTTCCTGACCAATTTTGTCTCTACACCAAAAGGAAGAAAATTAAGAAAATGCATACTTCATTGATTTGGTCTGAAGAGGTTTCATAACCTTAAATAAGAGGGAATACACTTGGGCAGAAAATAATAGATTTTTGTCTCGTTCTGCCAACCTGGATAGATCCTACACAGCTTAAGCTGCAGAAGCAATAAAATAGGCTTATTATATTTTTGTGCATTTCCTAAATTTTGTGTTCCAGGTAGAAGTAGAAACAGAACTATAATAAGCTTAGTTTTAGCTTTCTGATAGTCTTCTTTTTATGAAATTATATCATGTGTTGTTGATTTAAGACTGTTAGACATTTCAGATAAAAAATGGATCAAATCTATAGGTATTTTAATATGGGTTGGAATTCGGAGTTTGGTCTTCTCAATGTTGCTTATTCCCATAACCATTTCCACACGTGACCTGTGATGTGGCGCTGTTCTGCCAACCCAGCCTGGGGCTCCCATCACATTAGGTGCTGTAGAAGCACAGGACAAAATGAGATGTCTGCATTTCACACTGTATACAGTTTACATTTCCAAAATCTTCCTATGTAAGGAAATAAATAATAAAATAACACCAGGATAGTTTTCACTGTTTACTTTGTGAGTTGAAATGGCTTTTAGGTGTGGGAATAAAGTTAGCAAACTTCAACTCAAGTTGCAAAATAATATTTTGTCTTTATATTATATTTGAGGTGCTCCACAGTCCTGGATCATATTTTATTACTTCACTGCAAAGTAGGACAGGAGAGAATCATAACTACATTGTGGACAAGGATTCTCATGTTCTTCCCTTATGCAATCAGTCATTACCAAAGCAACCCAGCTGGTTAGTGAGAAAATCACAAATTGCATCTACCTTTAACTATAAGGGACCATTACTTTTCCTGATAATTGGTAAAACCTGCTGAAGTGAATGAATAATCTAAAATAATTTAAATGAATCATTAATTCATTAATTTTGAGCCCTAATCCTAAATCTTTCAATGCACAAAATTCCCACAAGAAATACATTTTGAAGAATTTATGTATTTTCAAAACTCACTTTGGCCACACTCAGGGCTTAGCCCGAGCAGAATGACCCTTAGGCATGGGCGAAGCAGGCAGCTGTGTGGCTTTCGCTGGGAAAAGGCTGGCTTTGTTGTGGTGGGATTAGGCAGCTGGGAAGTGAGAAATCCAGAGCCAGAAGGTGAAAAGCATGCAGAAATTTGGAAAGGAGGGCACGGTTTGAGATCTGTTGGGACTGGAAGAGGACAGACCCCCACACTCCAGAAGCCTGAACATCATCCCCAAGTCCCCTCTTCCCACTGACTGTGTGTTCCCTTGTTTATATCCCCTTGTTTATATCCAGAAGCTCCCAGACTCATTATTCCTGAACCCCCCTTGTCCCTCCGACCCCACATCCCACCCCTTTTTGGTGCCCCAAAACCACGGTGTCCCCCAGCAGCCGTGGTACCCCGTTCTGCCCAGCAATACACTCTTCTGCTGTCACAGCACTAAACACACAGGTCAGAAACCTTGAGCCTGCTCAGTGTTCCTCAGCATGGCTTCAAGGCTGAGAAAATAGAAGAAAAACAACTTTTGGAGAATGCATGTGGAGCTGAAAAAAAAGTGACGTTTTACTACATTCATACTACATTTCCTGTCATTTTATTTGACCTGACATTTGCTTAAGGATCTCTTTTCCTCTGAAACATCTGTTAGAATAAATTTTGTTTTATAGCAGGGTACGATTAGAAAAGTTACAAACTCTGTTATGAAGAGATTAAAAAATCTTTAATCTGACAGATTTTCATTTTAATCTCAAATGAGGGGAAAAATAATAAGTTGTAGCTCTCAATCCATTGCACTTTTTCTGTTCTTTAGAAAGCAGTTTTCTAATGCAACTCAAACAATCAATTATTTATCCCATTCATCAAAAATTTTGTTTCCCAAAGCACTTTTCCTTTGCAAGCTATCTTTACCTCTAGAGCTTATTTTCCTATTGTAACTGAAAGTTTTTACCCCTCCTATCATCCAAGCTGGCAACCATGATATTATGTGTAAATTCTAGCTCTGTTTTTCACATCCAGTCAATTGCTAAATCCATCAGTTTTTAAAAGACTATCTTTCCTGTTCACCCAGCATTCCCGCTCACTCTTACCGACTATGAAACATGTATTTGTCACCTCTCTGAATACCTTGCCTCATACTTCCTGCATTTATTTTACTTAGAGTGGTTTTGTCCACCTTTCCACGAGCTAGAGCTATACAATATGCTTTGAAAAAAAGATTGATTTATTTTTCTTCTCCAAAGTTCTAAAAATAAATAAGCCAATATTTTTGTCCAGGAACATTTTAAATGATATTTACAAAGTAGCTTCTTTAACATCTTTCTGAATTTTTTCGGTTGTAGTAAAGGTACCCTTTTACATCAGTTGCTCATATCATTGTCCCTTCCTGATTTCTCATATTTCACATGTCTTGTGCTCATAACACCTCTTCTGTCTTGACTCATACAAACAGAAACACTTCTTCTTATTCCTATACTGACTTGTTCTGCAGGAAAGTCAATGGTAAAGGGCATCTGACCTGTAACAGTATAAATAACAGCAAAAAAATCTTCAAATACATATGTCTTTATATATAACAAGGTTGACTTCTCTTTGTCTTAGTTTTATAATCTATAAAATCCATTTTTCAACATCCTTATAAAAACTTCCTATGTGTACATTAACTTAAACTGGTTACCTTGACTATTCCCTCACCTTGTCCGTAAGATTTATCATCAGAACTTCACTGTGTGAAGACATAGTTCACCTTGTAAAATCCTGTTTAAAAGACGTTGTTGTTGAGTAGAGTGATAAATTCTTGGGAAAGGCATGGAATAAATACAGCCCAAAATTTCTTTAGGGTTTCCAATGAGAGGAATGGGGGTAAAAAAAATAAGAAAAAAGATACAAATATTTAACAGGACTGAGACATTATTGTGTCCTCCAAATAAATCATATCTGCTAGTAGAGGAGCCATTATGTGATGGGCTGTAAGTTCTGTGACTGAACCACAGGGAATAAACTTCCAATGCTTAAATTCTTCTGTTTCTCTTATACTTTATCTATAAACAAGCAAACACACATAATGAGTTAGGAAATAAGTAATTAGTGAGTAAGACTTAACAAAGAATGGCATTAATGCAGAATGCAAGGTTTCTTTTGGGAGTCCTGATCCTATTAATTTTCTTGAGTTCAGTAAAACCTCCAAAAAACCTCAGATAATCCCATTGACAAATGTCAAACATCAAAACAGAATTAAGGCTGTCCAGAACATACCTGGGATTTTCATTTACTAGGCTTCAGAAAGTTGAAACCAGCCGATCTGGATATTCTGAAAGAACAAAAAAAGAATCCCAACAGGTAAATTTACATTAGTATGTTTGACTTAAAATGTTTTACAGGCTGGAAAAGGCTTGAACGAAGAGACTGGAAGAGCTGTAAAATGGAATTCTTTGGCTTTATTTGTGTTGGGCATTTTCTGGGCAAGTACTGGGTCAAATCCCTGCTCTGAGCACACAGGGTATAAATCTGGCCCATGTCTCCAAAATACCTGATGATTGCTCTGACCAAAGATTTCCTGCAAATTTTTGCCAACTACATGCCATGTAAATCTAACTAGACCTAAAACAGACCTAGTTAAAGACTTATGTGTTTTTTGGTGGGTGTTTATTTGTGGTTTTTTCCTTTTCATTATTTAACTCAGTTTCAATCCAAATAAGCAAATTCAGGCCACAGGTGGTCATGATTTTAAAAGAAATAATTAATTACTTTTTTTTTTTAATTATCCAGACATTGTTAGGATGTTGCTTTCACAGAAATATATAGAAATTGATGTTAGACCCTAATCACTTTTTCAGTAAAATCTAAGATCCCTTATATTTTTAATAGATTCCTTTCAAAATTAAAAAAAAAAAATCAAAATCACTATAATTTCACTTGGTCTTCAACTAAACAGCACAATTTACAGACCATGTCACCGTCTCCATTCCAAAAAAAACCCTAGCAACATAAAAGCCATAACTGTAAAAGACGAACAAGAGCCATAAGCTGTCACAGAAAGAGAAGGGTCTTGAAAATGTAGGTGTCTATGGAGGCAGAATCCCAGCATGGAGAACACTAAGACTGTTTTGCACTAGAGATTGGACTCAAAAGAAACTGCACAAGATGAAGAATGGAGTTTGTTGTTTCTCAGACTCACCTGCAACTTGTTTTTCCTTGTAGAGAACCAGTCTGCCTTCATTCTTATTTCAGTTTCACTGGGTTATACTCATTGACGCTGGTTCCTAGGTCTGCAATGTATACCACAGTTTACATCCTTCTTAGATTTTGCCAAAGATGTGAGCTGGAGGCAGCTGCTCAGTAAACGTTAGGATTCTTCCAAACCAAATACTTGAAAGTTGCACATTCATTTGTAAATTTCTGTATTTTCTTTTTGGAGAGCAAACCAAAATTCACGTTTGAGCTATCAAGCAAACAACGAGACGATTTGAAACTCCAGGCTAACAGAGCCACTGAAACTACAAAGTAATGTGCTCAATAAGAGTAATGTATTACATTTTTATTGTAACTACTATTAGGAAGGAACAAGTTGGACATGGATGTAGTAGCATGCTACCTCAGTGACAAACAAGCAGAGAAAAAGTAAGTATTTTTGGAGAAAGAGAGTAAAGAAAGAGACACATTATCCAATGAACTATTTTATGCTCTTTATTTTATATAGATACAACAAAGCCATTTAATGTTTTGGACCTTTTGAACGTGTATGTTTAAGCATATCTGAAAACGTTAAATCTTCTGTGTCCCTCCAGAAGGAAGCAATTCATTCTCTTCATTGTTTCATACAGTAATCTGTTACCAGTTTTTGCATCTCTGCTTACAAAACTGTTTGTAGCCTTCCCTGAAGGAATCTAAAATGTTGCTGCAGATTCAACTACAAACACAACTGTAAATACCAATGCTTACAAAAATAGCAGATTATCTACCCTCCTTCATTTCCCTTGTCTTGCTCTTCTAGTCGTTCCATTTTTCATTCAATTGTAATGAGAGTAATCTGGAAAAGATCCAGTCTGTCTCAGAGGGACCTGGACATATTTCTCCTTAGAGAAACCAATGACCTTGCACAGTCTTTATTAACTCTTCACATCCTGGCTATTATTTAACTCAAGAAATGAAGTCCAAGGTTATTTTCATTCTTCCCTCAGATGATACATTACTCTGACTGGAAGCTGAGTAAATATTTTTCAGAACAAGAACTGATCTGAAATATCTATTGGGTATGCCTTCTTCTTGGGTCTGAGCAGTTTCTTCCAGTAATTCTCATGTCATCAGACAATTGAAAAAAATATTCAGGAAGATACTTCCCTGAGAAGGGTATTCCTCAGAATAAGAACCTTGCATTCTTTGCTATAATTTCCAGCTTTTCCTTTGCTTTTGGCTATCTGTGTTTTATATGCTATAGTGTGAAGAGTGGTAGTCATGTGAATACAAGGCAATAATTCACTCAAGAATCTCTGCTGACATCATAAAATGCACATAGTGCAACTTCAGTGATTTATGAATGGCAGCAGTTCTCTGAGAATGTGCTCAGATAGGTACTTACTTTGGAGTCTCACTGTTATTTATTAGCTTTTAGCCCTCAGAGTTTCATAAACCAATCACTTTTTTTGCCACATGTATGCCTCTCTTTTTCCCATAACGTCTGTGAAAACTTAGATAGCATCCATGACTTCACATTTGTGTTACAAAGTGCAATATGGAATGACCAGAATAAAAAGGCTTCAGCAGAGTAATTAAACAATTCAAATTTATCTGCACTGTGTAACTGTAGGTTCTTTGGTTTGTTTGGGGTTTAGGAACACACATGTTTTTCTTCAGAGATGAGCCAGTCATCGTCACCCTAATATCCTATTAGTGTGTAGGAGAGCCATTTCTTTACTGGGCTTTTTCAGATACTAGTCTGATGGTTTTTTGGATTTTTGTACTGATAAGCAACGTGTGGCTACTGTCTTACTTGCAAGGAGTTAGTGGCAGAGAGATTTCTCACTGCCCTGGGTGAATCTCATATCATCCTAGCCAAAAGTATTTCAATAGCTTTGAAGGACATCGGGAGGAAAGAGACCAAGTAGAAGAGCAAGTTTTCATCATCTGCTTTCAGGGCTTCCACAATAATGATTCTGATGTCTAGGAAATTATGTGGAGAGGGTTTTTTACCCACATATCCCCTGGATCTGTTGAGGAATCCAATTATATCTGAAGTAAAATGACTAATTACATGAGCAATTACCTAAGAAAGTATGTTTCAGAGAGAACCAAGATGTTGCTAGTAAGAGCTAGCCAGAGTTTTAATCAACAATGCCATTTTAGATGGTACTACACTTTTACTACTAATCCCTGTTCATGTGGCTGCAGTGCTAACAGACTGCACATACCACACTGAGGTTTGCAGACCTATTTGATTGAGTTGGAGGTGTGTTGAAGACATGTGCCATGTACTCCATTATCCATTGTAGACCTGTCTTCAATGAATTAGGATGCAAACTCCCATTAAATTTTCATCTGTGCTTGTAAAATAATAAAGTCATTTTTTAATATATTTAACTGTATTTTATGTCGGCTGTCTAACTTTCAGTAGAAATAATATATTTATTGTAATATAACTATAATTAGTTCTGTATTTTATGATGCAAGATTTCAGACTGAGTTAGAGTAGAAGTTTTGACGTTTGATTTTACCTCTGAAGAAAGCATGATCTGAAGAGCTGTTTGGAATACACTGTGTACTACAGGATCCTGCCTGTAGCAATTAGCAATAAGTTCTCCAGCAGTCTAGAAATGTAATTATTTCCACTTCTCCACTTGAATGTGGGTTGGATATGTTTATTTTCATACCTTTATTGATTTTTTACCAATGAAGCGTTCCTTTCTTTTGCTTACTTCGTATATATGTATATCAGAAACTGAAAGTGAACAGACTTTCTTAAGTTTCTGGTTCTATTTGGCATGATCTTCATCTCTTTTGCCTTCGATTGCATTAGAAGAATTTGATTTTTCCTTTTCTTAAAACACTTTAATTGTCCTAATGGGCAAATTGTTCCCTGATTTTGATTTTTGACCCCTGTAATCTATTTTTAAATATATTCTAATTTTTTTGTTTTTTTACAATAGCAGTTTTATTCCAGCAGTTTCACACTTGTTATTTACATGGGAGCTTAAATAACATGCAGTACTTTTTTATTGCATTATAAATTATTGCCTACTTGCTCACCAGACAGCAGCAGGAGGAATTGCCCAGAGAACTTAAGCAAAGCTCTATAGTTAGCAGTGTCTCTTCCTAGAGTTCAGTTCAGCAGTTACTGCACCCCAAAGCCTGCATCATTTCCCCTCTTCCTCCATTGGTGAGAACTGCTGATACTTTATTCACCTCGTGGCTTTGAGCCTGGCTGTTCTTCTCACTGGCCCTGCCTGTAGAATCAGGGCTGCATTGTGTGGAGTCAACCGTCATGGGGAGAGAGGAAGATTCGTTTGTAGAGTTCCTGTGTTTTGTCACTTCAGGGCTACAAAAGCAAGGGCAAAAGTAAAAGCAAAAAGGGGAAGTTGTAGTTGGTATATCCCTGTGGTATTTCTAACAGAATGTGTACTTTTCCTTTATTCAATAATTCAAAGGACCAAAATTAAAAATCACAAAACTTAAGTCCAGTGCTGAAGTATCAAGCTATAAGAGAAGAAGAAAGGAGAACTGTCTTTTCTATTTCTGGCACAAGAAGAGGCAAACCTCTGCAAGTTGCTTTTACCAAGAACACATCTGCCCTGCATGCTTAGAGCTGCCAAGTCCCATCTCCTCACCAAACGCTGAGAAATGCTGCTGCACTGCCAGAGCAAGGTCAGTGGTTAGATAGAGGCACTGGAAAAGGCGTCTCCAAAAGGCATCGGGGAGACCGGCGAGGATGTGTTCTGCTCTCAAGCTTCATTCAGAAGATGTCATCCTGTGTTGCGGAACAAGAACAGGTTTCAAGTGATATTATTTCTCCTGGCTTTAAAATCTGACCCATCTTCACTGTTCTTTAGCTTGATTTCTACTGTGCCCTAGCCAGTTCTATCAGACTGATAGGGAAACTCACTTACCTTTCTTTTTCCCACCAGATAAGAAATAAACACTGAGGAAGCAGTAAGAAGAATGTACAAGTATATGGAAGTGAGCGTACAAAAATAGCAGAGAATGAATGTTACACTGAGAACTTCAGCATTTCTTGAATGCTGAGCTAATAACTTCAGCTACAGAATAACAGGTTATTCTGTAAATTTGAATGTATAGACAGCAGGAGATTCCCTGAGGATATCTCTATCTGAGCTACTTGCAGTTTGCAAACTTATTACACATCACTCATATTTTTACCAAAAGCTATTAGGTGCTGTTTAGAATGTATAAGTGCTTCATTTATGCTTGTCTGTAGGTATAAGAAGCAAATACTTCATACTGGGTATATATTGGAATCTTCTTACTGAAGATGACTAGGAACTCATAGCAGAACAAAGAGAGAGAGTTTAAACAGTGCAGGTTTTGTCTATATAAGGCTTTTCGAGGAGCTCTGGGCTGAGGACAGTTTTTCTGAAGCACAGATTGAAGCAGGCATATATACATTAAATGCCATTTCACAGTTCTACATTATCAAATGTCATCCTGCTCTGCCACATCCAAACAAACCGTGGAGGCTTTCCCAACATGGACTGTTGGTGCAGACCTTGTTTAATAACTTTTATCCGGGGTTGACTTAATTTTTCTTCCTCCACCATCATTTAAAATAGCCAAGTTACAAACCCCTGAATCATTTTATAACAGAAACATTGACACAGTCTTTACTGTAGAAGTATGCATGGCATAGTGGTAATATCAGTGTTGATGACAGATGTCATTAGTTTAATGACCATCGTTATCTATTGTCGTATTTAAGTGAGGTTACTTAATGGAGTTAAATCTACTTTCCTTAATGGCTAGAATTAAGAAACTATGTCACATCTACATTAAGCTTATTACCTGTAATTTGTACAAAGAAACCTATAACTTGAATAATTACTCCTACTTAATATACCATTAACCAGAAATTGACCAAGACTTAGTAAAGTCTATTTGTGATTTCCAGATTTGTCTAGCATCCCTGTTTTGCCCCTCACATGAGACTTCATTAAAGTTTTATGTTTAATTTGGCTGAAATGATCTGCATTCAGCAGTCATTTGATTTGTGTACTGTGATGATAAAGCGAACTTGTAAATGGATAATATATGTAATATGCTTAAATATTTGGATATTGCTTTTTTCCTACAATTGCTGCTTTATTTCAGGGATGTGATTCTGAGTCCACTAAAATTATTGGTAAGACAGTACTCAGCTTCAATGAGAATTAGATCTCTTCTTAACTATGCACGCTGACTGTTCCTCCCCCTCCCCTTCTCCTTTTAGTCTTCTTCCAAGTACAGTAATGGCTTTAAAACATTTTACTTGAAAGAAAGAAAATATTTCTACCAACTTATTTTTCTTTTATATTAATTATTTCTGTATTTATCTTATGCTTTAAGTGGAACAAATAGTATTATTTAAAAAATAGAGAAAGGCAATATACAAGGTAAGAATGAATTTGTAGCTGACAAGGAGCATCAGGCAAACATAGCCCATTCCTAGGGAGATAAAGACCCATTCACTCTAGGCTAATGCCAGAGTGCTTCCCCTCTCTAAATTTTACTTCAATGGCACGTGAAAAAAATCCATGCCAATACCTAAACTTCAGCCATTCCTCTCTCTCTGATTTTAGCTACATCTAATGTTCATCTTTTCTGCCTTTACTTCCCCCTTAAATCCAAGATGGAAAATAAAGGAGCTGCATCTGTTCTGCATGAATTCAAAGACTTTGATGAGAGTTATAGTTGATAAGAAGAAAGGTCACCAGGGTGGCTCTGCTCTCATGCTAAGCCTGCATGCAGGCTCGTGGGGGCTCACTGAGGTGCCACAGGCTGGCTGAAACAGTGCTTGAATATTGTTGTCACCAAATTTTGTCCACAGAATAAAATTAGCTCTTGAAATACATTCATTCACTTAAAAGGATTTTTTTTTTCCTATCATCCTTGTCCTATTCCTTTCCCTCCCATAGCTCACTGAAGTTGAAGATATCCTTCCAATGTCCTTTCTCTTCCTTTTCTCCTCTAACTAGAAAATCACTTTCTTTTAAGTACTTGGCTCTGCACTGAATTGTCTACCAGCAAAAGAAAGGCTATATTCTGACTATATCAAATTTATTTTACTATAGATTTTCCTTAAAGTCTGTCTCTCCTCAGCTTTTTAACACTTTCTGAAAATTCTGTAGTGAAAGCGTATTAAGAGCACAATATAAAAACAAAAATAGAGACAATAAAGTGCCATAAAAATATCCATTTTTAAAACCAAATTCATAAAACTTTTTACGTTGTGTACTTATATTACTAAACTTATTCTCCTACACCCAATTCACTATAGTTACTCAGGAAGGAGAGAAAAAAGTAAAGAGTGGTAATGGAATAGAGCAGGAATCAGTAGCTAACTCCTTAGTAGCTCTGAACCACAGAAGAAAAAAAGGTGGAATAAAATATATTATTCCACAAAAAAAGTACAAGTGTATGAAGTCAGTCTCTGAAGATTTTTATAAATGACAATTTTCAATAGACTTCACCACAGAAGCTGGCAAGCTGATGCAGCAGCAAGTCAATTTTCTGTTTGCTGTTGGTTAGGGTGCTTGCTTCACCCATTGTTTCTCTTCATTTCCAGAGGATGCAACACAAATATGGAGAATCAAATAAATGATGCTTCTCTTAACAAGAAGAAAATACTATCTATACACTAGATTTTCAACTTATTCCTTAAATGGAAGGTTAAAATTTAATATGAAAAAATATTCTGAATTAAACTTCTCCCTGTAGTGAATAGGACATGACTGTCCCTGAGTCTAAGACCAAACTAAAGGGTTTAGTCACACTGTCATTTCCATATATTTTAATGAGAAGTTTGTCTGAATCAGGATTAGAGCACCAGGTATCTTACTAAATTATTCCGTTATGTAGCACTATTAATGTAGGCTGATTCTTTCATCCGTGAACTGGGAAATTAAAAATATATTAATACCAAAGCCTTCATGATAACTGCATTGATGGACAACACATAGTTTATATTTAATCACCTCTTATTCATAACATGTCATAAACATCTATCACGGCAGCAAGAAAATTGTCCAGCCTAACTCCTACACTGAATGTAGTAATGAAAATGTAATAGGGGAAAAAAGTTCAAGGGGAAAACTCATTGCATAATTGATGTCATGGACTGGTGATCTTACAGGAGATGATGTCTGTATGCTGCATTGAGATCTTTTATTCAAGCACAGATACATGTGTGAAGATGTATAGAAGTTACATATCTGAGACATCTCATGCTAAGCCTCTCATATCAGAAATCATGGGTTAACTCTTATAAAGCATGTAATTTCATTGAACAACATAATCCATCATCTATCTGATATTTTCGTCTTTCTCCTGACTTCTTCCAGATCCAAGTATCTGTTTTAAAATTCTCAATAGAAAAGGAGGCTGTTACTTTCTATTTAGGAAGGACTTCTAGTCTTCCTCTTTATTTCAAACACACCTCGCAGTTTCTTGTCCCTCTGGGTGAATATGTGTGATCATTCATGTAATGTACCTATATCCACCCAAAACGTAAGTCTCTGGTCCAAACTAATTCACTGGGCTGGTGGTATCATCAGTAAAGGGAGACAAGCACTTCCTTAGCGTAATTCAGTTTTTCAGAATGGGGTGCCTAATGTAGATGGAATGATCTAGTCTCTAGAGATTCCTAATTTTAAAACAACCAAAGTTAAGTAAGATGATGCCAGCCTTGTGTAACACTAAACAGTGTGAGCTCAAGGATAGACCAGGGCACATTTTACCCAGGACAACCATTACTCTGATTTATCAGAACAAAGTTTCTTTCATCTGCCTCTCCTGCTCTCCTATCTCATCCCCCAGGAGAGCACCACGCTAGAGCTGGAAACTGCCCTAATGTCCAGAGGAGGATTCAGTCTACCTCCTTATTCTCCCTTAGTATTTTATTTAATGTACTGGCCAAAGTACATCTCATAAACAGCTCGGATTTGCTTTAAAGCTGTCCTGACCAGAACTCCTGAAGTGTATTCTATGACTATAATCTATTTTACATATCTCTGAGGGTTTTGTAGATGTAGATGACATTGACTGTAATTTATTTAGTTCTTGAGTGCATTGCCACGTAATATATTACAAGGATTAAGAAGTTATTTTGCTTTTTGATCTCTTCTCCTTGGCAGTGAGTTTTCAGTGTCATGTTCATTCTCTCACCTCTAGCAGTGTTTTAACTTTCCTAATTATGGCCCTGTTGCCAGCCTTTTCTAGGGAAAAGAGAGTTCATTTCATTGCACTTACTATCAAGCTGATGGAGTTAGCCCTGTATTTTTTGTTATTTGCCACAGACTCATCCTTTGCTCTGGTTATTTCATTCTCATCAGTACCCACTTTATCAGCACCAGGCCCAGTGTTATGCTGATAAGAACTCACTACTTCAATGCAGAAACTTCAAAGATCTCAGTGAATGACGGTATGAGTCATGGATGTTACAAATATTGCATTAACAGCACAATAAAATTAATCATATAGTCATTGGTCTAGTAAATCTATGTGTGGGAACTTCCATGAGCTTCAATGGGTATATGCACACTTCTGCGGCTGTCTGTATTCTGCCATCAATCAGAGATTTGGGAAGGAAAACTGTGGTAGTTACATTGTTACCATTTTTACAACTTCTGAATTTAAAAAAGAAACAAAACAAAACAGAGATGTCAATGATCTCAGCAAGGACAAGTCTAAGATAGGGGAGAAAGTTCAAACTTCTTGAACTGTTAATATTTCATTTTACTTATAATCTGACAAATTTGTACCCAAAAAGTGAGTTCTTGCACTAAGTGCACTGCAAATTATTTCCTTTATTTGCCCCCTCCCTTTTGTAAAGCATATGGCTAATCCAGCCCGTGAAAACTTCCATTTATTTTAGAAATCACGGACCTTTATGACTAATTTCCTGTGCCAAACTATAATTACTTTAATTCTACATTGCTGGAGAGAACTTGAAAACAGGATTTCTTTGGAACAAAATTAACTTATATAATGAGTGAAAAGATAAATCATATTAGCTTAATTAAAGTACATTAACATTTTTGTTGCGTATGAATAAAAAATCGGACACAAAGAAAGCAGGTTTCTCATAAAGAGACAATTTATGGAGATTTATGAAGATTTTAGGAACTTGCAAAATTCCATTACTTAACATCTCTATTAAGATCTTTACAAGCATACATAATGAAAGACCTAATAAAAGGTTTAATAAATGGACTTCTGCTTAAAGTCACATTGATTCAATACAGGAAAAGGATCTGGAAGTTAATTTAGATGAAAGGGATAATCAGTAGTTAAAACAAAATTAATTAGTCTTTTTTTCAGGATTGCTAAACAAACACAGAGCAAGCAAACACTGCCTTAAAATGCTTTTAAAAATCAGTCTAGCACTGACTTTTTAAACATTTATTTTACTTTAAGTGTCAATGTTCTTCTGACCATGGATTACCTGAAAATCTATTATGGGTAAGCAATTCTTATTTAATAGGAGTTTTCATTTAAAACTGAACCCATGGAGAGGCTACCCACAAATAAGGATGATTTACCTGTCAGGACTATTCAGGCTAATGTATATTATCTCAGGATTTCCTTGTTGTCTTCCGGTAATCTGCTCTCTCACTGATCTGTGCTTTGACTAAAAGTTAAGAACTTCATGAACTATTTTTTTAATTTTGTCTTTATGAAATATCCAGTAAAATGGGGTCCATGGCAGGATATACCAGTTCTTCTGCCATACAAAAAGGTAATATCAACATTGTTGTATTACTACTCTTGTGCCTGAATAATTTTCTAATGCTTCAACTATTTTTTGCTATTCAGTTATCTCAGGATTGTCCTGATGCACGGGGAAAATTAGCTAGTGATATAGGTAAATAGATGAATAAAATAAGCATTTAATTTTGAACTGGATTGTGTACTTTCCAATTTCTTTTTGCTCCAGTGAAGTACCTCCAGTCCACGGACTTTGTCATGGTGCTCTAGAGCAGTGGAGTCTGCAAAGTTCCTATCCCTTTTTCTAAGACATGTAAGATGTGGAGGTGAAGCTGGTGGATGTGTTGACAGAACGGTTCTGTCAGAACTTCAGAAAAGTTGTAAGAATCTTATAGTTTGGATGAAGTTGTCTTCTACAGTTTTATTGTTATTGATGGCGATATGGTCGTTATTTCTAGTAAAACATTATATTGCTCATATGTACACAATCCCTTCCTCTGATCACTTATCACAATATACATGATCCAATATGATTAATCTAGCTGCTTAATTTAAGAGAACTGGACTACCCTTCTAGATGCCTCCAGAGAAACTTCACTGACTCCATTATACATATATATGGCAATATAAATCAATTGATTTCTTTAGGAAGATTGTCTCAGTTCCCTCTCCCCACCTGCCTCGCAGCCCTGAGCAGGTATCAGGGTCCGGCATCCAATTTAGCCACTGTGTATCTTGGCAATAAAAATGTGAAGTAAAAATGACATTTATTAAAAAAGCTCTCTAGTGATGGTAAGGTGCACTCCCTTTCATTTCATATTCAAGGGGAATATAATGTCACTTTTGCTTTCAGGTTTACCACTGTTCAATCACAATATGTCAAAATCCATCTGACAAAAATGATTCATCAGGATAGGTCCTGAAACAGACAAACCATTTTATCCCAGCAGATCCTAAAATGTTTGCAAATTATGAAATTTTGAGGTTGTTGTGACTATCTTTTTGGCATAAAGACTTCATGGACAAAAACTATAATTAAACAGATATACATAATTCAAATAGGTTTTTTGAACATTGTGTTGAGATACACTGAATCTTACTTTGCTGTTAAAAGTTCATAAAGAGCATCCTTTGGCTGGCTTTATCAGTGCCATACAGCCAATGCACATTCAAGGAAAATGGAAATAATCCACTCTGCATAGAATAAATAAAATATAGAATAATGTAAAAATACGTAGCAAAGCACTCTGTCTGGCAAGCCATCCTAGACAAGACAAAATAGTCAGGTCTAGATCTAAAACCTGAAAGCAGTTACAGAAGGACAGGCTGTGGGATACAGAAAAGAAAAACCTATTTTATTGCCATTTCACTATTTAAAAGTTTCAGGTTGCCTTCTGCCTTTGGGCAGCCGCTGTCTCCATATTGTCTACAGAAAGCATTCATGGAGAAATCCGAAACATCTGTTATTTGTCCTTCTACATTCTATTATTTAGAGCAACATATTAAACTAACATGTAAATGTATTAAAAAATCATAAACTCGTAAGCCTGGAAAGTAAGCAGCACAAGTGATAGCAATAATAATACTGTGCTCTGAGCTAGTCTACTAACAAAAAAATAAAGGCAATTTCTAGACATAAAGTACTAGCATTAGTTCATAAGTTAATTATATCCCACTACTGGTGTTACTCTCATATTACGTGCTCTATAGACTGAGGTGGGAACAGCATAAATATTTGACCTCCAAGCGTCCTCCCAGTGAATGAAATTCCTTCTCTGAAGTGCAGGAGGAGACAACTAATTACCTTTCTGAAGACCTTCATATCCATTCTGGAATTAGGAGCCCTCTCCCTTGCTATTTGCCGAGGCTGAGCCCTGAATGGTTGATTTGCTAAGCTGGAGTTTGAAAATACTTGCAGAGGTTCACAGTCCACCCCATATACCAGATGGCTTCAAGAAAGACAATGTTATTACCACTGTTCCTAGGGGAAAAAAAAAATTGTTAAAGTTAACAAATAGAGTAATTACAGTAGCCTGGCAGCACTGAAGATCTGTGAGTTCTCATAATGTACACAATGTTTTAGAAATCTTTTAACATGATCCTCATGAAAGAAGGAGGGAAACAGAATATGCATAAAGCATGACATGTAATATATCGCATGATATATTCAGAATGATAAAGCTGAAACAAAATGTGTTGAATAAGTTAGAAGCGATATATTAGAATCATTTATTTCACAAAATGCTCAGATTGATCTGTTCAAAATAGAAGTAAGTGCCAAGTTCCAGAATTTCTATGGACTACAAACTCCATTTTTTTATGTGCTGCAATGCTCAGAACTCCTAAAATTTGAAGCTGTTTTTAAGTGAAAGTGCGTAAGTAC
Source organism: Haliaeetus albicilla (assembly GCF_947461875.1). Classification (NCBI taxonomy): domain Eukaryota; kingdom Metazoa; phylum Chordata; class Aves; order Accipitriformes; family Accipitridae; genus Haliaeetus; species Haliaeetus albicilla. The sequence goes on along the minus strand of NC_091484.1, from coordinate 67,971,815 downwards.
AGTAATGATTTTTTCAGTGCTAAGAATCTCCATAGGAAATTAAAATTATATTTGTAGTCTTATTTCCTCCTTATTTATGACTTGGTAACAAGTATTAGCATGACTTTCTGAGATCAGAGATTATATTGATTATGTTTGGTAACACTACAGTAATGGATGATCAATCTTATGCTAAAAGGTGGTATTTGGTTTAGATTTACTTTTACAAACAAGATAATATAAAAATTCCCAAAGATAAGATTTATCATATGTATTTTCTGAAGAAAAATGTTACCATAGGATTGGTAGCCACATTTTCTTAAATATTAGCAAACTTTCAAACATTTTGTATTTTACCTCAAACTATGGAGCTTTTTTAAGCTTTCCGAAAGACATTTGGAAATTATAAGAAGAAGGAAGAAGGAAAGGAAAAGAAATGCTTGTCCTGGGTTTTCTTAACCTTACTTAAAAGAGTAAGGGGGGGAGAAGGTCTCTGACAGATTGCAGTGGCTCAGGGGACTGGTAATGGGCTATGGAGTTATATACCTCTAGGTCACCATTTCAAATCTGGAGTGTTACTAATTAAAGATATAGCACACTCTGTTATTTGTATTTTTAAGGTCTATAAACTTCTTTGGGCTTCTTGGTTAATGACTTGAATTAAATTGATTGTGAAAAAGAACGTCTGTCCTTGAATGACTTTACTGAAGACTGAGGTAAGAGGTTATTTTTCAGTATAATAGTAACAATTCTGTTGTTAGGTGTAGAAAATAAATATTTCAGCTCTTAATACCTGAATTGAACTGATGAGGGGATGATTTGTTCAGAAGTAGGGGTAACTAGGAAGACCCTAGAATATTCATAGGCACCTAATGTTACCTGTCCACTTACTTTTCCCTTTGTTTTCTTCCTATAATATAAAATGTAATTTGCACAAAACTCCTCTACGTATTCTAGTAACATAATACTGACTATGGAAACAGAAACCAAGGAAAAGGCAGGTAGAAGAGACTGGAAGAAAATGGTGAACAGGCAAATACCTTCTTGTAAACCAAGACAAAAACAGATACTGGGAGAATATGAAAATTCCTACATTCTCAGTCTTCCTATTTTAGGCTACTGCTGTATCTTAGGGAGTACTGAGAGTTTGAGGTAAAAACAAAGAAAGTTTTTATTACACAGGAAAAGTTGATGGCAGGGAAAACTGTATTATTTTAATTGCCTTAGACCTCAGAGTAATTAGGAAGTCAGCCTTGCACACAGTTACAAAGTGATCTCTGGTCACACAGATGACTGAATTCACAACTCATTTCAAAAGGGTTTTGACATACACAAATGCCAAATTGAGAAACTTCTTAGATAAATGATTATAACAACACTTCACCTGTCTTTCATGCCACTAACTACATATTTTATGGCAAAAAAGTTTCATTTCTCTGTTGGAACATGGCTGCTTTTGTGAAGAAATCTCAGGATTTGACAGAGGACCATCATGAGTCTTCTTTGATCCCCTGAGAATACTAGGTACTTCATCTTTCAGAAGCTTATTGAAATGACATGTTTAACTGAAAAGGGCCAAAATGAATATGACTTTTCAAGTCATAAATAACATAAGACCCCAATAAAATAATAGAAGCTGTTGCTTTTCCACTTTCTAGAGGATGGAATAGAGCTTAAATGACAAAAAAAGAGAATTTCAAGCATTTAAAGATTTCAAATTCATCTTCTGTATGTGGGGGTTGGGGGGGGTGGAGGAGAAGGGGGGGGGACACAGGACTCTAAGTCTTCCTTACTTTCCCCAAACATGTTCTCTTCCTTCATCTGAAAAAGTTTACTAGACATGTAGACTTCTAGCAGGTTAATCAAACTCAGAACATTTTCACTGCAATTTAAATACTGCTCTAAATAACAGGAAATACCCTCCAAAATTTCCTGTCTCAGTTTCCTCAAAAGTCTATGTCATTCTTCCATATGAGTTTACTAAATTGCTCAAGAATATGCTCAAAAATGTCCCTTCTCTTGTCTCACTTACCTTTAACTCTTTCATCAACTTGCCCTGAAGTTTGCAGTCACAGCCTGCTATGCAGTAGATACCAATTCTACAGCTGGTATTCTTTATCACTGATTTTCATTCACTGCTGCTAAGCTAAAAAGGCTATTGCAGTCTTTTCTCCCTTGCTTTTAGAAGCATGAACATCTTTGAACAGCTTTGATAGTTCTTGATACTTAGCTTCTGGGGACTGTTTTTGACTGCTCCTGAAAACGGCGAAACGCACTAGAGTTCTTATTCTGTTTGGCTTTGCCTGTGTAGAAGAAAAGACAGGAGCATCTACCATATGCCCCATCAACTCAAGTTTGCTCTGCCAAAAGTGGAAAAATAAACCTATTTGCTTTCAAACATTTCTTGTTCCCTTTCATGAGATCCAGGCAGAATCTGCCACAGTGAGGAATGAAGGCAACATGTTCTTCTCTCCCCATGTCCAGCTGGAACCAGCCTCTGGACTCTTCTTTTTGTCAGGTCATATCTTCCCATCATGATTCCAGATGGTACATTTGTTTCCCTCTTACATTTTTTCCCCATCTAAGTGAAAAGGAGCCCAAAGCAATGTTCTATTATTTTAGTGTGAGAGCTCTCTCTAGTGGTAAGGATATTATTTTCCTTTATGTTTGCTTGAGCTGTAAAATATCCCAAAAGGCTACCCTTTCATACTGAATTGAATCTGACTTTTCTTCACACTGTAAGCACTGATACTTCATTAACACTGACAAGTATTTTAAAATAATTTCCTAAATTTTCATTCCACATTTTTGTTTTTGTACTGACATGGCTACAAACTGTTTTCAACTTAAACCAGTAAGATTTATGTCTGTCAACATCTCAAATGCTAGAGCTTGTAATTGTTTTCAGCTTCTAATCTAAGACATTTGGGTATGGAGAATGAGAGGACACTGAGGATACAGACTGTCATTCTTGTGAGTCTTCATGGGAAAGTACAGAGTGATTAGGTTTGAAAACAGGCCTCATATTAGGACAAGCAGGAAGGTCTGTTAAGATTGTTCAGTAGAGGTGTAATTAAGGTCAGGAGAAAGATTTCAGGTGAATACAAGTGAACTTTTTTAACAGTGGCTGTTGATAGGCAGAATAGAATTTCTCAAAAAATATTAGGAGGATAGTCAAATCCTATCACGGAGAAATGATAACCAAACATATAATAAGGGAGGATACCAAAATGGGGGAGTGTTGCAAAGAAACAATGAAACAGTTATATACAGCTCTTATGCAGGCAGAATCTGTATGTTTTAAGGTACATATAATTAGACATCTGGTCATTTAATTTGGGGCCAAAGCAAATTTAGGAAGTATTTTTCTCAAAACAAGAATAAAAACTCAGAAAAAAATGTCAGTGTTCCATTTTCTTCCCTTAACATTTAAAGTTTCTGCTTTAAAATTCAGAAAAATGAAACTCAACCCAAAGAAAATGTTTAAAGCATAAACAAAATATTTCAAGTTGATCAAAACTGTTGATCTGAAATAACCTTTTTCAGAAAATTTGGGTTGAGGAACCAGATCAAAATGCAATCATGTGAATAGTTCTATGTAAAATGCCATTTGAAGTAACTTCTGAATTAAAACCAGGCACTGCTGAATCGAATTTAAACTTTGGACTTCATTAAAATTAGTGTGGTCTCATTCAAATAATCCTGTACAGTAGCAGTTGACTGGAAAATTGCCTGAACGTCAAACTGAAATTTAGCTTCTCGACTCCACACACAAACTAAAAATCCCTCACAAACCCTCAGCAGCAATGCTAAGGTACATATGCGGTGGTAGAGATAAAGAAATTTGAATAGTATTTCCAAACTATTAATTTATTTCAAGAATTCTCTTTGTCCTGTATTGGCTATACAATTGTCCATACTCTTTAAACATGGATACATATATTCTCTAGCAATTTTCCGTTTCCTCCAGTGACTGGTAAACAGGTCTGAGTTAAGGCTTGCCAGGAGAAGGCTGGTTTGCAGGAGGTGAAAGCGTAGGAGAGTGCATGCTTTCGACTGCTGTATTTCATTTCGACATTCCCCCTCTGCAATCCTGTTTTGCAGACCTGCCCAGTTGCAGTGGTGGTGGGTACGCCTGTAGATTTCATTCAGAAGCCCCCAACATCTAAATTAGCTTATTCAAAACCCGCTGAGACTAGTGAGTAAATCTGAACGACATATTCTCCCTGACAGTAAATTAACACATTTTTATCTGTAAATCATCTCAGATATTCCAATGACGAGCAAGTACTTGCAGTTTCATTTCTGCTTATCCTTGCTGACTCTCGAATTATTCTGAAGCCACCAGCATTTCTAAAAGCAAGACACATTGATTTCCTCATTATATTAGGAAACGGCAAGTTAAGCAAATTTCAGAAGTCTTTTCAAACTCCAGAGTCTGTTCAGAAGTGATAAGACAAGACATCATATTCGACTCTGTAAGCTTTTGTGTGGAGATAGTTCTCAGCAAAAGTATTTCTGTCCGGGGGGGGGGGGGGGGGGGGGGAATGGAGAGAAAAAAGAAGGGGGAAAAAAAGGAAGGAAAAAAATAGAAAAGAAAGAAAGAAAAAACTATTTCACTCTTCCAGCTGGAAGGGGAAGGGGAGGATGGAATCTTCAAAGTCTAATTGATGTACTGCAACTGCTTTACTTGCTTTTTTCCATGCAGGGGAAGCAGAGAATTTTGTATGCTAAAATTGACTTTTACACCAAAACCCACCATGCAAAATTGTCCTAACCTCAACAGTGCTTATCAAAGGCATACAGGCAAAATAAAAAAAAAAAGAAATTTTATGATCACGATGGCAAATTACTCCTGTTCACAAAAGAAAAAGGCAATAATTTTTTCCCCAGAAAAAAATTCTAAAAGGGTATGTGTGAAAATCACTTCAACAAACAAAATCTTTATGCATTTATCCAACAAATGGCTTACAGTGTATTCATTTATTTTATTATATATTCCTTAGTGAACTCAAAATAATTTCTGCTTATATGACATAGCAATAACGGGGTATATTCAGATGCCATATTTCTAATACAAAGTAAATACTTGCTACCACTCACAGCACTGGACCAGCTAGTATGATCCAGGTGGTAAGTGTGTGGTACTTCAGATTTCAGTATACAGTAACCATAAAAAATGGAGATTACTGTGGAAATGATAATAAACCTTTGTGCAATGCCACCATCTCTTAAAAATTGACCTGAATGATTTTTACAAGGAATTCTATGGGAGAAGGATTTCTACCCCAAATGACAGTCTCAGTTTCTACTTTTATTCCAGTTGATGCTACTCATTGTGTTCCAAATGAATGTCATAGTCTTGGGTATAAGCAAAGAAATTGCCATCACCTCATCTGTTTTTGGGGAGTTTGGTTTTGGTTTTGTGTGTGTATGTGTGCCTTGTGTCAGTCCAGAAAACATATTTATTTATCTAAAGTTGCATTTAAAGTCACAAGTGGTCCCAGGTTTGCTAGAGAGCCACTTTTCTTGCTGTTGGTTTTCTGTGACCTCCATATAGAGAAGGAAACGTTACCTGCAGCATTTACAGTGTCACTTTACAACCTCACACTGCAAAAGATTTTGAATAATGTCATATGGAGGAAAATTCTGTTTAACTGTACAATGTGTAAAAACACAAAAAGAGCAGGGTATGTGCAAAACAACATGGCTGACAATGAGCAAATTATTCCAGAGGGAATAATGTAATTATCTAAGCATCATTTCTGCAATAGCTCAACTTGTAAAACAGATGTTAGAAACCTTCTGGTTAAAGCAAACTGACCTTCTTTTGAAGTAAATACATATAAAAAACATATATCTCTTGATCTTTGGATGAGTTCTCACAAATAACAGCACACATTTGTTCGCCCATGCAGCTGGCTAACTCAATTTCAATTTTAATAGACAAAGACTTCCACCCTATCAATTTACATTGATTTGCTGGGAAAAAGGGCGTGCTGCCCTGAGGTGCCAAACATCAACAGCATACAAGGTTGTATAGAGATAAAGCGACCTTACTTCATATTTGAAAAGACACAAGTGTAGTTTAGCTAAAACATTCAGTTATACAGACTGACCTCTGCTCCTCGAAGCTTTGGCACATGCTGTGTACAACAGAGAAATGTCTCCCACAATATTAGCTGTGGAGAAAGAGTGCTGATTTGACAAAGAGGTCACTCAAATCCCAAAGCCAGAAATCTAACAGGCGAGGTAACCAAGAAACAACAGGAGCTGAGCTGGAAGATGTTTCACCTACACACACCTACACAGCCATTAAATCTTAAGGGTGCAGTTTTAAAGGATGAAAATGTCAACGGCTGGTAAAACATAACAGTAACTTATAGAACTGTAAATTAAAAGAAGGCTGTGAGTGATCTGAAAGGTCAAAAGAATAAAAAATTGAGGTCTTTGGAGAGCCATATGTTTCTGAACTGTGGGGGAAATTCTGCACCTTAAGCAAAAAAGGCCAAATTTGTCATTAATATACTTTTCTTTGACAAGTTGGTCTTTCATTTTTGATTAGTGACGAACTGTGTGCATTTGTGTCTGTGAATGTTACTTGAAAAATGAAAATTTCATTAACACCTATTTCTTTCTTTGTAAAGCAGAATATACACAAAGACTTCAGAGATTTCAAAGGATTTACTTTACTGATAACTTTACAAAATTTACAAACTCGATATGCTAACAATGCAAAAGGGACAAAACTAAAGTGCACAGTAACAAAATGCTAACAAAACCAGCAGTGAAGTTCATTTTGCTCCATGTCATGGCTCGAAATACCCACTCTCCTGAAGGGTTGCTTTTTTTCAGACACTTATTTTTTAGCCACGTGCAGATCTCAAAAGTAGTTTTACTTTTAGAAAATCACATGATTTATCCTGAAGTATTTATCAACTTTTTCTATTGAAATGTTTTGATCCAAGTCTTAAATATTAAATATATGCATATGACTGTCTTTAATCATCTTTATGCATCTTCAGTCAACTGACTCATTAACTATTACAAAATTAAATGGCTCTCTGGGCAGGTTCTTCACTCCTAACGAAGCAAAAAGGATTAAGTACTAGTTTTGATACCATTAGCGAGTACCTTCACCAAGCCTTTTCTGGTCCACCTGATTATATTATTTTTTATTACATTGTACTATATTTCTGCATGCAAGTTTCCAGAGTTTACGATCATTTGGATCATACGCTCTATTTGATCATTACTACCTATTTTCCTCATTTAGATGCAATTTCACCATTTTGAATGACACCTTCCTGATTCTAATATTACGCTTCACTTTGCAGTTTAGTTATGCTGGCTTCCTTCTACTCTTTCTCAAGTCTTTCCCAATAGTTGTTTTGTACTGCCACTGTGCTCCCACTATGGCATCCTTCCATAACATTAAAACTAAATGTAGGGATTTAATTATCTTAACTGTCTTTTCATTTACTGCATTTTCACATTATTCCTTCTAGTGAAGTTTAACTAACCTGAGGTTATTTCCTCTGCTTCTCTAGGGATGTTTAATATGAGGCAGTTGTGGTGGTTGTTCTGGGGTGGTCCTTTGCCCATGAGGCTTTGAGCCAAGTCCTGCACATCGCTCTGAATCAAGGCTGCAGTTTTCTTCTGGGCTTGCTATCTGGCTACTCCATGATAACACCTAAAAATTGAATCTCTAATTCACATTCCAGTGTGACATTTGACCAGTCTACATGAGGGTAATTGCAGTCACCCAATACAGTTGCACTTTCTGCCCTTGGTATCTCTCTGATTTCTCTCAGCATATCACAGTCAATGATCCCGTCGTGGTCAGGCAATTGGTAAGACAGACCCAGTGCTATATTTGCCCTTTTTGGGCTTGAGATTTCAATTCATACAGATTGTGTGCTACCTACTGAGGCAGTTAAGCTGTTTCTTTCCTTTGCTTTGATTTTAAGGCCTTTAAACACATAATAAAACTCTGCTGACAGCAAAATTACCTGTCTTCCCTGTATATTTTGTATCATGATATTACAGTGTTCTGCTTGCTGTCTCTCTTTACACAGCTTTCTGATGAGTCTAGTACATTGACATCTTCATTTAAGGCTAGATATTCAAATTCCTCCATCTTCTTCATTTACGTTTCTAGCATTTGTAGAAAAACACAGTCATGCTGGGAATGATTCCTGATTTTGATTTGAAAAAGCAATATGGATTAGCCTGGTCACATTATCTTCCTAATTTTATTAGTTGTTCTAGCAGCAGGCAGTGAGCTGCTTAAAACTGATTCAGATAGTCAGAACTGAATTCCTATTTTGACTCAATAGTACAAGTTGTAAGAAACATTTTCAAAAAACGACAATCGCACTTCCTGGTGTCTTCCTCTTAAATGGTCTCATACTATATGCTAAAATCAACAGAACCTATTAATCTACTAAGCATCCAAAACTGTAAAAAAGCAAATTCTGGGCATAATAGGTAAAGCCAAGAGAGAAATACTTGATTCAGTAGGAATTATTATTATTATTATTATTATTATTATTATTACTGTTGTTGTTGTATCTAGGCTACTTCTAACAGGTAATTAAAGTCCAAATCATGATATGCCAGTGCCCATAATTATTCTGCATGTCTTTCAGATGTCTGTCTTATCAGCTCACTATTGATCTTTACAGAAACTGAGTTAAGAAGATAATTATCTTCACTCCTGAAGTAGGACATGGCTGTCAGGAAGAAAAAAAAATTTAAAAAAGGAAATAAAAGAAAATGAAAAAGAAAAGAAATATTGGCATCAATCTGGGGAGGAAATTTTCATTCTATTATTTCATCCTCTAAATACTCAGGAAGCATTTCTATTTTAAGGCAATCCAGGATTTTTAGCTCTGTTTGTAGATTTTTATGTTTTATTAGAAAGTAAAAAAATCATAAAAGCCTAAATATATATGCACACATATATTTCAGTTATATGAATATAGATAACTATTGAAAAAGGGAGGAAAGGGCTTCTGATGTACAGTATAGCATTCTTCAGAAGGTAACTGACCTGAAATAGAAACCCCCTGGCCAGGGGAACTCCATCTGCATCACAAACACAAGGCCTGGTACACAGCACGGGCATTGCAATCAACAGTAGCTACCCACATGCTACTACTGCCGTTTAAAAACCCTGCCTTTGTTCCTGCAATGGCATTTTAAGGTTAGCTGACTTATGGGCTCTTAAAGTCTCTTTCCCATACATCGTTCTTGTGGTTACAAATGTAAGAGAAGGGACTCTGGTTAAGGGTTACGGGTGCAGGGGTTGCTGGGGTGCCCAGCGATGAGCCTGGAGGCCCTTCTGCCCCCACCAGTGCTCAGGTGGTGGAGTCACCATCCCTGGAGGCATTTGAAAGACGTGTAGATGTGGCCCTTAGGGACACGGTTTAGTGGTGCATTCGGCAGTGTGAGGACTCGATGATCTTAAGGGTCTTTTCCGACCTAAATGGTTCTATGATTCTGTGATTCTATACCCTGATACCAGCCCTCTGAGCAAATTGGGTTGCACCTGGAGCTGCTCTGAACCCATCTGTCCTAATATACAGAAATGACAAAAGTATTCCCATATTTCTTACCCTGGAAATGAATCTCACCTTTTCCTACAGTTTTATGCCTCGATGTTTGCTTGTTTTGTTTTGTTTTGGATTTTTTGTTGCCAGGGCCAGTTCCCTGAGTCATCCCTCCACCGATCCAAGATACTCAGTGATTTCTTAGGCCATATTTGTTTTGCACTGATTTCAAGGTGTTCTCCCACAGTTTCAGGAGATGGCTCTGTTTTGAACGAAGATGTACTCAAGCATAGGAAGCAGGCATGGCTCCCTGAAAAGATTGTGTTTGTTTGACAGTCAGATGCTCAAGGGGCAGAGGGGAACAACAACAAAATGAAATCCTAAGAGGGCAGAAATTTTGAACATGGAAGTGTGAAAAGAAGTCAGGCTGATGTCAGATCTTGCTTTTACAGGGCTTAATCTGGTTTAGGGGCACAGTGTTTAATTAAATTATGAGTCAAATCAACATAATTGCTCATTCCAAGTCCACAAATTACTTTTTGGGAAGGCTAAAAATATTTTCATTAGAACATATCTTGCAGGAGCTGAAAGAGTTTTGCATTTGGACAGGGGTCTCAGCTGTTTCGTATCCAGCCTAAGCAGTTCTCCAGCACACGTTGAAGGTGGCTGGGTCTAAAATTCGCCTTTGCTGTGTCTCTACCCAACACAATTAGTTTATGGCATTGCTGAACATTTCAAATGTAGACTACCCCGAATTATTTAAGAAGCTCAAGGTACTAAATGAAAAGCAACTGGGGTTTCTTGCAGCAGCATGAAAGTGCTTTTTGTTAAACAGATTAGAATTTGTGGACAACTCTTTAGAATCATAGAATCACAGAATATCTCAAGTTGGAAGGGACCCATAAGGATCATCAAGTCCAACTCCCTGCTCCTCGCAGGACTACCTAAAACTAAATCAGATGTCTAAAAGCTTTGTCCAGATGCTCCTTGAACTCTGACAGGCTCAGTGTCATGACCGCTTCCCTGGGGAGCCTCTTCCAGTGACTGACCACCCTCTCAGTGAAGAACCTTTTCCTAATGTCCAGCCTGAACTCCCCCTGAAGCAGTTTCACTCCATTTCCTCGTGTCCTATCGCTGGTCACCAGAGAGAGGAGATCAGCACCTGCCCCTCCACTGCCCCTCTTGAGGAAGCTGTAGCCTGCAATGAAGTTACCCCTCAGCCTTTAGTTTTACTTTTTCTATGTGTCACTGCACTGTAGTAGCATGGCTGTCCCAAAGCAAGAGTTGACTAGAGTCTTGTACTGTACTTTCAAATTTCACAGCTGCCTGTCATGCTGTTTCTAATTCCATGTACTGCATGTTGAGTTTTTCCTTGCATTTGTTGTTGGGTAGATGAAAAAGAATTCAAGGTACTGCAGGGAGGATTATGCCCTTTGCAATACATGCAGTTTAGTCACTGTGCTCTTGACTTGTGTACAGTTGCTGAGTCTTGTCTTTTCCATCTTGCCCTTGAAACGATCTCTAATGAAATGCAGCAGAATCTTTTTCCCATAGGACCTTGATTATTGTGCAGTTTCACACTCATTTAGCTCTTTCTTTTCTGTTAGAAGGGTATGAGCTGATTATTTGCACCGCTGTCCACAGTCTTCTGCTTTCTCCTTTAGGGAGCTTCTGCAGCTTCTACAAATTTCTTCAGGAAAACTACTTGTATTTTTTGAGATCCCTTTATTATATAATCATCAAGGAAAAAAGATTGTTTCTCCCATATTATTAAAGATAAGAAATTAGTAGAAATAAAATATGTAATAGATCATATGTGAAAAAATAACCTATAATTATAAGGAGATTACAGAATAGAGGGTCCAATCCTTTTATTTGTACTAGCTTCAGTGGCAGTAGAACTGGTTTAAAAACTGCAAAATCAAAAGGCAGGAAAGGCAGAGGAATACACTGGTGATGCACAGTGTGGGAAAGGGAAAGGGAATGGAAAAAAAGAAAAGGAAGGAGGGGGAAGAGAAAGGGAAGGGAGCCTTAAAATAATCTTACAATAATCTTAAAATCAAGTTGCTGCTAATGACACTTCTTTGTACTTTGCCTCTTGTCATTGTAATTTTAATATGACTTTGGCTTGATGAGAAAAGCTGGAAAAAGAAAACTCACAACAAGTGAAATAGTGAAGATGTGTTTCCCCAACACAGGAAAACACATCCCTTTAAAGGGAAAGGAGACAAGAGACATGAGGGGAAAAAAGGGAATTTAAGGGACTAGGGCTCTGACCGTGAAATCAGTTTTAGTAAAACCCTGAATGCTTGTAAAAATATGTCCCTAAATTACCTATACTCTTGACTATGCAACATATGCATCCTGAAGACACATGCAACCTGAAGCACCTCTGAAGCAACTCTGTTTAAATCTCTATATCTTTTTAACCTGTAATTTAATTGTTTAGACAGTCCTACATAAGTTCACTGTGCATTATGGACAGGAAAACTTACCGGTGCCTTCTCCAAGGAGCTTGAACCATGCTAATTCAAGCAGAGATTGGGTTTGTATAATTAGTTTATGTAAAATACTATTATATATACAAGTTACAACTGTTTTACTCCAGTTTAATGTCTAATTTGACCGTAGGTAGGTATGGCTATTGTTCTATACAGAGGGTGTTCCACTTCTACTCAAGCCTGGAATCTCCCTCACTGTTTCGTATAATTCCAGAAATCTTTCAGAGCAGTTATTGATGTTTTCCAGCCTCATTAGGTCCCTGCCATCTGCTGCCTTGATGACTTTGCAATGAAGGCTGAGTGATTTAGGATACTTCTTGACAGTATCAAAGATTTTCTTTTAACTTTCTTGTTCTGTGCTCTGCTCTATTGATGAATCCCTCTTGCTTTGCCTCATCAATTGTATCTCCCAATCAAAGTCCCTGCACTCCACTCATTCACTTTCACTGTATGATATTTCCTTGATTTCAGCACTTCTCTCTCTTTCACAGTGCCTCGTCCTTCATACATTATCCATGCTTATGCTATGTACCTTATTTTTGATCCTGACATATGAGACCCTATTTTCAGAATCACTTTCTAAACCTTTCCAGCATTAATATTGTTATTTGTTTCATTTTTTATAATATCTCAGATCACTTATAAACAACTACCCAATAGTTATAACGTATCAACACAAACATATTCTGCCCGGTTTTTCTTGTAGCTTATACTTTACATAGATGTAATATTTAACTTGTTATTTCAGCAACCTACAAAGCAATTGTACAACCATAGTTGAAACAACCAGTTTTACCCAAGACTGAAAAGGAATAATCACATGGAATAATAACATATATGAACAAGTGCTGTTTGGGTATTTTCCAATTCCTGGGTTGGTTTGTTTGTTTGCTTACTTTTTACCTTAAGTGGGACATGGGTAAAGGCTAGGGAGAAATAAAAAATTACAATACAGCCATTTATTTAAATCAGAGATTAGTTCCTATTGGTTTTTGTAAATTTGCATTTCAGTCACACAAGTGTTTTAATGTACTTCACTATTATTTATACTACTTTTATTATGCATTTAAATATTCTAATATAAATGTGCTTTTCTCTAAGGGAGGAAAAAGATGGAAAAATCTATATGCATTCTTCAGCTAAATGACACATACAGCTTTATTTATTACCTAAAACTTTAAATAACACATTTTAAACCAAAATTTTTTAAATATTTTACCATCTCAAAGCTTTTCTTCTCCCTTTTCCTGCTCATGCTACCACAGTATTCTAGGACAATGTTGAGGCAGAAGCCACAATTCAAGTGGAGTCTCTAATATAACTGGAAAAGAGGAACTTTTCTAAGGTATTCCATATCAAAACTTTTTAGAGACTTCTTTTCAAAAATGGTGAAAACTAATAGAAGACAGTCCAGAAGAGACCAAAAATAATGATCAGAGGTCTAGAAAACATTTATTTTTATGAAAGATAGTAAGAACTAGGTTTGTTTTATTTGAGAACAAGACACACAGGAGAAATATGACAAGTCTTCAGAAGTGTGAAAAACTCCAGTGGGGGCAAATGGGAATAAAGTTTTATCTTTGTTCTTTTTAGACAAAAGCAAGAGGTAAGGATTTTAAATCACAGCAAGGAAGATCTACATTGGAAATGACAAAAACATCTAGCAACCAGAACCCTTCGACACCACAGACAGGATCTTGGGAGGGCCCAGAACCTGTATTACAGAAAGGTTTTAATAAGACAAACATCCGTCAGGAAAGGTTTGGTATATGTGATGATCTTCCTTGGGGGTGGTGGGGGGGGAAGCCATGGCAATGTTTTCTATGGGTTACATTTATTTGATTCTGTGAATACTGAATGAGTAATTGACTTCTCAATCTTCTGCTAAAACAACTGAAGGTAATTAATAAAACAACAGATAGGTTCAATTACATCAGCCTGGCAACTGAGAATACTGTGGGACTGTTCAAGCAGAGAAGGTAGCATGCCCATCTTACCTGCTGCATTGTTGTTTATATCCTTGAAAATCTGGAAATGAAAATTGCTTCCACAGAGCTAGCAGCAGATAACTGCAAGGATCAAGAGAAGATTTGTGGCAGGATTATCCATAATACGAAATGTGTAGGTAGTAATATGGTTCTTAGCTCTGGTACCAAAAGTGATCAAAGGAAGCTATCAGAAAAAGTAACTTCAGCGAAATATAAAACAGTCAGTCCAGAAGTGAAAAATAATGAACACCCAAAAATCCCATAAAAATGGTAAGGAAAGAGGTACTCAAATGAATCTTAAAAGGACTTGTGGTGTAAATTGTCATGTAAACAGCATCAGTATACTTTGTTCTAACACCATGTCAGAAAGTGTTTGAAATTAATCAGGTTTTTGAAATAGCTTTGATTTATCAAACTAATGAATGGAAATATAAAATGTCATTTCTTTTGCAATATAATTGAAAACTGTATTTATTAAAATGTCAGCATGTACACACAGCTATTAGCTTTGCTATTTCTGCATATGATTTTTTCCTCTACTCAGCTAAAAGGTAAATATTTGTCTTACATAGTGCTATATGGATGCTATTTGTATCCTTGTAACTGTGCTGAGGAACAGTTGTACTGTATCAAGCAAGGGTCCATCTAGCCGAGTATCTTGCATTTTACAATGGATAGGAGTGGATGCCTGGGATTAGCATATAAAACATAGTCAAATACAGAGCAATGTTTTCTTCCCAGTTATGCTTCCCTTGTTTTCAGCAAATTTCTGCCTGAAAAAATTCCTAACGTTTCTGTTTACAAGACTTTCATGGATTTTTCTTTCAAGAATTTGCATAATTACTTTTTGAAACTATGTAAGCTATGGTATCAAGAATATACTGAGACAAAATGTTCCACAGTGTAATTGAGTGATGCTGAAAGAAAAACATTTCTTTTAATGGATACCTGGCACTTTTATACAAATCGTCTCCATCCCTTTGATCTCTGTTGGGAAAACAGTGACTAAATCTTTTCCTAAATAGACTCTTCATGCCCCTAATTTCTTTCCTCTAGTCATCTCATATTTCTAGTCATCTCTTCCCAGACTGAGACTGAGACTTTCAAACTCAGCTTAATACTCCCTGCTGTAAAAATATGGGATTCCCTATCTTTGGTCATCCTCTTCACCTTTCACTTTATCTTTTTCAATCTCCTATGTCATTTTTTGAGATGTGAGAATCAAAGTTATTCCTGAGATGTGGGATCACCACAGAATTACACATTCTCTTTAAAATAGCGGCAAACTTCTACTAGGAAACTGCTCTATGCCAGTGTAGAAAGGTTGTGCAGGAACACATCAGTAGCTCTTGCTATGCAGTGACTATTAAAGAATAAATCAAAATTTAAAGTATTTAGACCTTTAATATCAGTTGCCCATCCATGTGCAAAAAAGCTGTCAGAATGCAAAAACGGACTGCATTTCTTGAGGCAACAATACTTTCTAACTCAAATCACCCACAAAACATTATAAATAATTGATTTTCTCTCCTACTACTCCCCATTATGTTCCCATCCTTCCAGAAATAGTGAGCATCTGCTTCTGGCTATTATCTATATACTATTGTAGATACCAATGGATCCTTTTGACCTTGCTCAGGACTGACTGCAGCAAACCTGCTTTGGGAATCAAATATTATTAAACACAAGCAAAGCTATGTACGTCTGGGGAAAACGAGTAAAGAGAGAAAAAAAAATCTTTTTTATTTTTTCAGACTTTGGAAAAAGTTTGTTTGAGTTTTAGCTGAAAGCATCTCTTGGTTATCAGTTTCTCCAGACTCATTTCGCAAACCAAAATTTCAGTTTCTGGTTTTCTTTATATTAAATTGCACCAACTATTTGCTTAGAAATTGTCTCTCTTCTCCTGAGTTTGCATGTCTGCTGCTCTTCTGGTAAAAGATTTTGTGGGAACAGCACTATTTATCTGAAATACTTCTGTATATATTCTCTTTCTTTTGCCAATTTTGTAAATTCATTTTTCTCTTAATATTCTGTTCTTTGCTTCTGCTAATCACCACTCTTCATAATTTTAGAAACTTCAGCTATGTCACTGTGAAGTCTCCTCTTCTTAAATGAGAAAAAAAGCTGAACTTCTTTAATCTTGCTTCATAACTAGTATTAATTTAGCTTCTTTCACTTGCACCCCTCTAAAGCAATTATATTCACTCTTTTTCTTCTTAAGTGCAGATGCAAATTAGGATAAAGGCAGTGGGGATTCCCCCCCCCCCCCCCCATTTTTTATTCCTAGCAATTTGCATTAACTAGATATCCCTACATTTCTCCCTCCATGACTCAGAATGAAACATATACTGTATTTTAAATTAGAAAAATGTAATCTCTAGCAACCTAAGTACAGTACTTAAATGACCTTAATCCCTGCTTTTGCATTTCATATAGAAGTTGTTCCCTTAGTAGAGTTTCATCCGACAACTTGGATATCTGGCTGTCAGACATCCTTTTCAAAAGCACTCATGCTTTTATAGCCAAACTTTTATAGCCAAAGTTTCCAGTGATAACCTGCACAGCACTCAGATTTTATTTAGATTATAGTCATCTTTTTCCTGCTTTCTTACTTCTTTGCTTTAATTTTTTACTCATATCAAATCTAACAAGTCTCCTATACCCTTATTCACCACTAGCACTGTATGGAACAGGCATGCAGAATAAATGTCTATAAAAAACTGTATGAGACCACTTCATGTTTCAACAGGAAAAATTTAACTTATACCTTCAAAATGCTTAACTGCTATAGTCTACTTCTGTGACTCTCTTTTTTCTAAAACACCTAGGAAAGATTTACCAACAACCCTTCAAATGCTTAGAAATAATTAAATTTGTTCAAACTTGAAGCATGACAATAACATCTAGCATTTGAAATTTCATCAAAAGGGAATTCAAGCCTTTTCTTGTTTACTTATATATCCAGCTTTGAAAATTATTTTGTCTGTAGAAAATAAAAATTTTCCAAAATATATCTGCTTACATTCTTTTGTTAAATAAAAGGCTTCCAATTAATAATTTTTTCACAAAAAAAAAAAAAAAAAAAGAAGCTGGGGAAAATCTAAAACTACTTTTCCAGCAGATTTAAAACATTTCTTTGATTAGAAAGTTTGGATATGCTTTTTTAAAATCTTTGGGTTTATTTTGGTAGTAGCTTAACATCTACCCATTGCCATCTCTCTACATCATAAATCTAAAAATTAAGAATCCCTGAAAAAAAAATTAAAAAACATTCTGACATCTCTTTTCCTCAGAAAATAATTATTAAACCAAATAAAAACTGCTTTTCTCAGAGAAGTAATTTTGATTTTTTTCCCCTCTTTTTAAATATATTTTGGAATTCAACTTCAAAGTTCTCAATAATGGCTTTTTCCTGTGAAGAGAGCTTGAAAAACTTTCTTTATAAACTTACACTAAGAAGTGAAATATCAAATGGCAAAAGCGAAAAGTCACAATTAAAAAACACTTTAAACTCTATGATAGTCTATGTTAGTCTGCGTTAAACATTATTAGCTCATGGAAAATTCTGAGAGTTCAACTAGTTCCCTGGTTTGGAAAGAATGTCATTTTGATTACCTTTCTCGCCCAGAAATCAGTAGCCTAAGGTGTAAAAACCTAAGGTGCTTTAGGTACCTATATTCAGGAAAAGTTTTGCCTAGGAAACAATTTTATAGTTAGGCTGGCTAATTAAAGGCTCAGTCAGGGAGGAACAGCCCCTTGGGTCTTGTGCTATTCTTAAATTATTGAATATGAGCAGTATCTCTCTTGCAGACATCATAGCACAGGTGGATGTAGCTGTGGCGTGGGTGGAAAACGGACATCGCTACAGTGATGTAGTCAGCCCTGTCATGCTTGGCCTGTGGTATTCAAGATACATGTGTGACAACCCCCTTAGTCTTTTCCTTCCCCTCGTACCATCTGCTCCCCTTCTCCCTTCAATAATTCTTCATGTTTCTTCATGTTCATCCTGCTATGATCTAGGTCTGTTCAGCTGTTATTCACAGATCCAGGTGTGTAATACATACACAGCAACTGTTTCATTAACACATACACATTACTTTTACTATTATTATCATACTTTGGTTTTGTTGAAAAATAACTATGCAAGGAACAGCCAGCAGATATTATAAAATAACTTGCCTCATATCTCCTTGTTTCAACTGCACATACTTTTTTTAGATGTTTAAATCTCCCCATGGTCATTGCTAGAAAAGATTTTTAAAAATTTGCAATAAGTAGAGAAGGGCCCATTTCCATTTCACATTTCAAGTTTTTCTTTTATGCAATGATGACTTTTTGAACAGCACAAAATAAAAAAAAGCTGAAATTTTATCCTGAAACATGCTGCCCATAGGGAGGGGTCTTTCAGGAAAGTTCCTTTATAGCTTAGCAGCAACAGATCGCACAAACCATGCATGCCAACCCTATACAGCATTTATTTATTATTTTTTTTCAACTAAATTAGTCCCATATTTGCACCAGTTACAGAGCAGTATCTAGTGCAAAAAGATCTAGATAAACTGAAAAAAGACACAACTCTGTCTACAACAGCTTACAACAGTAGAAAGTGGTAGGGAGTGCTTTTGTACGTAGACATGAACTTGAACTCACTTTTGCCTCATACCACTGTTTCATCACCATTAAACATAGCACATGAGGATAGGCATTATATCTATTCTTAAGTCAGTGCATACCTGCCACACTCATAGAAATTCTCATTCTGACGAGGCCGCATACACTGAACAAATAAAACCAGAAATCCAATTCCTCCTTGCTGGAGTTTATCACTGCAGTCTTGCTGGTAAGTCGGCAAGAGAGGCTGTCAGCTTTTCTAGTCGAAAATATTCATTTACGTTAGGAAGACTGCCAAACAATAATAGTAATCATAATAGCAATAGCAATGATAATTATGGATAATGTTATTCAAATTGCTGTAAAACTAGTGTTACAAAAGGCTGACTTCATAGCAATGAAAAAAGAATCTTAGAATTTCTATAAAAAAACCCAACCCAATTAAGGCAGTCTGTAGGTGATACCAAGCTCCCACTTGTGCGTGATCCCTCCACCCATTACACAAGCCCAAGTCCACTGACATCTGTAGCAGGACGGTGTTGGTTTAAGCTGATGTACTGGAAGACAGAACCAAGATTTTGCCACAGCCCTCACTGAGTTGCCATTAGTAATATCACTCCTAGAATACCTGATATGGTCTCCTTGGCTGAGTAGTTTTTTTCTGTTTGCTCTTAGCAAGATACTATTAGATGTTGTGTATTTATTTGATCCTGAGCCTTTTAACATCAACAGCCAAAGTCTGTTGGCCCTGACTGCACCAAGTCAAAGGCAGTGCTAACGCGTTTGCGTTTGGGTTGCTTGCTTTGTAATGAGTTACCAGCAATTTATAAAGCTAGTAAGTGCAGTAAATTTACCTCAATAAATATACCTGTGCTAACTATCCAATCACTTTCCAGCCTGAAAAGAATCACAGATCAGCTTATGTCCATTTTCCTTCCAGTTCTGTCATTCCTCTCTTAAGCATGACTGATGGTTTTGTGTAGCCCTGTTATGCCACATGGCTAAAGAGCATCTCAACCTGCAGCGTGCACATAGGACACAAGCACACTACACCTTGGGCCAAAAGTCTCCATGGGAACTATATTCCAAAAAAGACAGTTTCTGAAATGTAACAAAATATTTTTTATATTCACTGATCAGAATTGTGCAGTACTTCACATTGTAATTCTATCTTCTAATACATGGTTTAGCAGTAAATTTGAACAATATTGTGACAAGGATAATTTCAGCGGCCCTAGTTCTATTTCTGGTGTCTAATTGTAGTATATTTTTAACTTTCAATTTAACTTAATAGGAACTAATTAGTAAAATCTAATTAGATGCCTACTAACAATATCTGAGTAGCTGGTTGTTCCTGAAGTCTTATTTTGTGTCAGTAGCATCTTAGTGCGAAAGCAAGTACCCCTGAAAGAGACGGGACTGAGTATCCAGGTGCTCCTCTGTATCAGTAAGGCCTTAAATATCAGTAATGTGATCACAAGCACATAAAAAAAACAGAATAAACCTTCTGGCTTGGAAAAGAGTGTTTCAAAAATATGGCTGCTAATGTTTTCTTCTATTTCACTATGGTTCTGACCAAAATTGTCCATATTGTTTGAGTTCCCCCTCTCTCATTTTTCATAAAACTCTGTCTCTAAGTTACTGCTGCAGAAAAGGCCACTTTCTCTGGTTTTATTACCTGTAACATGTCCTCAAGAAAGTATCATTTTAAAAGAGTTCAGACAGCAAATAAATTCCCCATATAGTTTGTTGGGGTTTTTTACAAAGACCATTTGTGGAGGGGCAAAAAAATAAAAAAGTTCGTTCCAGGTGAGAGAAGAAAACAAACTTCTGACCCTCTTTCATATATGCAAAGCCTTCCATTATCACCACCTATACAACAATTTTTCACTTTATGTTTTTGTTGGTTGGTTTCGGGTTTTTTTGTTTTGTTTGTTTGTTTGTTTGTTTTTCTCATGGTACAGTTCCTTTCATTTCTTCTAATCTGTATATGAATAGAGCTAACGTGCAGCTACATTTCACCAGCTTCTGCTTGTTCCTTTTGAGGTGCTCAAATGACACTGCAGCTCACTGCTTCATGGTCAATGGGCACTTGAGTGCGGTCAGGTGTCTGTAACTGTGTGCACGGTACAGCAAAGTGCTTGGTGGATGGCGCTTATGCATGCTCCACTGCGACCTGATGATCACTCTTAATAAATGTCAGTGATGTGAAACTTAAGCCAAAAAATAAAAAATAAAAAATAGGAAAACCATACATTAGAGTCATTATTTTGTGTTTCACATTGCTTCCTCAACACTGCAATACCAAGAATCTATCCAATTTGTAATTTCTTAAATTTGTAGTTACTAAAAAATCCACTTATTTTGTGGATACCACTGAAGACAGTAAAATGATTAAATAATATCATACTCTGTATGTGCTATTTGAAAAAAAAACAAAAAATAAAAGGGGGGGAGGGTACACCTGAGAGAGCTTTCTTTGTTCAGTTTTCCCCATTTGCCTTTCCCAGGTTCTTTCAATAAGGATATTTTCAGTGACATTCTGCTCTGGAGAACAGGTTTACTTCAAGGTTATGTGACGTATTCTAGAAAAAACCCACGAACATCAATTCTGGTATCCAGACTTCCAGGAACACTGCTGCATTTCTAGGTACACGTCTCGACTTGCAGTCCCAGCTGTTAGCCTCTGTTGTAACTGAATTTCCCTTTGTAAGTGATACAATCTGACTCAGAGTGGTGTCCAGCAGTTTGGAAAGGCTGTTAACATGATGTGACAATCTTGACGTTAGCTGCCTCGGTTGAGGCCAAGAAACAAATCATGTAGAGCTTAACAGATCGGAGACACCACCTTGAATTTTACATAGAAATGAACTGAAAAAAGTGGAGATGCTGCCTAAATGAAACTGATGCTTCCTAGATGGGCAAATGTATTAAGAAGCGTTTTGTTGTTCTTGCAGTGTGAGAAGTAAATTGAGCACTGTGCAGTCATGCAGTACAGCACTCTTAATGGCTTGGAGACATCCTTTGAAGGCTACATTTGACAGAAAAGATGATAAGTGCCAGGATAAATGGAGGTTTAATGAAGCTTTTAGGCACTAATGACAATGGATTTCTGGGAGAGGTTTAATTCCATGGATGTGTCCAAATTTACTCCTTCCCTTTGCTGTATGTAAACTTAAGCTACTCCCTGTCGACCCTGAGGTTTTAAGCCCCATCACTCCTTGGTAGGTGACTGACAGGCACACAGCTCAGATACAAGAGAGATGTAGACATGGGCATTTCTCATAATCCAATTCGGCAGCCTGCCTTCCACTATCAGTCAACAGACACTGAATGAAAAAGTGAAGGGAAAACATGTTCTGATAAATAAAATGTGAGACATTGCTGATCACAGGCCATGAATTGTCCAGGACACCCACCCTGTGTTGTTCCCAAGAGAGAACCATCTCACCAGGCTTCAAACTTCCCTGCCTGTGCCCTGCCATGTAATTATTGTGGTTCAATGCTCTCAGCCAGTTACACTCAGGACACACACGGCTTGCTCCAGCCCCATATGTTGAATGTAAAAGCAAAGCTAAAATGACTTCTTTTTTTCTTTTCTTTTCAAAATGGGACCAGAGGAAGAATATTCAGATGGTTAGAAACTTAAAGTCTTTACAACTTAGCCTACCATGCTGTGTTGCAAGGATGTACTTACGCCATAAAACCTCTGACAGCTAGAAGTAATGGATCTGGGTGGTAAACTAGAAAGCTAGAAAATGTACTGTGATATCTCTAACCATTCTTTATTCTTACTCTGTTAGATAACGACTAGCCGCAGGACGCCTCGACCTGCTGACTTCATTCATCATGTATGCCACTATTCTAACAGAGGTAAAATAGACTGGACAGTAGTACCTCGGCTTGTCTCTACTTGTTTCAATTTCTGGATGCCCAAATAAGCAGAGACAATAATCTCACAGAGATTTTATTATTATTATTTTATTATTATACCTATATAATATTATATATATTATATATTATTATTTTATTATTATACCTCTCACAGAGGTGTAAGTGCTAGAAGAGCTGTAAAGAGGTATATTTTACAACTAAAATTTCATTTTCTGTATTTTTCTTTATCTCATGGAGTTCTGAATATTCTCTGCTTCTATTTCTGGAGGCTGGCATCTTTAGCAACAGTAAGATGGAAGCAAATGAAACTGGAGGCCGTGAGGTTTACAGGTTGGGTGTGGGGAGCACACATGTAGGTGTCCATAGAGCATCATGTAACTTCTGAGGGGTTACTGGTGCTAGTTGAAAACAAGCAAGTCCAAGACAGTGTGTGGCTTTGAGCGTAGGTCCAGATGCGAGTCTGTTCTGCTGTGACACTGATTCAAAAAGAACAGAGACGCAACTGCTGCTGTGGTCTGAATGTGCGCAGGTGAGTTGTCACATGCACGCTTCCAAATGCCCAGGGTCCTTCACAAATCTCAGGGATTCGTGAAGGGTAAATGAGAAAACCTCTGGAAGCCAAACCAAATGGACTGGGAGTGTGATTCTTCACGAAGCATTTAACTGTGGCCACAAACTCTTTTTGTACCATGATGGCTTCATTAACTGATGAACAACTGCAGTCTAATTGTCTTGTCATATGAAAAGGTAAAAAGTGCAGCTTAGCTGACTTCACTCTTACCAGTGGAAGTGACAGAAGGGTTGGATCTCTCCCTTTCACTGTCTTAGCAGCTATATGCCTTTGTAACAGCAGTATCCTTCAAAACCAGTAATTCATGTTTTGGCAAAAGCAATTAGGAATTTTATAAGCTATCACTCGAGGATTCAGTGTTCACCTCTAGGTCCCACCATCTTAAGAATGAAATATTGAAAACAGCAGTGAACATGACAGCATGGCTTTTCCTTGGCGTAAGAAATAGCGCTTCTGTATCACATGCAGATGTTGAGATAGTTCTTTAATTTATAATTTAGAATCATACAGCTCCTGTACTTTAAGCCCAGGGCAAGGATGCTCCTTTCACACTAAATAAAGTGATCCTTCTTTATAAAGAAGTATATGGAGTCTAGCTATGGAAAAATGTATGTGTATGTGAAAAATGTTTATACAAGAAAATAATACATGACAAACTGGAGCAATATATGCATTTATCTGTGCCCAAGTCAAGGTGTGAACAGGAAAGGACATATTTTTTTTTTTTAATTTAATAGAATATATGATTAAAGTATTCACATTATAAATATACTATTAACAATATTCACATATTTTATGATATTCATATATTTTTATAACAATGAAATATTAAGTATATATGCAATGTATTGGGTTTAATGCCTTAATGAG
Source organism: Haliaeetus albicilla (assembly GCF_947461875.1). Classification (NCBI taxonomy): domain Eukaryota; kingdom Metazoa; phylum Chordata; class Aves; order Accipitriformes; family Accipitridae; genus Haliaeetus; species Haliaeetus albicilla. The sequence continues at coordinate 67,947,847 of NC_091484.1, read as the reverse complement.
AAAAACATTCCCCTGGAAAGTTCTTTCATTAAAAAGGAGAATAGCAGGGAGAGAAAAGAGGTTATGTTGGGTTTTTTTAGAAAGAATGGATAAAAATCATCCTTTCCAAAGTAATATGGGGAGTGATGGGAGTTCAAAAAATAAAGCTGATAATCTATGAGTCGCTTATTATACAGGAAGCACTTTAAAGACTATAATCAGAATTGATGTGTCCCACAAGATTTTTGGTGGAAAATAATTATGAAAGTACAGATCATGTTTAAAAAAAATAAAAAATAAAATTCTAACAGTGAAATGATCAAGGGCAAAAAAACTATGGGATTTTGACAATTTTGTAACTTGTTTGCTGTCCTGTGTGCAGAACTAAATTCCTAAATTAGTTTACTTCAAACTGCACTTTATTACAAAATATTTAAAGCATTTCACAATAAATGTTTTGATAGGTTGTAGGAGTTTAGGGGTAAAAACCACGAATTGTCAAAGGGATTAAAAAAAGAATCACACTAAATTTCACTCCACATACCTGCTAGTAAAGACTCCCAATGTTACCTTTAAACTTTGTCAGAAATTCATAAATACAAAGATCTAATTCAATGTTAATTTTGAAGTATAGCTCCAGAAAATGTTTTTCTGGTCTTATATCCTGTTATTTACAATGATAACTTCACATACTTCACTTACTTCACATAAACTATATAGCAGTGGCTTTTAGAAAATTTTATATGTATTAAGGACTGTATGACAATTTAACGGATTTGGAAATACTCATTTCCAGCACGAGTAAATATTGTTTACTCTATATGTACCATATGTTGAAACCAGTGGTAAAGAAAACTAATAAGGAAAGAGGTCACTTCTTCCAGCAGACTAAATTAGAAAGATATTAGAAAGTGCTATTGCAAGCCAGCAGCCTGAGTTGCTCTGAGTTTGTGTTTTGGAAATGATTGAAAAAAATATGAAAAAGCCTATAGGTTAGTGTTTGAGCTTTATTTCTGCTCAGTTCATTGTGGGTTTTCTCCATAAATAGTGAGTCTGCACGAATTCACTTAAACAGTCCATGAGATCCTGGCTATTCTGTAAATCCGTGTTCCCTTCTGTGGTGGTTTAAGCCCAGTCAGTAACGAAGCACCACATGGCCGCTTGCTCGCGCCTCCCCTCTCTAGTGGGATGGGGAGGAGAATCGGAAGAAAAAGGTAAAACTTTGTGGGTTGAGATAAGGACAGTTTAATAGGACAACACAAGGAGAAGAAATAATAACAGTAACACTAACAAAAGAATGTATAAAGTGAGTGATGCACAATGCAATTGCTCACCACCCAGAACCGGGTGCTCAGCCTGTTCCCAAGCTGCGATCCCTCCAGCCCCTGACCAGCTCTACCAGTTATATACGGAGTATGACATCATATGGTATCGAATATCCCCTTGGTTAGTTCGGGTCAGCTGTCCTGGCTGTGCCCCCTCCCAGCTTCCTGTGAAAATTAACTCTGTCCCAGCTGGATCCAGGACACTTTCATGTGCAAATTACACTCTTCTATGTGTACATATTTAGCCTGAGGTACTTTTCACCAAGATACTCTGCCCTGGTAACTAGTTATTGGCACTCTCTTTCAAACTGTGGAATCAGGTCCCACCTGACTTTATGATGGCATCAAGTCTCTACACATGTAATAGCTCTCACTGAAATGAGCAAAGAACTCCAGATCGTGTAGAACATTTTATGTAGTTTCCACCTTCTTGAAGAGGCATAGGCCAAAACTAAGCCAGTGAGTGCTAACAGATATGTGGAATTTGGTGCCAGTATTCAAGTTCATGGGCATTCAAATCTATCCTAAAAAAGTCTTCTAAAACAAACACATTAATTAAGGATCCACAAAGGAAGACTGAAAATCCTATTTATTTTCTTCTTCCCATGATCACAGTGGAAGTCAGCACAGACTGTGATGATTGTTTTGCAAAACTTTATATGCATGAGTGTGGTGGGTTGACCCTGGCTGGATGCCAGGTGCCCACCAAGGCTGTTCTATCACTCCCCCTCCTCAGCTGGACAGGGGAGAGAAAATATAACAAAAGGCTTGCGGGTCGAGATAAGGACAGGAGAGATCACTCACCAATTACTGACATGGGCAAAACAGACTCAGCTTGGGGAAAATTAACTCAATTTATTACAAATCAGCCAGAGTAGGGTAATGAGAAATAAACCCAAATCTCAGAACACCTTCCCTCCACCCCTCCCTTCTTCCCAGGCACAACTTCACTCCCGGATTTCTCTACCAAAACCCCTCAGCGGCACAAGGGGACGGGGATGGGGTTTACGGTCGTCACACGTTATTTTCTGCCACTTCATCCTCCTCAGGGGGAGGGCTCATCACACTCTTCCCCTGCTCCAGCGTGGGGTCCCACCCACGGGAGACAGTCCTCCACAAACTTGGAACTGCTCCCGTGTGGGTCCCCCGCAGGGTCACAAGTCCTGCCAGAAAACCTGCTCCAGTGTGGGCTCCTCTCTCCACAGATCCACGGGTCCTGCCAGGAGCCTGCTCCAGCGTGGGCTTCCCACAGGGTCACAGCCTCTTTCGGGAACCCACCTGCTCCGGCGTGGGGTCCTCTCTCCCCGGGCTGCAGGTGGAGATCTGCTCCCCCGTGGACCTCCCTGGGCTGCAGGGGGACAGCCTGCCTCACCATGGTCTTCCCCACGGGCTGCAGGGGAATCTCTGCTCCGGCGCCTGGAGCACCTCCTCCCCCTCCGTCTGCACTGACCTGGGGGTCTGCAGGGTTGGCTCTCTTACATGTTCTCACTCCTCTCTCCGGCTGCTGTTTCTGTCTGTCCCAACTTTTTTTTCCGTCTTAAAAATGTTATCACAGAGGCGTTACCACTATCGCTGATTGGCTCGGCCTTGGCCAGCGGTGGGTCTGTCTCAGAGCCGGCTGGTATAGGCTCTCTCCCGAACACAGGGGAAGCTTCCAGCAGCTTCTTACAGAAGCCACCCCTGTAACCCCCCCCCGCTACCAAAACCTTGCCACACAAAGCCAATACAATGAGATACAACATTGTGCATGCAGTTCTCTAGCATTTAACTTTTTCAAGTGAAAGTGAGGGGATTCTTAATCTTTACAGACTTTGTTTCCAGGGATTACAGCCAAGTCTTTGAAATTTCCTGTGACTACTCCCCTGGACTTGACCCAGAATGTATCCTTCAGACAAGTATGGTGGTCTTGTAGTTCCTGGTCCAATTTCATACTGATGTGTAAACTGTTAGCCACGCCTTGGTACGGTGCACTTTGTTCAATAAGGGACATCAGGAAGCCTTGCTGACAGCCTTAGGGTAAATTCCTTGCCAGTTTACAGAGCTACACAACAGTGTCATTTTGCTGTTCTCCCACTGCTCTATTTTATTTTTCAAATGCCCACCTGGGGTGGCTTGCTAACATGTGTTAGACAGACTGTTTTTCTTTTTTTATAAAAGACTGCATTTGGCAAGACGTCCAGTGGTTTTTGCAAGCATCCTTGAATGAAAGCTGTACTTTTCCGCCGTACACAACATATGCCAAGGAGACAACTCTTCTTACTGCTTCTCTTTGCTTCTGTGTTGTGTTCAGGTAGATAATCACATAATAAAAAGAAACTCTGCTGCATTGCTTTAGAAGGATGGTTATGAAAGTTGACTTTTTGCATATTCTCAGTGCAGCTAAAACTTTTTTTTTGAGTTCTCTACATATAGTTGGTGATATACTGTATGAGACTGATACTGCTACAAAAATGGGAGGAGACACCCTGAGTTAAAAAAAAGATCTGAAAGCATTTGCATTTTCACATTTTATATAACTGTTTTAACACTTTTTCTTTTCCATCTTCCCCATTTGAAATTTTCCCTGATGTGTCCAGAATATATGGGATGGAAATAAGCAGAATTATGGAGCAAACCTATGCACATACTTAAAAGAAAGTGACTCAATATTTTCAGAGAATAGCGCTACTAAGAATAAACCATATGCACAAATTTTATTTTCAAGGGAGTCTTGCATGTTTCATTTCTCATGTATATTCATATACATGGGTATAATATGGGTATACTATAATATTGAGTAAAATATATATATACTTTATAGAGTATATCTCTGTAGAACTTCAGCTTGCTGAAAAATCGTATCTATGGCCTTTTTTTAGGGTTTTAAATGGTTGGCTTTGCCTCAAAATCAATCAATAAGATTTCAAACACAGAGAAGATAAAGCATTTTAAATAACTTTGACAGAGAGGCAACTGAGTCACAGCATCTGGTTGCATACTGAGAACAACATGTTCTCAGACTTTGGCCTCTTCAGAGGTCCTCTTGGAAAAGTCCTGTGGCATAAGGCCCTGGAAGGAAGACAGACTCAAGAAAGCTGGTAAATATTCAAGGATCACCTCCTCCAAGCTCAAGAGCAGTCCATCCCAATGAATACGAAGTCAGGCAAAAATGCCAGAAGGCCTAGGCGGATGCAAACTCAAACACAAAAAGGAAGCATACAGAGGGTGGAAGCAAGGATGGGGAACATGGAAGAAATACAGAAATGTCTGAGCTTCCAGGGATGAAGTTAGGAAAGCTAAAGCCCAAATGGAATTAAATCAGGCCAGGGATGTCAAAGACAAGAAGGGCTTCTATAAGTACATATGTGACAAAAGGAAGACTAAGGAAAATGTGGGCCCATTGCTCAACAAGATGGGGTACCTTGTTACACAGGATACAGAAAAGGCTGACATACTGAATGTCAGATAAGCCTGCAGGGATCCCAGGTCCCCGAGACTGTGGGAAAGGCTGGAGCAAGGAAAAATTACCCTTGGTGGAAGAGGATCAGGTCAGGGAATACTTAAGCAAACTGAACGTATATAAGTCCATGGTCCCTGAGGTGACGCACACACACACGCTGATGGAGCTGGCAGATGTCATTGCAAGGCCACTATTGATAATCTTTGATCTATCATGGCAACTGGAAGAAGTGCCCAAAGACTGGAGGAAAGCAATTGTCACTCCTATGTTCAAGAAGGGAAATAAGGAGGACCCAGGGAACTACAGGTGGGTCAGCCTCACCTCAGTCCCTGGGAATCATCATTCTGTGAAAATAAGAAGAGTGGGATAGATGATGTTGGTTTGCGTCCATCCTTGGCTCCAAGGACTCATGATATTTATTAGCACTAGAAAGGAAGAATTTATTTGGAATATGATAATCAGTAATAGCCTTGGCTGCAGTAACTTTAAAGTAGTGGAATTAAAGGTCCTGAGGCTGGTGAGGATGGAGCATGGTGCAGTCCAAAACCTGGACTTCAGGTGAGCAACCCTGAACTTATTCAGGAACTGGTCAGTAGGACTCTGTAAGAGGCAGTTCTGAAAGGCAAAATAGCTCAGGAAAGCTGACAAGTCTTTGAGGACAGCATCCTGCAAGCACAAGAATATTCTATCCCAATACTCAAGAAAACAAATAAGACATATCAAGGTTGGCTAAGCAGGAAATTCATACCAGAGCTCCAATGCAAAGAGGCAACACAGAGGAGAAGCAAGCAGGAACAGGTTGTAAAGGAGGAATAAATATATATTTCCTGGGCACGTAGGGGTGGTGTTAGGAAGGCCAAAGCTGAAATGCAGTTAAGATTTACAAGAACAACACAGGCAAAAAGAATAGTCTCTACTACTACACTGGCAGTAAAAAGCTGAAAAAAGAAAATGTCGGTCCACTGCTGGGACAGACAATCCAGTGGCAGCAGATACAGATAAGGCTGAGGTATTCAGTGTCTTTTTTATCTTAGCCTTTACCAGTGAGGTCTCCTAGGACTCTGTGTTTAGAGGAGCAATGGATCAGGATGGAGTCTACCAGCTATGGATGAGGATGGAGTCAGGGATTGCTTGGAGTGCTTGACCCACAGAAGTTCACAGGACCCAACAGGCTGCATCTGAGGGTGTGAGCAAACTTCCCAATGTCTGTGCAAGGTTGAGCTCTATCACTTTTGAGAGGACTTGGAGATTGGGGAAGACAAATGTTGCATCTATCCTCAAAAAAGACCAAAAGGGCAATCCAGGGAACTACAGGCTGGTCAGCCTCCCTTTGGTCCCTGGGAAAATCATGGAGCAAGACCTCCAGATTCCCCACTCTTCCATCCCTTCAGCCTTTGGCTTCCTCCTCTGGTTATTATTTGAGTTGAAAATTTTCCTAATCTTGTTTGGCCACATTTTTTCTTAAAAAAACATTTTTCACCTAATTAAAAAAGTGAGGTCTTTAAAAGGGATTCCATTGATCTTGGCATATTAGGCATCTGCCTGGAGTGCTAGCCATCCAGGATCAAACTGTTGAGCTTCATTCTCTGCCCAGAGCTGCAGGTCAAAAGGCAGGGAAAAAAACGATGGTAATCCAAAGCCAGCTCCCATGGTAAGATTCCTTGGTGCCAGCAGGGACTGAGTATTCCCAAATGGAGAGAGGGATGGACAGTAGGACAGATTACTCCCTCTCCTGGTGTCTGTTAAGAGGGACACACTCTCTTGGTGTCTCTCTTTAATGTGAAAAATACTCTTAACAAATAGTTAATCACTTCTTTCAACATGCAATATGAAACTAAGGCACAAAACATTCTGGTGGCACACAGGCAAGTACAGTGCACTCTGCAGGCAGCCTCCAGCCAGGTCTGCACTGAGGATGCAGACTGACTGCCCTCATGCTGAATGAAATCTATTCAAAAATGTGTGGGCTGAGCTGCTCGTGACAGGTTTTCATAGTCGTGTGGTAGTGCTCACTGCAACTCACTGCCTAACAGGACTCACATGCAGCCTTTGGTGCATCTCAGGCTTAAATGCATGTTTTGTACCATGTTTCTTTTGCTCTTTTTTAATCAGGAAAGTAGAGTGTAAATCCAGTGTGCTACCTTAAAATGAGCAAAACTAGAGAAACCATAAAAAGGCTTCAAAAACAAAAGGAATTCTTTTTAGAAGATTGCAGAATGGTTTATAAGAACTGCACAGAGCTTCTCTTAGTAAATGTCGTAATAAAGGTTCATTGATTAAAAGAAATTGGCTCTATTGCTCATAATAGCATCTCATTGATTGAAAAGCATTGCCTGTAATGGTTTCCTCCAAAGCAGCATCTGTTATGTATTAACCTTTCAGCCTTCAGAATCATGGGATATGAATTTCTTGCTCAAACTACTGGTCAGATGACCCATCCATGACATTTAATAAATTGCAGCTCTGCACATAGATTCAGGATTTCATAAAAACAGGGAGAAACACATTATAAAATGGCACATTTTTCATGACGCGTGATACAACTGAGTCCTTTATGTTAAAACAACAAAATCAAATAAACTCAGAATGTAAACTCTTTTATTAAAGCTACCAAACAAATTTTAAACTAATCATCCAGGCTTTAATGGTAAACAGCAATGTAATGATTGAACTTTGAATGAAAGAAGATCTGGCATGTCTAGTTTGTTGGGAAAAATCATCCAAGGACAAGACAGCTTTGATTTTCATCTTTGTACTAGTTAAAATGATGTAGCTACCTATCAGACTTACATTAGCCATAGTGTGTGTACATGGCTATAGGAATACATTCATGTATGATCTTCTCTAATGTAACTTTCTTTTCTTAATATTGAAAAAATCTTCAAAAAATGCTACATTTTATTATTATCAGAGTTTATGAAAGCAAAATTTTCTCATAAAAACATAATAAGGATAGTTGTACTGTAGAGATTTGACTGTATTCAATCAATCTCTAAAATATGTTTTATATGTTTGTTTTTCATTCTGTGTAGAAGTTATTTGCACATCTTGGATTAGGATCTAAACTAGCTTTACTAGAAATGAAATACTGTGTGAGGGGGAAGCTTTTATTATTAAAAGTCAATTTATTTTCTTATCTAATGAGACATGGTTCAAAATGATTCACTGCCTATCCTATTGAACAGTTGTAGTATAAACAATAATTTAACCCTTAAAGAGATTTGTATTTGTGACTATAAGTGACAATAACTGATACAAAACTACGTAGCAAACTAGTTATTAATAGTTTATTAAAAAATGAAGTCTTAAGACATTTGCCAGGGGTTCCAGTTCAGGAGTTAAATGGAGTATTTCCTTATTAAAGGCAAACAGTATACAAACAGCTAGGTTTTAAGTAGTTCACAGATCAGTAATGTCTCAGTCACATAATGGGGATGTTAACTGGTTCAGGAATAAGAAAGAAAACCAACATTGTGCTGTTAATATGCTTTGGTGCCAGTAAAATGGCTAATACTGAACAGAGTGGACAAGAAGGAAAAGCAGAAAAAGCAGCAAAAAAAAAAAAAAGGCTAGCTAAAACCAGTGCTACATAGGAAATTTGAGAATATGAGAAAAAAAGGATGCTGAACAGGGAAGTAGGAGGAATAAAAGTAGTGAAGGACTAATGTATCCTCAAGGAGGGTCACTCAGTGCAACTTCTTGTCAAGTAGATTATCTGTGTGCAGCATAGCACAGCAATGGATAGTATCCAGCAGAGTATCCACGGCTCTCGCTGGGAGCGGCAGGGTGCTGAGCTCTTTTAAAATCCTGAAGTATAAGGTCCAGATAGGCAAAAGTATTTATATTCTTAAAGTGATATTTAGGCTGCTAAATCTAATAGTATTAACTTGACCCCACTGCGCAACTATAACTAAATGATAGTCATCTAAACTCGTTACTGCTCACTTTACACATGAAAATTTTGTGAGTGCTCAGGGTCATTCTCTGTACCTAAAATTGTCTCTTGAAAGGTCTGAAAAATCTGATCATTGCATAAGCTTAATAAGGACCTAGAAATTAGACATTTCTCTTACAATGTCCTCTAAGGATTCAGTCCAGGAGTTGAGCTCAGACTCACCTATCACAAGTATGAAGATTAAAGTTCCTTAACAAAAGCAATTGCAGTGGCTGTATCTTTTAAAAGACAGCGGAGAAGGAACAGACTTGGAGAAACTGCTGTTTCTTCCCATATATAACTGTCCAGCCAGGAGCAACTGATTCTGTATCCCCCTCTGCTTTTTGAGGTTCAGGTCCACCTATCCTGCCTGTGAGAAGAATATTACTAAAGCTACTAGCCTGTAGCATAGTCTGGATACATGTACATCAGTCTGTTGTTCCTGTGGTACCAGAATTTGTCCCAGTATGCAGAATATATTTCTAGATGTCTTGAGTCATAAGGGCACCAGAGGTATTTGTTTCTCTGCCTGCTACTTGTTAGGGTGCTCACCTGAGGAGGTCAAGACTGTGGGGAGTTAGCTTGCTCCAAGAATAATGTAGGCATATTTCACAATGACAGTTTCACTTAAAATGAAGAAACAGTTTTCAGAACACAAAACAGAATTGAAGCTTCCTCCTTTCCCTTATAACCTGTTGACTACAGAGATGTGTTTTCAGTAATGTTTTGTCCTGGAGGTCATGAGTATGTAAGGATGGCAGGTAGAAGAGGGAGGGAGAGGTGATTTTGTCTGGCTAACATAATGGCCCAAATTCTGTGTGTAATCACTGATGAGAGAAGGGTACTGGAAGATTGCAAGAAATAATCTAGTCCACCCAATTTACATGCTTTTAGTCACTACACAGGGAAATCACATGCTTCCGCAGAGGAACTCTGAGGAAATAGTAGGTGTCACTTTCCCTACCACCACTGCATTCTCTTAGGAAGTAAGAAGCAGTGATATAAGGTTTATTCAGCCCACAGAGAAAAAAATCCTTATTCATGAAGTGATGTGGCTGCAGTCTCTGTACCTCCTCTTAAAATGGATTCACTGTGTAACCAGACAGGAAAAGCCTGATTTTAACATAGAGGTTGACATATTCAGGTAGAGAGATGAGGAGATGTAAAGGCCTGCCTCCTGTACTCATATTGATTTTTGGTTTATTTTAACTATAAATTTGGAGATGTTCTAATGCACAAAACTTGTATATGTGCCAGAAGATAGAATCCAGAACAGCATTTCTGATATTTCTAGTGCCATAATGACTACTGAAAAACCAAAGCTTTTGCATATTCTATTATATATGAATAGAAGTATTTTTTGATAGTAAGCTATACTCATAGTCTTGCCTGTCCAGTTACTCTCTTTCAAAACAAGAGATGACGAACACATTCATCATGGTCTAGTGGTGAGGATATTTTTTCATGTACAAGAAAGAGAGGTTCAATTTCTTTCAGAAGGAACAGAGTTCCCACTTCTTGAGTGAATGTTATAAAGCCTGTATTACAAGGCAAAAGTTCAGTACTGTCTTTGATGAAGTGATATAACACTTTGGGTTTCCAGCTTCCTCCTCACACAATTTAAAATGGAGATTCATAGAATCAGAGAAGGTTTCTCCTAAAACAAATGAAAAGGATCTCTGGGGGTCATCTAGAACTGCCTCATCTCTGAGCTCTATTGACAGCACTGGTCAAAAGACCGGTCATTTTGGCTTAGCAAATCTTGAAAAGCTCAATGGATAGGGATTGTTCCACAGCTCTGGATAAACTGTTGTAGTACAGAACCCCCCTGCCAGGGAGAAATTTTTTCTTAATGTTCAGCAAGAACCTCCCCAGCATCATCATGTGATCACTGCTCCTTTTTTTGCCACTGTCACTACTGAGAAGAGACTAGATCCATCATCTTTCTAATTTCCTTTCAAGTTCCTGTAGGGTATAATTAGACACCCCCTTCCACAATTTCTACTAGCAAACCTAGGTCCCCCAGCCTCTCCTCATAGTTTGCGTGCCCTAAGACCTAAGCATCTTGGAAACCTTTTCCCTAAAGTAGACATGCCTAAATTATGCACTGGTGTTACTGAATTTATGGATGTTTGCAATGGGTAAGGAGTCCTGAAAAGTAGGCAGATTCAATCATTGTACAGAACTTGAGTGGATTTTAAATACTACTTTTGATGGGGCAAGGCAGATTGGATTCATCTTACATATTGCATACTTTGTCACCTAAATCCTTTGATAAATTGCATACAATAAAATTACTAATGCAATTCAGCTTCAACACACCACTCATAAGACTGGCCAAAAGGTATTCAAGCAAATTTTACTGGTCTGCCAAATATATCCAGCTCCTTGAAAAGACAAGATCAGACTCTAGGAATACAGTAAACAATTGCCTTTCTCCCTAGAAAAGAGTCCACAGCTGCGATCAATATTTGCTGTCAGGGGATAGTCCTTAAAGTCTCAGAGATTTAAGGGTTATGAGAGTTTGTCCCTGGTTTATTAGTGCTCCTTGTAACAGTAGTCAGCTTTATTACACTTCTCTATCAGATATGAGCATGGAAAATATTATATTTCAGCATACATTCAGAACATCCTGTTTTCTACTTTCAGCTGATTGCTCTCAGTCACTTAACAAGTTTTCCTTATTACTTGTACTACTAAATAGCCCAGATAGATCACTAGGACAGCATGAAAAATACTGTTCTAGCAAGGGAACTGTCATCCAGATTGACTTCACATTATAAAATTAGGACTGTGAAACACTTGTTTAAATGTTACAACCACTTTGTACCCCTTAAGATAAATCTGTAACAAACCTTAAGAAGTTTTGGTGGTTCAGTTAGTACTAAATTGGCTATAAGCCAAATCTCCAAGCCTGGGATCATAGAATCATAGAATCATAGAATGGTTTAGGTTGCAAAAGACCCTTAAGATCGAGTCCAACTGTTTACCTAACACTGCCAAGTCCACCACTAAACCATGTCCCTAAGCACCACATCTACACATCTTTTAAATACCTCCAGGGATGGTGACTCCACCGCTTCCCTGGGCAGCCTGTTCCAATATTTGACCACCCTTTTGGTGAAGAAATTTTTCCTAATATCCAATCTAAACCTTCCCTGGCACAACTTGAGGCCATTTCCTCTCGTCCTATCTCCAGCCACCTGACAGAAGAGACCAGCACCCACCTCACTACAACCCCCTTTCAGGTAGTTGTAGAGAGCGATGAGGTCTCCCCTCAGCCTCTTTTTCTCCAGACTAAACAGCCCCAGCTCCCTCAGCCGCTCCTCATAAGACTTGTGCTCTAGATCAGTGCTGGTTCTAGAGGACTGCCAAAGAAGAGTCCTACAGTTTCTGAATGGCCAGCACAGAGAAGTGAAGGAGAAGTGAAATAATTACAGGACAGTATGCAACTATGCAGAAAACAAGTCCAGGACTTCGTACATTTGCATCATGTGGTTCAGGGAGTTCAGAAAATCAATGAAGGTGCATAGACCCCCCCTGGGGATATAAAATGAATTCTGACAAATTTGCAGGTTGCTTTGGGAAGAAACTTCTGTGCATCGTGGTTTGTTCTCAGAAATGTAGTCCCTAGGGTCCCAATTAGTAAAGAACATGTAAGACAAGTATTTAGATAGCATAATTTTCTTGGTTAGGGTAGGCTCCAAATTTTGAGTCACAAGGTAAGTATTTTATTGTGAATTGTTAGAACTATGTGAACAAATCAGGTTGTGCTGATACACACATTTACTACATGAACTTCAGGGAGAAAAATGGAAACTTTGAAAATGCATTTTTTTTTGTATAAGTGGAAAAAAAAATATTTTCACTTGCTGAATATAAAACCTGAATGTTGCAAGGAAATGTCACAGCTGTGAATTCACAAGATGGGTAACACTTGTTTGTGTAAGACACTGGTGAGCAGCTGTGTCAGTCAGAAAAGAACTTTCTCAAGGTCCAAGCAACACCACAAAACTTTATTTTTTCCATTGCTACTGTTATGTACTCTCCACCTTAATTTCCTTCAGTGCTCTTGCTATGTGTACTCCTTTGCTATGGTTATTGCTAACAAAAATGCATGACAGAAGTCGTCAGTACAACTATCAAAAAATTACTTTTTTAAAAAAATCCACTTCTTAAGGACAGAAACGAAAAGAATGCTATATTTTTCCCACATGGGAAATATTCATAAATTTTGAAAGTGGAAGGACAATGAAGATCACCTCGTGACCTCCAGCATAATGTGGCAATAGAACTACAAGCAGTAAGCTCTGCACTGATCCCATTACTTCTGCTTTAAATGCAGGTCATCATTAAAAAGAAAAGAAGTCTAAATTGAAAACTTCAGATGATGGATTATATACAACATCCCAAGGTAAATTGTTCACATGGTTAAATTATTTCATTGTTATATATTTTCACCTCATTTTTAGGCTGAATGTGACATATATCAGCTTTCAACTTCTGGATCCTTTCATGCTCTTTTCTGCTAGTTTAAAAATTAATCTACTATCTAAAATACCTTCCATGTGTAGAATAGGCTCAAGGCAGCTCTTAATCTCTTAGACAAATTAAACAGATGCAGAGTTTCTTTATTTTATAGCAGGCTTTTCAGACCTTGAGCATTCTTGTAGGTCATTTCCTGAATGCATTCCAATTTGTCAACATCATTTTTGAAATGTGGATCCCAGAACAGAGTATTGTGTTATGCTGACAGCCTCATGACTGCACCATAATGGGCTTTTGGGAGGCATTCAGATACTATGGCTGTGGATATGACATAAGCATTTATTTAAAAAGTAAAAGAATGGTGAAATTCATGCTGAGAACTAGATCAAAGGTTAAGTTGTGTCTAGGTTGCAATAGTTGGGGGGCTTAGCAAAGACTTGGGTTTGATGCTGTTGCTTTACAATGTGGAATATAATACTGTCTAAAAAAAAAAAACCCTTTAGAATCATTAGCAATTGCCAGATTTTAGTGCCTTTTAATGTCTTCCTGACAGCATTTACCAAAGACAGAAGACTTTGGACAGAAGAGCAGTAGATAATCTGGCCCTTGTTTCTCAATATGGGGTGAAAACAATGAATGATGGAAACAGACTTTCTGGAGAAACTCATATCTGGGAGGAAAACTCAACCAGAAGTATTTTTGTTTGCATGTATATGTCTAGGTCAAAGGCAAAAAGGGTCAGATACTAAACATATATTTGTTTACCAAAAGGAAACTTTTTTTTCCCTTTTAATAAAAGCTTGCAGACATTTTTATCTCACATGAAGTAAATCCTTTAAGTAGCCTGAATGCTCCTAATATTTTTAATTTTTCTTTGTGCAACCATAGGCAGATTTTTAAAATCCATAGATCTTCTAAAATGAAGAACTGCTTTTAGACTACCTGCAAGTTACATCCTTGGATCTGGGGAACTGATCTTCTACTCATTTTCCATGATACTTACTTAACCTTTGCAGTTTAGGGGAGAAAAAAGATTGTACAAAATAGAGAATGAGACACAGTGGGAATAATTTCATTTATCTCTGATGACATCTGGAACACAGCTGGTTTAGATAATTATGTATGTGGCTTTGTATTAGCTAACACTGGCTAAATAAACTCTAAATTTGTAAAGTTTCTTCTGCACTTTTTTGAATGCTAAAACTAATAATGCCCTACATTGTTGTAAGGCCATAGGGGGCTTTACTATTGTCTTTCATAACTATTAATGTTACATTAACCACCAGTGCAGAAAGCAGGCTTCAGAAATATGACAAAAATAAAATCTTTAATTGTCATGCTAAAATCATCTAGTTGCATCCAAGCCAGTGTGTCCTCTTGTCCTTAAATGTGCGTGTGGAGGGACAGTGTCAGGTGGGCACCAGTGGCACGTTTTATCTATCTGCTTGTCTGTCAGTGACACAATTCTTTTCTCTGGCTGCCTTAAGCTTATCAAAAAGAAAATATTTAACATTGCTTGGAATCATAACCTTATTTTTCTTCTCTATAAGTAATGTCACTCTGGCATTCAGAACATGAGTGGAACCAGCTTTCCTGGTGGTCTTATTTTGGATTACACCAGATATCAAGACATAATGGTCTACAAATCAGACATGAATTTAACAAAACTGCATTACATGATACAGAGAATGTCAAACTGAAACTATGTTACATGTTCCTCCACCCTTATTATAGTTCTTCTTTATAGCATGCACTGCTGCTTCCAAGGAAGTCAGTGAGAATACTTTCAATCAATGAATGTAGGAGTGAATGAATGTAGGAGGGAATGAATAAATGAATGAATAAGTTCCAGCTGCAGAATATCAAATTCAGGTCTCGCTTCTACTGTTGTTAATTGCAAAACTCTCATTAAGTTCGAAACTTCTCTCACTTTGCTCTGCGAAAGTATCTCAAGCTGGTCCTAGATTTTATAGTGTGCATATAATAGAAAAATGCAATAAAAACCTATTAGAAATGGCACTATCAATTACTTAACTTTGGTTCATATTTCCCTGTATTCTGACACCACATATTAATTTAAACAGGCTGAAATCAGGTGAATTAAACAGACGAACAGAACAGGACTTTGGGACCTCCAGAACTGTCAAATAGGAAAAAATTACTTTACTCTGATTTCGTTTTAAGAAAATAACATTATTATTTGGCCCTGAAGTATTGCAGCCATAAACTGATAAAATTATCCAGAAAGGCCTTAGAGACATGTGAATATTCCCAGTTTGAACAGCAATATGTTGAGGAATAAATTTACATTTTTAGTAGCTTAGTTCTACTTTATATAACCCCTAAAGGGCAATGTTGTTCAATATACTTTGCTGAAGCAAAATATGGCTGTTTAGTGTGTTTATTTAACTAGCTAATGCTCATTTGCTTATCTGCCACTTAAAGACACTAATGCTGCATTGAGCTCCGTGTCACTTATTATTACCTACAGGGAAAGGAAAGAAATTCTACAGCTTGTTTGAAACCCTTTGCTAGAACGGTAAAATATCTGATTCTGTGCTGAGACTGGGGCTTCTCCATGTCTATCCTGCAGCAAATGCTTTCACATGCCATCAAATCCTCCTTCACCATCAGTGACATAGCATGTGCCTTTCACAAACAGTGTTCACAGGGTGATCACAAAGGCTAGTCACAGAGCAATCATATGAAGCATGTGTGATAAATCCTGATTCACTGCACATGGACACGTATCCTGGGGCCTCCACAGTGTACGCACCTTCCCAACCAGGCAGACTGAGCCGGTAGAGTAAGCCTGGCCTATCTCTGCAGAATGGCACTGGGTATGTTGATATTAATTCCCAGGTCCTCTTCCTTCTGCAGATGAGGACTTGCCAAAATGGATGGAAAAGGCAACCTTTTCTAGGAATCTAATGTTACTCTTGATATGTAGTGCCTAGAGGATTCAAGGAAGACTGGGATATGTTCACCCTTTAGAAGCAAGCAAGCAGCGGTAGTCCCTGTCCAGGAGGGTGCCTAATCTA
Source organism: Haliaeetus albicilla (assembly GCF_947461875.1). Lineage (NCBI taxonomy): Eukaryota > Metazoa > Chordata > Aves > Accipitriformes > Accipitridae > Haliaeetus > Haliaeetus albicilla. The sequence continues at coordinate 67,931,641 of NC_091484.1, read as the reverse complement.
CATTGTAGATAGATGTAGCACATGAGCAGACAGCAGTTAGCTCTGGAGCAATGCCACTGATGACCATCTCAGTAAAATCAGAACATTTTTGTGGTAGAAAAACGTTAATTCTGGATGCAGTTTACCTTTGTTAATGTATATCCTACAGAAACCTCCATACACACAGGAAAGAATAATTTCCTGAAGTTTATAAAAACTTCATAACCTTGTTAACATAATATTTTTATTGGTAGAGTTTTGTAGAGACTTAAGCTTACTCATGGTTACCAGGAGAATGAATACACTTGAGAATGCATCTACAGAAATCTTTAAGTTAGAGTGCAAGCAGATACTTTGCTTTAATATGCTTTGTGCTATATGCAGCATGCTTTTAAATGTATATACTTAGTGTCTTCCACCACGGTGAAAAATCTTAGCTGAAACAAGAGAGAGAGCAGTATCTTTAATTTACAGCATTTCTCACTTACTATAGGCAAACGTGCTGAAGTCCTACAAAATATTGGGAATGACAATTATCAGTCAAATCACGTCTGAAATATTCCCAAAATATTGATTCCACAGAAGGGAAGCACATTTCTCATAGGCATCTGTGAATACTTAAAAGCTTATCCCAGCACAGTTACCCTACTCTCAAGTTTGACCTTTTCTATTGTTTTTGTGGAGAAACAATGTTTCTCATAATTTGTATTCCATCAGTATATTCATTTTGGCATACAGAAAGACAAGTCATCAAGTACTGTTGTCATGAAGTACCTTCTCCCCTCACTTATCATTTTCTTGGTTGCAACCTTTTTGTTACCTGTACCTACTCTCCCCTCTAACTTCCAGAGAAACACAATGCACTTCACTGCAATGATTGTGCAGGACATTTTGCAGTGCATCTTTCTAGAGAACTCTAATCTACCAAGTCCTTCATGTCCACTTAGCAGACATATCCTCCAGGATCTCTCTTTATGTTTCACAGATGTTAGGTGAAATGAAGCAGACACTACATGGAGCGCATAATGATGTGTCTTGTCATATGGCATCACCACTTCCATATCAGTCTTTCAAAGTACACAGCAGACAATCTTGTAGGTCCTTAGGGCAAAGTTAAATGCCTTCTTTCTCTTGGCCATCAGCCCAGTGAAAGGCTCCAAAATGTATGGAGGTGGGGAGTAAACTGGACCTTCAAAAATGATTGATGGTCTCACGACTCTACTTGTGCCGTTGCCTGCAAGGCAAAAGTATTTCCTTTCTCATTCCAGCAAGCAGGCAGAAGGATGAGAGTAATCTGATCATATATAGCTGTTTGCAATGCAGATAACAGTGTCTGAACTGATTTCCCTAGAATTCTTCCACAGTTGGTGAATGCCTAGTCTGTAGAACCAGCAGTTCTGGACTCCACTTCTTCCTATCCCAAAGTAGGCCTGTTAAATGCATCATATATTTTGCACCCTAAAGTGATTGTGTCTCATTATGATTTTGAGGAGAACCCAAAGATATTAGCCAGGACACTGATGTCTACAAGTAGACCTCAAGATAGGGTTCAGTTACTTAGAAAAAGCTGCCTAGTGCCTGTTGACATTACTGGTAAGGTTCTGTATCATAATTTTCAGCCCCATATGGATATCTTCCCAAGTGGACACTTGACGTTCACTGTTTAAGCAACTGGAACATACTCTTAGTGTTATTAAAAATTTATTCCTCAAGTGCTGGAAGATATAGCCTCTGCATATCGTTTTAAATAACCCACCACCACAATGATCACTGTGATCAATCACTTCTTGAAGTACTGTGGGAGAACACATTCCTGTGTTGATAAAGCCTTTGGACTTTTGTGAAATCAGGAAATAGATTCATATCCCATCAATAATCCCCATATGAAAATTTGATTTCTACAGATACAGACAAGACAGCACCACTTTCTTCAATGCATCACAAATGATAGTGTCAGGATTTCTAGCAATTGATGTAACAGCAAACATGGTAACAAAACAACCAATAAATGGTAATACCAAATGTTTAGGTGGTGTTGCAATATGCTTCTTGTCAGTATCTGATCATTAAAAGTGGGATCAAACCCCCCAAAGATGATGGCCTTCAATGTTCTGAATTTCTGCCGCCTTTAAAGGTCAGCCCAGACCTCACTTGTGCTAACAAGTGAGTATGGTACACAGGGCAAGAAGGTCACATTTTAGGAAGATGATTATTTTCTTCTCCATTTGACATACTTTCATAACTTAACTGGATTCATCAAACTTCATATATGTAATATGGAAGAAAACCAGTTTATCTTACTGACTGATTGCTCATGCAGTGACACCACTACCACTGCCAATGTGTGCCCTGCTTAGCTGGATAAAATGCCAAGTTTCCCAAGTGGGTGACAAAAACTGCAAGGGAGTTAGTTACCTTTTGGCAAAGCATGGCACGATGCCATAGTCACAGAATCACAGAATTATTTAGGTTGGAAAAGACCTTTATGATCACCGAGTCCAACAGTTAACCTAACACTGCCAAGTCCACCACTAAACTGTGTCCCTAAGCACCACATCTACACATCTTTTAAGTACCTCCAGGGATGGTGACCACCACTTCCCTGGGCAGCCTGTTCCAATGTTTGACCACCCTTTTGGTGAAGAAATTTTTCCTAATATCCAATCTAAACCTTCCCTGGTGCAATCTGAGGACATTTCTTCCTGTCCTGTTGCTTGTTGCTTGGGAAAAGGGATCGACACCCACCTCGCTACCACCTCCTTTCAGGTAGTTGTAGAGAGCGATGAGGTCTCCCCTCAGCCTCCTTCTCTTCAGACTAAACAGCCCCAGTTCCCTCAGCCACTCCTCATAAGACTTGTGCTCCAGGCCCCTCACCAACCTGGTTGCCCTTCTCTGGACACGTTCCAGCACCTCAATATCTTTCCTGTAGTGAGGGGCCCAAAACTGAACACAGGACTCGAGGTGCGGCCTCACTAGTGCCGAGTACAGGGGAACAATCACTTTCCTAGCTGTGCTGGCCACACTATTTCTGACACGGGCCAGGATGCCGTTGGCCTTCTTGGCCACCTGGGCACACTGCTGGCTCATATTCAGTCGGCTGCCAAACAAGACCCCCCAGGTCCTTTTCCACCAGGCAGCTTTCCAGCCACTCTTCCCCAAGCCTGTAGCGCTCCATGGGGTTGTTGTGACCCAAGTGCAGGACCTGGCACTTAACTTTGTTGAACCTCATACAGTTGGCCTCAGCCCATTGATCCAGCCTGTCCAGATCCCTCTGTAGAGCCTTCCTACCCTCGAGCAGATCAAGACTCCCATCCATCTTGGTGTCATCTGCAAACTTACTGAGGGTGCACTCCATACCCTTCTCTAGATCATTGATAAAGATATTAAACAGAACTGGCTCCAACACTGAGCCCCGGGGAACACCAGTTGTGACCAGCCGCCAACTGGATTGAACTCCGTTCACCACAACTCTTTGGGCCTGGCCATCCAGCCAGTTTTTTTACCCACAAAGTGTACGCCTGTCTAAGCCATGAGCAGCCAGTTTCTCCAGGAGAATGTTGTGGGAAATGGTATCAAAGGCTTTACTAAAGTCTAGGTAGACAACATCCACAGCCTTGCCCTCATCCACTAAGCAGGTCACCTTGTCATGGAAGGAGATCAGGTTAGTCAAGCAGGACCTTCCTTTCATAAACCCATGCTGACTGAGCCTGATCTCCTGGTTGTCCTGTACGTGCCGTGTGATGGCACTCAGGATGATCTGCTCCATAACTTTCCCCAGCACCAAGGTCAGGCTGGCAGGCCTGTATTTCCCTGGATCCTCCTTCTGGCCCTTCTTGTAGATGGGCGTCACATTTGCTAACCTCCAGTCAGCTGGGACCTCCCCGGTTAGCCAGGACTGCTGATAGATGATTGGAAGTGGCTTGGTGAGCACTTCTGCCAGCTCCCTCAGTACCCTTGGGTGGATCCCATCTGGCTCCATAGACTTGTGTGTGTCTCAGTGGTGTAGCAGGTCGCTAACCATTTCCCCTTGGGTTGTGGGGGCTTCACTCTGCTCCCCTTCCCCATCTTCCAGCTCAGGGGGCTGGGTACCCAGAGAACAATTGGTCTTACTCTTAAAGACTGAGGCAAAGAAGGCATTAAGTACCTCAGCCTTTTCCTCATCCTTTGCCACTATGTTTCGCCCTGCATCCAATAAAGGATGGAGATTCTCCTTAGCCCTCCTTTTGTTGCTAATGTATTTATAGAAACATTTTTTATTGTCATTTACAGCAGTAGCCAGATTAAGTTCTAGGTGGTCTTTGGCCCTTCTAATTTTCTCCCTGCATAACCTCATGGCATCCCTGTAGTCCTCCTGAGTTGCCTGCCTCTTCTTTTTTTTTCCTGAGTTCCAGCCAAAGCTCTCTGTTCAGCCAGGCTGGTCTTATTCCCGCCGGCTCATCTTTCACCACATGGGGACAGCCTGCTCCTGTGCCCTTAAGATTTCCTTCTTGAAGAATGTCCAGCCTTCCTGGACTCCTTTGCCCTTCGGAATTGCCTCCCAAAGGACTCTGTCAACCAGGCTCCTAACAGGCCAAAGTCTGCCCTCCAGAAGTCCAAGGTGGCAGTCCTGCTGACCCCTACAATAGGATTCTGTTAATTGTCAGATGTTTTCACTTTGCAGGTCCTTCTTATGGCAGTGGCACAGTCTTTTGAGGAAGCTGTGTCGTGGTTAGTGTCCAGGGTGTGGGAAGAGGATAAGACTGGCAGACTATGTGTCTCTCTGTGTGCAGGATGTGCCCAACACTCTTGCTGTGGCCTTATAACACTCCACGTAGGGTACAATCTCCTTTCTATTTTGAGTATACTATATGGTACTATATGCTGCCAAGCTAATGGATACTTGGAAAGGACTACTAAAGTTTGTAATTTTTTACTCTCAGTTGCAGCATCCCTGGGCTGATAGTTTATTGTTTGTGACAGGCTGCACACAATATATTACAAGAAAGGACATAATGATGGTTGAATTTGAAAAAAACCAGAGTCATGTGGATGTACAAATTATAAAAGAATCCACCTTAAGACTGCATTACAGTGGTAGTAAGAGCTTTCAGTTCAATAACATTAAATCAATGCAATTAGAGAGAACAAACTGGATCAATGTAACATCTTGGTGAAGACATGGCCTTATTGTTCATTGCTAGGAAAAAAAAAAAGAATCCTTTTGAAAGAACTATTCATGTAACCATTGAGAAAAGGAAAAACATATAATTGGATAAAAAATTCATGCTTTTTGTTCTTTACCTAAAAGGTTAGCATTAATTGATGCGGCAATCATGTAAACACTCTCAGAACTTGCCATGTTAGTGCCAGTAATGGTACTTTTATTCAGACTTAGTTGGCATCAGAATAAGTATGGGAGAAAATACAGCATATTTTTTCAACTAATAATTGTGCATAGTTTGATCACCCTCCTTCCCTCCTCCCCCCTATTAAAAGCATTTTTAAACTTCTCCTTTCAAATGCAGATTCTGCCTACTATCTCAATACTATATGCAGCCTTTTTCATGAATCATTTGAAAAAAATAAATATTTTTTTGTGCTTGGACTGACATGTTTAAAAAAAATCCAGCAGTTGTTTCAAAGATGGTATTGCTCAGGCAGTTTTAACCTCTGAAGACTTCATGTAGCAAATGGTTGTTCTTGCCTACAAAACATGAAACTTCTGCTCAAAGGAATCGTTCTCTTTGGAAATTACTCTGGATACAGATTCCTTAAAGCTTTAGACACATAAGCACGGGTAAAAGCCTCTCTTTTCCAACAGGATCTTGTGCAGAAGACAGACTGCTAAAGAAGAATATCTCCTGAGCAGTATGTATGCATGTGTTCACATCCTGCATCTCTGCAGGCAGCTAAAAAGTTGGATTGCCACCTATGCTTTTTATAAACATAATACAGCTTCTAGTGACCACCTTTTTCCATAAGAAACCTGGAAATACGGTGCCAACTCTTGCCTTTTGTATTTGCCTCTTGACTGAGCTTAGGCTAAAAGTGATTCCAAGTTTAATTTGTTCCATAACCTGGTTTCATGAGTCCATTCTGCTACATCTAGGATCACTGTAGCTAGGCTAAACCTGTCATCTCTGGTTTACAGGCAGTCTGAGCTCTTCGAGGGTACAAACCCTATTTTCACTAAAGTGGCTAAAAAGAGGGACCTTTCATGAGATATGGCATGAAAATAGGATAGTACCGTCAACAGAAGGGGTAGATAGAAACAACTAGGCTTGACACTGTATATCCCTCCTGTCCACACTAGATAGAGATACAAGTCCACACTTTCATAGGTAAGGGATTTTTACTCAGGCATTCCCTGAGCATGGGTTTGAGCCTATATAATGTATAGAGAGAAGCCACAGGTAAGCTTGTAGAAGAGAAGAGAAATGGGAAGAAATTAATTGCTGCTCTTTGTTCCCAAACAGTTGGCTGTAAAGATGGAGCAAGTCTTTTTGGACAAAAGAGGACAAAGGGAACAAAAAGAAGAGAGATAACAAACAAAAAAATGCAGCAAGGGAAACTCCAATCAGATATAATAAAAAAAGTAACATAATGCAGATGGTTAAGCACTGAAACAGGTTGGCCTCACCAACCTAGAAGACTTTCATAACTTCATTGGAAACATCCTTGAGAAATTTAATCTGACTTTTAAGCTAGCTCTGCTCTGGACTGGGGACTCCGGAGTTTCTGTTCAACCTAGCCTATGATGTTATAGACATTCATCCACCTCTGAAAGATGGCATATATATAGTCTACCAGTAGGAGAAGATTGCAACATCTACAACAGTAGATGTAGCACTCTGCTTCCCACTGCTTCTAAATACTATGACATACAGAACACACCACAGGCCATTTTGCCACAGGATTGAAAGGCTTATAATCCTTTATTTTCACTGCTTGATATACCTCACATCCCTTGTGACATGATAGAAAAAAGTCTGCGTTGTTCATCTTTCCTATCAAAATTTGTGTGCATCCAGACTTTTGTGCATCTTTTGGAGAGAAGGAATTTTAGAGAATGCCATTCAGCATTTCTCTAAATTTAAATTACAAGGTGACATAATACTGCTCTTTAGGCTCTTTATGTTCTTGAATATGCTTGTAGCACATTTGAACATGGTTAGAAAGGTAGTTTATGACATTCAGCACAGGATAAAAGAGATTATGAATTCTGTGCAACAACAGTTGTTATAGTGGCTTGCTCCCAATGCTATTTAAAAACTATTATTTAGCTTTTGGCTCCAACTTCTGTGTTTTGTTGGGGCATTTTGCCTGCACTCTTTTGAGAATGTTTTAAAAGAACTTTTGCTGCAGAGACTGGTTGGTGTTTTATAAATGCTTCACAAAGACCATTGCATCTGCTGGTGAAAGTATTGCTGTATGGTGATACTATGCAGCCCTGTTGAAGGGGATATAGTGGGAGTGTAAAGATGAACAATCTTCTGAATTTTGCAGTTAAAACAAAACTACAGCTTTTCTTTAAAGATGACAATATCCTTCCTATGAAATTCCCAGGATTCTTAAATCTGTGGTTTTATTTGTAACTGCACAGAGTTTCAGTGAAATATGCAATTCCTACTGATCTAATAAAAGCTGTCAAAATCTAGTAAAAGCAAATCATCTAATTTGACTCTAAAAGTCATACACCATAAATAAGTGTGGCCTGCAGTACTATGCTGAATACAGAAGGCTAGTTATACATCCCTGATTTATAGCAGTCAATGTTCTGGGAGCATACTTACATTCTTCTTCTTTTTACTTTTGTTGACCCCTGAAGATACACTTGTAAAAAGAAAAACATATTGTTTGGTCTTTGTTTACTCTCGTACAAGAAGGGTAAGAATTCCTAACTGACCTGAGCAAAACTCATGTAGTTATAAATCTCTGATTTTCACTTACTCTTTAGCTGGAGTCCATGTAACTAAAAAGTGTTTTGCAACCTAGTGGATTTCAGAAGACTAGTTCATTTCTTTGATCAAACTAAGTTAAATGAAAGGACAAACACTTGTAAACAGTAAAATCTTGGATGCAATTTTACAATTAATGGTAACTTTTTTTCATTTTTAGGTATTTTCCTATAGAAAGGAGAAGAGGTTTTCCTGTCAAGTGTCATGTGTGTATGTTTTAGCAATGAACTGTTACTTTTACATAGAATTGAGTAATCTAACCTTTTCTCATAGTAAATTTAAATTGCATGACAAGTCGAAGTCTGAACCCTTCAAAGCCACTGGGCTCATTTACAAGCTATGCATCTGAAGTTCATTTTGAACTAATACTTTCTGTATTATGGCACTCTAATATTTACTCTACAAAATACAAGTATGGTGCCTTGTGAAAACTGTACTTTTAATTGGTTTCTATTAGGTAACACTTTTGTCTATAATAGTGCAGGCTTTTAAAAACCCATGTAAGTCTTCTTATCTTTGCTTAGAAAAGAAAAGATAGCCACACCCCTGTTGTTGAATACCAGTCTTAAATGTTATCTATTGACTTGGTTTAGTTTCTGTTAAAACAGACCATCACCATGTTGAGATGCACGTGTGCCATTAGACTGCTATTACTGATGTCTAAATACCCTAGTCAGAGATCAAGCTGACAAATCAGGATAGCTACCTGTGCTAGTTTTGGCTGGGATAGAGTGAATTTCCTTCATAGTAGCTAGTATGGGGCTATGGTTTGGATTGGTGCTGAAAACAGTGTTGATAATACAGAGACATTTTTGTTATTGCTGAGCAGTGCTTACACAGAGCCAGGGCCTTTTCTGCTTCTCACCCCACCCCACCAAAAAAAAAATCATTGTCTCAAAGTGAATCCCCAAACTGACATCACGATAGATGTAGACTAGCTGCAGAGACATGAACAGATTTTGTAACTAGTAGAACCTGCCAAAAATAGAACTGAAATCGGAATAACTAAGGTTCTGCCTTCCTGTGGTAGTCTGCTAATGAAGTGAAATGAGTATTAAAACCCTGCTGAAGGCTGGTCAGTGGTTGCTCTCCATAGACCACAGTGACCCCATTACTTCTCAGGATTTCAGTAGACCAGAGTGTAGAGGTCTGTGTTATGCAGCCAAAGCTTTTAGGCATGCTGATATCAAGTAAAAGTCAGTGTATTTCCATTTCACAGTTTCATGTAATTTCAGTTTTCATTTTTACAGGATGTCTTGAAACTGACTGGGCAATCAAAATTTTGATGGCTTGACTTTTAAAGTGCAGTTGATTTGTACAACAGTTTATTATATTGTACGTAATACTATAAACTTACAATGATTGCATTATGCTTAATATAATAATTCTGTCATAATATTGTAATAATAGTATGGTTGTATATTGATGTGAAATACAATAACCACAAGTATTTTCAAGGTTCAGTAAGAGTCGTAGAATGGTTGGACATGCCAAGTTGTCTATAAAGTACTCATGCACTTACAGCTATTTATGTATGAAAGGGTTCGTAAGCATTTAAGTCTTTCTCAGCTTTTCTCACATTCGACATATTTATCCATTACTACATTGCAAGGATTTATGGCTGTAGATAAGACCCTTAATCTGCAGTTTGTTTACTTCTTATGCCTAGTTCTACTAAGCTATTAACAAGTGCACATTTATGCAAAATTAAATGATTTGACACTTTAATATTAATAAAATAAACAGATAATTGCAAACATTATGAAAAAGTCTGAGATTAATATGTTCTGTCTCCTCTCAACTGGCTATGCTGTAAAATACATTCTATCTTTACACTAAGAGCTAAATTAATTAGGTCAACTGATAGACATAAAAATATTCAGTTGTTCCATTCTTAAGACTTTTATTTAAATCTCATGTTGAACATATGGACATAATGTACAAATATATGACATTTAGTAAAGCCAGGAGAGTTTAATCACATCTGCTTTGGGAAACATACAGTGCTAGAGACGTAAATCACTGCCCAACAGTAGAAAGACACTATAGGAATTTAAGAGTACCAGGATGATTTACCTGAGCTGAAGTTCTGACCTCCATTTGCCTTACTCTTTATTTTCACCTTAAGTTGCACTATACTTGCAAAGAAATAAATTCACATCCACTCAAAATCAAGCTTAAAAATTTAACTGAAATTCTCCAAATGAATTAACAGTTTCCTTTCAATATGACAGAATGATTTATCCCTGTTGCATGACAAAATAACATAATCCCACCAACCCCACCAATGTCAAAAGCATTGGTACAAAATCTGATTTAAAGAATTCAAGTATTTCTAAGAATTGCTCCTTATTCCAGGATTTGAGTTGAGACTTCAAAATTTTTGCCTCAGTTGACTAGTCTAGAAAATCAGTGATAACGTTTGTAAGCAGAAGGAGTTCTGTGGCTATTAATATACTGACTAAAATGAATTATCTTTTAAGTCATTTGAACTGTACATCAATCATGACAGTTTGTAAATGAACTAGTACAGTGTACTTGAGTATGAGTGTGAATATTTTTAACAATTTATCATTCTTACCTGTGGCCAGGTCTTGACCTGATAAAAGAGGTTTCAAATGTTTCAAAATCTATCTTCATAGCTCACTTTCTGAACCTATAAAATAGGTTGCTTGGCTGGACAAAAGGACAGGTTTGATGTGTTGCCTTGGTGATGAGTGATCGGAGAAAGTTGACAGGGCTGAAGTATTTCATTTTAATCACCCTTCTCTACCCATCCCTGGAAATGAACTAAATTCCCTTGCTGAAAATTCTACATGTAGGAATGTAAGGAGAAGATAGAAGCAACAAGCAGGTTTGTTTAAAGCAATAAATATATTTGACTCAGTGGATCACTACGGTCTTGATTTCACAAAGGGTAGGAGGAAGTTTGGATGCTTTCCTTCATTCTTGCTGCCAGCTCCTGCCACAACAATATCCATGCTACACACATTGATATCAGCTCCACCATTCCAATCAACTTCAAAACATGAGGAAACAATAACAAAAATCTAAAGGAAAATGACAAAAATATAATACTCTTCTGTGTTTACCTGGCTGCACACAATTCTCCTCAGGTCATCATAGAGAACAAAGAGAAACAAAGATATTCCATGTTGTCAAAATCTTGCTGTTTGGTTAAAAGCCATTATTTGTTTTAATTGTTAAATGCCTGTGCAGTGGTGTGAAAAATAATCATAAACTATGGTTTAAATAAATGTATGTAATATTCCAGTAAGGAAAGCCTAATATTTACCTGTCTGGAATAAAATATTTTCTTTTACAGCCTCTTCAGGCCTAACATACAGCAGGTAGGCTGTAACCATAGCAATCAGCTGTATTGATGGAGAACCCAGCTAGGCTAAGCAAAAAGGGAATTGCAGTGCAAGGAAAGATCTGATTAGTGCAGTTGTGCATGCTACTGACAACATGAGGATATTGGCTCCTGTTGAGTGGAGCTGGTCAAACAGTGAAAAATATTTTGGCAAATGTTAGCTAAAAATTAAAAATTGCTTGACTTTATCCGCTTTTTCTGCAGAGCTTTGGGATTCACTTGAATTTCTTGCTGAGATGGAGCTTTTTATTTGCACAACAACCTACATAACAAAAGTGAGTATTATAAGCATTTGTACAGAAAACAATATAGGCTAGATGGGGAGATAATCTGCTGTTCCTATTATGGAAAAAGGATCTTCCAAGGATGCTAGGAGCTAAACTGATCAAAGATCCAATCACATCTTCAGCAACTGGCTCGGATATGACCTGGAAGTAATTTGAGATTGTGTTCCCCTCTGAGGCTATGAAACATTAAGCACAACTGAACAAGGACATTAAAAAACTGTCAGATGCTATAATTCTGATCAGTCCCAATTAAGTTTGGGAAAAAAACATCCAACTAGCAGCTCTGTGAAAGGACAATTAAAACAGTTTAGGGTGCCAGCAGTACGTAGACATTACCAATTTCATTTATTACGGTCATTCTTGCTGTCTCAATATTGAAAAAAGAGCAACTGAGAAACTGCTGTGTTGATTGTGAGTTGAAAATTCCCCAACTAAAATGAGATCTTCTGGCAACTGCATCTTCCAGGTTGGAGGTTCCTTTGTGATGTTCTAGTACAGAAAACATCAAGCCCATCCGCAATCACCTTGTTGACAATTTGTGACAAGGATAAACTCTATCAAGCAGCACCCATCCTTCATTCCAGCAGCTGGAGCATCTAATAAAAAAAAAAAAACAAAAACCCACTATTTACTTTCACAAGTAATTGATACTCTCATTATTTTTTATAGCAGTTCTGAAGAATTCTGATTTTAAGCATTACATTAGATGCATTACACTACATTACATTAGATAGGAATAAATGAAAAAAGATCACAACTTAAGCTCTCAGTATGAATACATTTTAAAGGTCAGACGAAGTGACACAAGGCTACTGGGAGTTACCATCGCAGACAGTGATTACAGTACATCAGCTGTCTGGCTATTATCCAGCAGTAATGGTTTACTGGGAAGGACTGGATGACAGAATGTGTAAGACTCAACAGCTTCTGGAAAAGGGACAGGACCTACTGGCAACTTCTGTTCCTTCCTTCAAGACATTTTTAATTCTTCTTATTAGTGACACATTAAAACACCACTCTTGGCTTTCAGCAGGGAAGGATTTCCTGAGGGGCCATTAACTGAGCCAGACAGAATGGGAAGAAGCATGGAGAAAGCAAGACCCACTCTGACACCAAGCCTGTAACAGAACTGACATTACAGACTATCAGCCATACCACTTTCCTACAAATATTAAGATACAGTGCATCTACCACATGGCATTTATTGCAGAGCACAGCCCAAATGCCAAATTGCCTGCATCTTACTGTATGTTTGTGTGTATATACACACACACATGCATGTGCATGTGCAAACACACACACATGCACGCACGCATGTGCTCATTCTTTAAATGAAGGTTAGAAGGCACAATTTCTATATTGCAGTTGAAAGTTTAGATGATCACATTAACATGTTAGCATGAATAAGATGGGAAACAGATGACTAGAAATTCAGGAGTCACACCTTCTGAAATCTTAGTGAAATTTAATTTAAAAATTAACTTGCAAATTTATGTTATACTCCTGAGTTGCATATTCAAAGTCACATTAAAAAAAAAAAAAAGACAAAAAAAAAAAAAAGAAGACACAAATTTTTCTGCTTACATATTCCTTAGTCAAACATAGAATTCATGAGGATGTGTTCTTGGGTCTGGAAAGGAAGAAGGAAGAGCTACAGGATTTACTTCTACATATTTCATTCTCATCTCAGCTGCAATTATGCTATAGGTACATGCTGTAGCATTACATTTTGGTAAAACTACTAATAACAATGTTAGGAATTGTAGTGCAGACATGGCCTACCTTGTGAGGCATGAAGGCTAGAAAGGGCTCCCAAGATTCATTTATTCTTATGAGATGGTCACTGAATAGAGAAGATTATTTTCCAACAAACTACAAAAAATGATTTTTTTATGTTCACTAAAGACTTGAACACAAGTGATCAATAATTAATTCACTTCAGACAAGCTTAGTTCACAGTTTGTTTTTATCCCATTACTGAAAGAAGCTACATGTTAATTTTAGCACCTATGACTTCCTATGAACTTACACTTTAAAATATCATCCAAGAAAAAAGTTCTGACAGTTTATTTCATGATCTGTTTACCCTACAATGGTAAAGCCGTACTTAGTTCAAAGTCAGCTACCTGTATTTTATTTCTTTTATCTGTGGCTCATACACCAGGAACCAATCTATGTATAGATTTCAGAATCCCAAACCTATGGGATCCACAATATAGAAAAATTAATGAAGATAATCTACAACGAAAACCTTGATTCACTAAAAGCAATCATAAAACAAGCAAAGTGTTACACACTCTACAGCCATAGGTTAAACATCCAGTAGAGACCACAGCTATTCCAGTTTGAAATTTTGCATGTCAGGTCACATATTTCCCCAAAATACTTCCTACTTAAAGTACATTCTTGAGAGAAATATCCTGTTTCAATTGCTGCTGACATGGAGCCCACCAAAATTCTTCCTAAGTTGTTCATGTGGTTAACTGTGTTCATTAAAAAATGCATTACCATTCTTGTCTTCATTTGTCAAACTTCATTCTGGGTCTTATTTTGCCTCTGCCTTTGCACAGTAGATTGAAGAGCCCTCTATTATCAAATTTCTTCTCCCACATAAGAAGCATGCCCTTTAACCTTCTCTTCGGTAAGATAAACATCCTGAGATCCTTCATTCTTTTAGAATAGAGGCATACTGTACAGTCCTTTAATCACAGCTCTTTTCTGAGCCCTCTTCAGTTTATTAACATCCTTCTTGAATTATGAATAGAGCTGTGGGAAAGGGATACTTCTGTTCTTAGAAATTCCCCACAACTCTCTTTTTCTGCTTAGACTATTGGCTGACTGGAGGTGAATTTAAAAATACCCCCACTGCCCTATTCCCTTGCGTTAGGCAAATTTCCTGTATATCACAATTATTTCAGTCAGCTTTGTTTTTTAAACCTAAGAAGTGTACAAAATACCCCTTATAAGAGCACTGAATATAGACTTCATGTTTGTACTCATACTTGCTATTCTTTCATTTATGTGCATTTAAGCCCATTTGACAATGAGGTCTCATGCTGAGCCCCGGGTTGGTTTGACTTCCAGAGCTGTTCCTCCAAAGGAGCCAACATTTGAAGCCCTGTTTGACATCCTTCACTTACAAAGGAGAAAGAAGATTTCTTCACCCTGAAGATTTGGACCCACTCACCTGTCAAGCAACAGGACTTACTGGGAATGAAAGTGCATGGAATATAGGATATAAGTTTGCATGTGCATGCAGATACATGTGTTTATGCATACAAGTTCATAATGACATATCCACATTGTGCCAATTTAGCGTAGAGAAAAAATGTTCAGACTTTAGCCATCGAAGTAAATTTCCACATGGAGGAATTAAATATATGTTAAAAAGCAGATTCAGTCTTGCTTGATTGTCAATGAAAATCAAAGATTTAGTCGAGGACTCATAAAATTCCTTTTTATTTAGTCTTTCAAATATTTTCTGCCCCAAAGAATCACTGCAGTGACAAGCACACCTACTTCATAATTATGTGATGTAGTTTTTATCAATATACAGAATGTAATTCTGATTTCCAGATACAAAGGATAGATAACAGCAGAAATGATCAAAAATTAATTTCTCACTTGATTTTCTGAGGACAGAAATTTTCCTTGGGGGAATTTTCCTTGGGGGAAAAGAGGTATTTTGCAATTGTTTGCCTACCCCCCATCAAAATGCCGCCGCCTTTGTTCAGCTTTTCAACAGCTATAAGACAAAATTTTATGAAGCAGAGCTTCAGGCATGCTTCTCTTTGGTGCATATTTTTTGCCTTTTATGAATCCCAATCTAATACCTGTTTACCTATTCAATGTACTAGGACCTTGGAAACATAGATTGGCTTGCTTTATCTTATTCCAGGAGCTGAGCTGCTAAATCAGAAATGTTGCAGTGCTCAGCATTGCAATGGCTATGCTACTTTGCTGAATATCTGCCTGTATAAAGCCAGTGTATCACATCTCACTGTCAAGAAAGACAGTGAAAGCAAAGAAAATCCTGTGCTCATGAAATTAAAAGTAATAAATGGCAAGTCTTTCAAACACAGCATGCATGGTACTTGTATACCCTCCAGGGTTTCCTTTGTCTCGGGCATTACCAACAGCTGCAGGTTTTAAGGGCTAGTTGTCATCTAATCTACAAACATAGCCTGAACTGCTTAACACTCCTATTCTTTGCCTTCCACATGACAGCACCTGACTACATTCGAATCCTTGCACACAGTGTATTCCTCTTCGTGATAGGTATTTTTAAAATGGCTTTAGCAAATGGTACCATTTAATTTGCCTCATGGGTTCCCACCTACCCATGCAAATATCTTGGCTCAGTCATGCATTTCATCAGCTAATCACCCAGATGTATACCTCTGGTAAAGCTGTAAGAGCCTGGAAACATCTTTCTACTGAGAAACTTGTTGTTAAAAATGAAATAGCTACAAACCTCAATTAAATCTGATGTGTAACTTAAAAGCAAGAAACAAACAAGGACAGTCAGGAATAAATTATTTAACAAATAATCTTCAATCAAGTAAAAAAGCATCCAAAGCAAGCAGATTTCATCTGCTTTTCATCATTAATACAAGTGTTTGAATGCATCAGGGTTAGGGAAGGTTTTGTGACAGTTGTAATGAGACAATTTGGAAGAAGTAGACCTTATCCACCTCAAAATACTCAAAGGACATCATTTTAGATGTATAATGAACTTTTGATTGGCCATTTGATATTACTGTCAGGGCTTGAAAGTGTATCAAATCATTCCCATAAACAATCTGAATATAAGGCAGGAGAAAGTTATAGAAAAGCTTTGACTTGTCTGGTGTGAATAGATTTCATAATTATAAAATGGTTATAGCCACCTACTCCAGAATAAAAGAGATCTTTTTTATATCTCTTTTCACATGCACAGACACATATATACTCATTTCCCCCAGCCCCATTTAAAGAAGGAAATCTATAAGCTATACTGAGTTAAATGTTAGAACTGGAGTGTTAGAATGTTCCATTAAATATTTGCTTTTCTTTGTTCTTGTATATAAAGTGTAAGATCTCTGTGCTGATGTAATTTCCGTACACACTAATCAGTAGTACATTGCCATTTAAGCTCATCTCTCAGTATTCCAACCAACTGCTTTTCTATATTTTTTTTTTCTACCCTTCTCCACTTCTTTTAAATAAACTCTCTCACATCATCTTTGCCAGATGCTGGTCAGAAAGACTTTTTATACAGAAATGTTAGTAAGAATGTGGATTGAGTATTTTGTACGGATGCTGTTCTGCTACTGTTCAGTTCACTCAGTAATCGCTGGAAGTTCCAAAGAATGCAACAAAAAAAGAAAGGGAGGAAGACATAAGTCTACAGCAAAAGCTGCTTTGTACATAGACTTCCATAATTTCTAACCTCTTCTATTCTATTTTTAGTATTCAAAGTTTATTCCAGAAAATGCTGAATTTAATATGAATCTTTTCCAGAAATCTAGTAAATCATTATTTACTTTTAAAGGTTAGAAAAAAGGTAGTCTTGGCTAAAATTTTGGACTTCTGTACACATTTTTGCTTCTTGTATACACCGCTAGTTACCACCTAGTTACCAATCTTTCGGGTGGTCATTTAGGCACGCTGTTGGATGCCTTGTGACAAATAGCAGTGAAATTCATTAATCTTTTTAATAAAGAAATATATAATAAAAAGTTTCTGTTACTGTTTTCTTTGTTTGTGTTTTTATCTCTTCATTTATTCTGCATGATATATTTCCCAACTATTTTACCATGATTATTATAGTAACAGAGTAAACACATACCAAGAACATGATGTAATATTTTATCAGTGTTATAAAATATCAGATAATAACAGTGAATGATAAATAAAGCAGTTGGAAAAGCAGTGTTCAAAAAAGTGACAGAGTTTAGTGGTCAATTTTTTTACATAAAATGTTAATACTACTGACATGTGGTTTAAGAAAAAAATCTGTAAATGCCTTTAAGAAAAATGCAATACTAAATGCTGCAATTTCCTTTTGGAAGTGCACATTTTTCTATTGTTGTTTTGTGAACTTTGTGCTTCTAAGTGTGTGTTTTATATAGCTTTTGCCTTGGAACTCCCTTGTTTCAATCCCCTAAAACTGTCAAATGTGACTCCACCTGCTTTATTGTTCCCATAAATTCATATGAAACTAGTAGCTAAATCCAATTTGTGTCATTCTGTCTCTCTTTGTAGCCTATTCTAAATCTCCCAGCATGTTTCACAAAAGTAGAATCCTATTAATGCCAAATAACCACCACTGTATTTTATTCCGTGGTTATTACAGTCCTGCTACTGTCACAGCTCCTAAAGAGTCTTGTCTCTCCATGAATCTATGATGACCAAAACCTGCAAACTCATTACTAGCTTTCTGTTCTTTTTCTTTTCACCTGATATACCTTTTTCCTACACTTTTTTTTTTAAATGAACTTAGGTATTATAAGTTTAGGCTCAATCCTTTGTCAAGAAATTTGCTAACCTGTAAAGTGCTACTAGTTAACATGAAAAATCTCTTAACTTCAGATAAGCTACCAGATAGGCTTAGCCCACAAAACTTAATGTTCCTATCTTTAGCTTTACTGAAGTTCTTTGCTTTAAAAGTATTGTATAGGTCCAGTTTTCAGTTAGGAATTAAGAATAATAACTTCTTTTTCTTTATTGCTTTCTGAGCAAGTGAAGTGATTAAAATATTTAAAATTGGAAAACATTGCAAATTTCAATGGAAGTCCTAAAATCTGGATTAGAACCAATTAAGTGTTGTTATAATCAGGGTAACATCCATGAAGTATTGAAATACCACCAGCCATATATAATGCCTTGGAACCTCATCTCCACATGGTATCCTTAATGACTTCTCTAATATATATATATATATATATATATATATATATATATATACAGCAAGAGACAAAGAGTGTAATATGGTCATTTAATCTATATTCTAGAAGCTCCAAAACAGAAACATTTTTTTTTAATTTATTTTTAAATAAGTATCTTAATGGCTGCATCATAGTGTGCAAACGCCTTGGCACCCACAGCATGTCTCGGATTCCTGCTCACTCCAACCTCTGCACTCATGGCTCATTAATAAGTTCTCTCTTCATTACTGCAATATGTATAATTACACTCCAAATCCTGCAATCCTAAAAATGTAAAAAAGTGCATTTCAAATAAGATACATGATAATTTTTCCCAGAACTAAGAACACGTAAAGGATGTCTTAGGCTCAGGAATGGTTGAGAGAAGAACTTAGGAGCTGCCAGAAATAATCACCTTTACAAAACCTCAAGGAATCTTGTGCCTGAAGGATATGTCTATACAATACATTATGTGTAGGGATCTCCTTCCACCCATACTCCAAAGACAGTCTTGTGTTTTATTAAATTTAGTGCTGTGCCAAATACTAGTATGTGGTTTCTGGAAAGCCTGGAATGAAAAAGTGAGCTCATTTCTATTGGCAATGCTGTGTCCTAAAAAATCTGAGCTGCTTTTCTGATATCTGAAAGGGGAAAATCAAGTAGGAGCAGGGATGGGAACCTGCCTTTTTTAGGCAGTTTGGTTAAATTCTATGAGAGGTCTGTGCCCTGCTTGTCTAAATATGTTTCAGAAATTATGCGAACTTAGTAGATGACTCAAAGCAGGATGATTAAAAAAAAATATCTAGGAACTGGAAAAGAACATTTAAGATGTGAATCAAAAGTAGTTTATTATAGTTAGTGTAATGAAGTGAACATTTACAGCAAATTTGACTGTTACGTATGTATGTTTAGTAAAAAATTCCTGGTAGAAAGAATGAAGAAATATTGCAACATCTTTCCAACCAGGTGATGCAGTCATATTGATCAGAGGCTTTAAAAGAGCTTTACTTTAATTTAGGCTGAATGATCCTGTGTTTCTATTACATTCTGAGTATATCTAAAGAAAGTGGCTTACTTCAGCTTTAAGCAGTAAAGATGGACCACAATGCACAGAGCACATTTTTTGAACTTGTGACAAGATCAAACCTACATTTTCTGGGAAGCTCTTAGGCAATGATATTTGGACAAATAATCCCTATTAAGGTATTTAAATAGCACTAAAGTTAAAACTTAGTAAACTTTTAAAAATCATTTAAGAAGGTCCTCTTAGAATTGTTCAGCTCCAGAAAGTTTCTTGTTATTCCTTCCTTGCCCTGGAAATGTTAATTTGCTCTGTCTGAAAAAGATATCAAGCTGACATAGAATTTCAGGACTGGAAGAGGCTGTTACAATTATACAGCTGGGCTTTGAAAAATAATTGACCAATGATCCTAATTTTAATACTTGTCAGCAAAAATATTGCTCCGCTTCAGTATTCTATTCTAGCTTTAGGGTTTTTTGAGGAATAAATATCTGCCACCCTGCTGTATAAATTTTTGCAGTGCTTAATTATTTTGTCTTTTGCAGTGTGCTTAGGAAGCCACTAAACTCTGACTATGTCATATTAAAAAAAAAAGGGGGGGGGGGGGAAGCCAAAGTCTTGGGTCCATTGGAGAATATTTTTTCAGAAGACATCTTCTGTAAGAGACAGGAGACAGGATTCAGTCTGAGGACTTTTTGTTGGCCTCTGGGAATGGTGATTCATTAAGCCAGTTTTAGTTCACAGACTACACCACACCCAGCTGAAGTGAAAGCAGCAGATTAACAACCCTTATTCCTTTCAAATGCCTGGCAAAGCAAATACACTTCATAGCACACCTTAAAGTTCATTTCATAACCACTGCAGGGTCAGAAGAAGACAGTCTTCCTAGAAGCTTTTCAAGGAATGTCTAGCAGCTTTGTACCCTGGCAAAAAGTATATTTCCCACTATGTGCTGTTGCAGAAGTCTGCATTTAACTTTCATAAATACATACATACATATATATTTATGTACATGTGTATGTATACAATTTCATATTGGCTAGAAGTATAATTTCAATCAAAAGAAAACAAATATTTAGATAACCTGCAGTTCCCTATCATCCTTTACCCCTTTTGCAACAACATCTCTGCCTGCCTCATACTTGTATTTCTCTATTTTTTCATTTTTATTTGTATTACTTTCATGAGCTTTAATCACCAGGAAAGCAAAAACCAGAAGCTTCAATTCTTCTCAGATGTATTACAGTCTGCAGCTCTGGACTGTCTCTTTGTATTATAATCCTTCACAGTTATATCCATAGATAGACTTTACTTTGGTTCCATTCTAGTCTTTGTTGTTATCCTCTCTTGAAATTTTGTATATTTCAGTGTGCTGGGGAGGGAGCCTTTTCTTTTCAGACTGAGATAATGCGATTTCAGAAATCTGTTTCATTCCTTCACATCAAAGGAATCTCCATTTCATTCAGCATATTTTGTACTAAACAATTCCTGCTTCCTTTTGTTGGTATTATATCTGCTTTATTTGTTAAAAGGGATATTTAATTATACATTAAATGGATCTTTAGTGCTTCCCATAACCTGACTTTTCATAACTAATTTGCTGACCCATAGAATTACCAACTCCCTCACCATTCCTTTTTTCTCCCTTCCCATCTTCCATTGTGAGGAGATTAATTCAAAACAAATGCTTTACAGAACTGTTACTTTGTAAAGATCTTAAAATGCCTTGACACCCATGAGATATTTTTAAAACTGTTTGGAATCATGGGGGACTGTGAAGATTATGTTTATTTTATACTCAGATTTTTGTCCCCAATTTCTATTGGTCTTTTGCATGCAAGGGTATTAAGACTACGCTAAAACCACTGGTTTTGGGAACTTACTGCACTACACAGAATTAAAGGATAATGATTATGCTTAGGAGTATTTGAAGCAATAAATATTTTCACTAGTCATGAACGGGTAACGCTGGGTAAAAACTTAGACCTTTAATAAAATGCAAATGTACTTCTTTCCAACCCAAACTTTTCTATGATTCTTTACATAACCTGATGTCATGAATGTTTAAAATATTTTATCATTTTAATGTTCATATACAGTCCACAGGGGAAGATATGTACTAGAACAACATAGAAATGAAGCACTTTCTGCAATCATTAAAATTAGCTAACATTTCAGATGTTTTCTACAGTAAAACTGTAAGGCAGTTAACACAGTGGTGTGCTGGCCTGTGATTCTTGTAGGAACAATGGCAATACACTCAATAACGGCGTCAAAAATAACGAGTGGTGAAGCCTCCTGTATCACTTAATGTCTTAAACTTAGTTTTCACAGACACTTTCTGCATATTTCCTACACTGTATTGTAATATTAGTAATAGGTGATTCTCAGAAGCCTGCAATTTCAGTTTTGAATTGGAACCATTTATTGACATATTAATGGAAGACAATTTCATATTGAAAATTATTCATTTTTACTCTTCTTCATTTAAAGTCCACCTTCCAGCCACCCATTAATCTTATTGTCCTGTATTGACTTAGTCTGAGCTTTCCTTTCCTGGAACATGTGTTCACCAGTATTTCTTTTCATGTTTCAGCACTTAAAATGCCTGTCTTGTTTTCTTTAGCAGTGTTCCTTCCAAATATATAGGATGAGGTTTCCTGGAGTGCTTGGTCTGCCCTAAAGCAGCCAGCCTACACCAAAGAATTAGAGATGTAGGACTATTAATTTTTCCCACAGAATCATGAGCTACTATCTTGGTCAAACTGGCCTAAAATTTTCCGTGGTCTCACTTCGGGGAACACATTAAAATGGTTGAACACACATAATCGCTGTACTGCGAAGCACCAAAATAGATATTCCCTATGGCAAGAGAAGAAACATATGTATTTGAGTGCATATTTAAAGCACTTCACAATTCTCATTAGCAACTGAAACCAGGATTTGATAAGTTCATTGAGACTAAAGTTTTATCTTCTCTTCTGTTCCACGCAAAATTCACCAGGGAATTCATATGAGGTAAAAATTAGATATGTCATTCAATAAAATTTGTTCAACATGAAAAGTAACAATGAAGAAAGAAAAAGGATCATCTAATTACTTACTGGCCTATCCTCCTTCCTTATCTGCATGGGTTAGCATCACACTACATGAACAACCATTGTCTTCTTTTGAAATACTCATAAGATCAATTCTTGGCACGAAGGTAAGGGCTGGTGACAAAGATTCAGTAAGATTCTCAGAAAGATTTACTCCAGGGAAGGATGCCTGAGGATCAAACCTTAAATTAAAAGAACATGGATATTCTATTTAAATTATTGTTTCTACATCATCTAGCTGGTCTCCGAAGAGTTTTACAGCACAGGCCTTGGCCGTGCTTAAGACTATGTTAGTGACAGTTAATTGCACTCTGACACTGTCGCCTGCAGATTCATGGGAGATTGTGACAGTTTAGGTTGACAGTCAGCCTTGGTGTTTCTCCTGAGCCATGGCATTTACTCCCTCCTGTTAGGGACCTGTTTTCTTCCCCCTCTTCTTTTTCACAATATTGAAGATCTTTTCCTGCACGTAGGAAGAGTTCTTTTAATTTTTAAAAAGTTATTTCATTGCTAAAAGCTCTTCCCTTACAGAAATTCCTGTTCTCCTTAGATCAGGTTGTTCTTATGAATGATTTCTTTGCCTCACTGTTTTCATTGTGTCTGTGACATTTAGTCACTGAGACATAACTGTACACGTCCCTGAGTGCTCTGAGACAAGGGTGATAGCTTTCTAAGTGACATTACTGTTAAATTAATATTCAGAATACTGTGCAGACAAAGAGTACAGTTACAGGCACACACATACACACTCACATATTAAACTTGTAAGAGGCAAGAGTGCAAGTCAAGCTATATTAGTGGAGAGATCTTCAGTTTATTAAATTGAACTGTTGTTAAAGAAACCTGCTGTTAATGCAGGTGACAGCAGTTAGACAGGGAGAAAGCAAGGCTTTCCTTCTTTTGTTTTTATTGATTAATTAGTCAATGTGTGTGCAGCAGCATGAACATAAGCTGATATGTAAGTGCTAAATGGCATTGTTCATACTGTGTTAAGCAGTCAGTTAAAAAATATGTTTTATTGATCAGATTCCTTCCTGGAGGCAGAGCTGATGATAACATTACTGGCAGGGATATGATGTCGGAAGACTGTTGGGAGATGGGCTGATGTTTGCCTCAGCTGTTTCATGATTATGAAGCCAAAGATAAGATGCCACTGAAGAGCCATTCCCACCCTGTATTTGTTCTCTCTTGTATCTCTTATGCTGAATTAATTTCTCTGACTGTGAAGCTTTGAAACAGTTTTTTGTCTCTGGGCCTGTCACTACAGCTGTCCTGAGTCAATGACTGGTAACAGCTTAGCATCTTTCTTAATATTTCTTTTCCTCTCCACTGCTGGAAGTGTAACACTGTCCATCCCAAACACAGCAGCTTCCCTGTCTCGCTGCACCTCTGCTCTCTCAGCAGCACTGCCGCTAAACTCATCTTGCCCTCCTGATACTCCGAACACAGCACCTCTCTATTTCCAATTTCAATTCCCTTTTTCATTACTCCCTTTTGCAAATTCCTTTGCTTATCTCTACTCTCCTTCAGTCTTCAAGTTTCTCATCCGTTCCTTGAAAGTCTTTCACAACGGCAACCTGTCTGCACCTAAGTCCTCATTTACTTCACCTCCCCACTCTGCTGTATTTGTTGTACTCAAGCCATCCAGTTATATCCCACAGTGTCATGCACAGATAACCAAACTAACTACTTAGAATTTGTACCTCAGCAGGGTAAAGTGGCTCACAATGAGCTTAGTGTAGTTGTAGATTACCCTGGTACACAAGACAGCTAATAAAAAGATAACATGGGTCTCTCTGTGCTACCATTTGTATCTGATTCTTAATATCAATCTTCTGGTGAGTATCTTTTCTACAATATGTCTTCTTAGCAAGGGAAGTCCATTCTTACTGTTGTTGTGCTAAGTATTGTATATTCTGTGATTCATCCAATGACTGTCAAAGTAAAATGTAGGCACAACCCTTAGAACAAGGGTGAGGAGGAAGAGGTGGTGAGATTAACCTGGTGGCTAATTTTCTACTTGAGGAGTGAAGTGCTTTTCCTTGTAATCTGAATAGAAGCCATGTCAATAATATTTTACTTCTTTTTTTATAATATACGCATTCTAAATTTCATATTTCTCTAACAAATAGGTCATATCTAATGAAGATATGAAGTGCTTCTCTATTTTTTTACCTTTTCTTAATGAAGTTACTGTAGGATGTAGCATTAAGTAACTATGAAGTATGATTGTGATGGGTTGACCCTGGCTGGATGCCAGGTGCCCACCAAAGCCGCTCTATCACTCCCCTATCCTCAACTGGACAGGGGAGAGAAAAATATAACAAAAAAGCTTGCGGGTCGAGATAAGGACAGGAGAGATCATTCACTAATTACCGTCACGGGCAAAACAGACTCAGCTTAGGGAAAATTAGCTCAATTTATTAAAAATCAACCAGAGTAAGGTAAATGAGAAATAAAACCAAATCTCAGAACACCTTCCCTCCACCCCTCCCTTCTTCCCGGGCACAACTTCACTCCCGGATTTCTCCACCAAGCCCCCCCAGCGGCACAAGGGGGACAGGGATAGAGTTTACGGTCATCACATGTTGTTTTCTGCCACTTCACCTCCTCAGGGGGAGGGCTCATCACACTCTTCCCCTGCTCCAGTGTGGGGTCCCACCCATGGGAGACAGTCCTCCATGAACTTCTCCAACGTGGGCCATTCCCACGGGCTGCAGTTCTTCACGAACTGCTCCAGCATGGGTCCTTTCTACAGTGTGCAGCCCTTCAGGAGCACACTGCTCCAGCGTGGGTCCCCCACGGGGTCACAAGTCCTGCCAGAAAACCTGCTCCAGTGTGGGCATTTCTCTCCACAGATCCGCAGGTCCTGCCAGGAGCCTGCTCCAGCGCAGGGTTCCCATGGGATCACAGCCTCCTTCGGGAACCCACCTGCTCCGGCGTGGGGTCCTCCCCGGGCTGCAGGTGGAGATCTGCTCCACCGTGGACCTCCCTGGGCTGCAGGGGGACAGCCTGCCTCACCATGGTCTTCCCCACAGGCTGCAGGGGAATCTTCATTCCGGCGCCTGGAGCATCTCCTCTCCCTCCTTCTTCACTGACCTTGGTGTCCGCAGGCTTGTTTCTCTTACATGTTCTCACTCCTCTCTCTGGCGGCTGTTCTCACTCTCCCAACTTTTCTTCCTTCTTAAAAATGTTATCACAGAGGCGTTACCACTATCACTGATTGGCTCGGCCTTGGCCGGCGGCGGGTCCGTCTTAGAGCCGGCTGGTATGGGCTCGCTCTCTCTCGAACACAGGGGAAGCTTCCAGCAGCTTCTTACAGAAGCCACCCCTGTAACCCCCCCTGCTACCAAAACCTTGCAACATAAAACCAATACAATGATAACACAGCTCCTTCATGGATGTGGTGTTCTCAGCCATAGGATCATTTTAAAACTTTCCACACTCAATGTTTTTACCTGTGTATTATATACGTATGAAGACATATGGTGTAAAAATATGGATTTGTATATACATAAAAAATTATTTACATAATCCCTCAGACTGTAATACTTGAAAAATATTTTCAGCCATGGAATGAAAATATTCTTTTGCACAAAAATAAGATAGTATTTAGCCTTATCTGTCCTAGCAATGTTTTGATAAATGGGATTAGATTCATAGTAATTCGGACAGCTATTTGTACCTAAACTTTGTTTAAAAGGCTTGGAGTACTGAAATTCACGTATGTTTCTGTAGTGGTATGTGTAAGAAAATACCAGCTTTCCTTTCAGGAGGTAGATATATACAGTGCGGTATAGTTCCCTGAATATTTCTTTACCCTTTATGTCTTTACTTTATAGGAAGCAGACATCACAGGTTTTCTTCCGAGACTCTTTTTAGGAGAAGAACAGTCTAAAAATAAAGAACAGTCTGTAGGAAGTCTAGCCATAAGAGGGTTCACAGGATCGAGGAGCATAGGTGGTAGGCTATAAAGTTGGCAAAGATGGAGATGAGCATAAGTCTCTTCGCTAGTCCTTCCATCAGAAATTTTCTTGAAGGTATGTTTTTCAGCAATTTTTAATTCTAAAACTTTAAAATTTTAATTGTAGCACTTTATTTTTAATATTTTAAATTTAAAAGAAATTTTAAAAGCATGGCATTTCCTTCGGGGTGACAAGTCACAACTGCTCTGTATCCCACGAAGTACCGCAGGGTGTGCAAAAGTAATATTTTTCTCAGCTCAGGAACACAGACCGCTACCACTCCAGAGTATTAGTTCATTTGGGATGGCACAAGGCATGTGAAAGTACATGCTGGGACAGCTCCAAAGAAACAACTTGGTGCTTGCTGCCAGTCAGGTGTCCTGTGCTTCTAGTCCATGTTTGACACTTCCAGAGAACTACCAGGCTCATTCCTGAAGAATCGGGATGAAAATTAATGTGTACTGTACATGGTCAGGAAACAAAGACCCCAAAGAGAAATAAAGGGGTAACTGTCCTGACAGTAGAAATCTGTGTATGACCAAAAAAATCGCTCCTGCAATGGTAATTTAAAAGAAAAGAGAGCTATAGGAATGTAGGATAAAGATTTTAGTGTACTTTCCATATGCAAGTCTTATGAATGACAAATAGCTGAAAGAATTCCATTTCTTACCATCAGATCATGTTCTGTCCTATAAACTTGTTTCTTTAAGGAGAAAATTTTAAAAACCAAACCAAACCAAAACACAAACCTCTCACTTACCTCTCTGCATTACATGTTTATTCTACCATGCCAGCCTCCTGTTTAAATGCCATGGGACTCAAAACCATTTTACGTGCCCAAGTTCATGTTTTTCTCTCATTATCTAGAACATCCTGGGCTCATGGTTCTGACTGCAAGGAAAGTGGATTGTCCACCTTAGAGAAAGACAGAAGCTCAGAGATTTTTCAGGCTTGTCATTTTAATGACCCAAAGACATCAGGGCAACATATATGTCAGCAGAGCACCATGCAAACAGGGAGATAATGAAAATGCATGTAAATATGTATGACTCCCTATGTCCCTGTTTCTACTCCTAGTTCTCATACCCTCCAGGCTACAAGTATGCACATATTTCACCCTTAAAGGAGGTTTAGATTTTTATTTATAGGACTGTAAGTATGTACTTGTCTCCTCTAGCTGCTTTGACAAAATGGATGGACACAAAGGCAACAACAACAAAAAAGGCTTGATATCTGATGTAAATAGGATTACAATAGTGTTTAAAGGAAAAGGGAGAATGAAAACCATTTCTTTCCCTTTTTAGAAGGAGTTTGGGATGAAATGGACTGTACGTCAAGAGTATGATAAAGATAATTTTGTATTGAATGACATTTAAACATTCCCTTCCTGCTTGTTTTATAAGCAGGGGTGCATATATTTCCCTGTACTTTCAGTTTCCCCCTTCTTATACTATCTAGAAAATAAAATTTTAAAAATAGTATATTTCCCACTGAATAAATAAGAGTATTTCTTCATAGGAATTTTTTCAGGGAAAACACTAAATGTTTGTGGAAACATTTGTTTCCATGAATTATTTTTTTTTAAAGGCAAAAAAATCTGAAACAAACATACCTTCTTTTGACCATGTAGATTGAGTAGATGAATTACCTCTATTTCTGGCTGCTACACAGGTGGTGCTATGTTACTTTCTCCCTGTTTTTCATCTTTCCTTTTCTGAGCATATTTTTTCATCCTTCATGTAATCTCTTATTTCAGTGCAGTACGGTTCACTCAAATAAAACAGTAATCAGCTGGTTACAAAGCAGCACACAGCTGTCTGCTAGAAGTTATGACCTAAAACATTTAATTAAACAGCACTGCTGTTTTTCAGATCTTTGTTGGCTTTGCTCCATGTCCAGATCCTGCATTTTCTCTAGTTGTTCTGAAGCACTGGTTTCAGCCTTCTGTCAGAGAGCACTACCAAATACCAGAGGAACAACTTCACTGCTTTGTGACTGCACAAAGGCATCCACTTAATGTATTCTGTACAGTTTCACCTTCATGTGTCTAAATGTTCTAGATTACTGTACAAAATCCTTTATTATATTTAGACTACTCTTTCCCAAAATCAACAGGCAACTGGCATGATATAGGTGTGTATGATTCTTCTTACCTATCAGGTAAAGTGAAAAATAAATAAGTAGACTATACTGTCAAAACCATCCCATTACAAATGTTTAAACCTCAGAGACATGCATTAAAATGTGATATAACTGATAATTCTAAGTATTCTTTTAATACCCCACTTCCACAGATACTACTTCTCTTGAAACTGTCATTGACATTCTCTAAGGATTCAGGGAAATTATGATATACATCTGGAGTTAATGTGTTATCATGATAAATTTTTCACTTTCAGTCTGAATGGAATTAAGGTCAAAGATTTAATTGTTAAATACTGTGTGACCTCTACGATATTATTTTTAACTGTAACAAATATAATCACGAACTAGAAAAACCATTACCAAAATGGTTTCAGACACTAATGGGAATAGTCATAATTCTCCTTTGAAAATAAACATATCCACTTGGGTGTATTCAGTTTACATATTGAGGATTCTTGTTTTATTTAGTTACCCATATCAGAGGTACCATGGCAATTGTAAATGATGAATTGCATATGTCCATACACATGTTTATTGTAGCTTTTGATGCAGTGGCCATAAGATTTTTGGAAGGCTCCTACTTCACTGTATTTGACTTTGAATCAGCATGATTGATGATAGTTGCTGTTTTTCATCAACGGGGCGAGTTTTGAAAGCCTGAAGGACCTGTAGCTGTAGGCTGCTTGGGAAAAGAGAAAGACAAGAAGTGATGGTTAGATGTTTTTGCCGTCCTACCCTGAACCGCAATTTGTCCAAGTCAGCTTTTCTATGTCCTTACTTCATCCTTGACATCTCCCATGCTTCAGTGTTTCCTTTGCTTCCTCTTCATTCACCTCACAGTTCTTGCCCAGTCCTTTTTAGTGTTATATAGTGTCTTCAGAAATGTCTGTGACCTGTAGATAACTGGTTTATAAAGGCAAACACAAAATTATTCTATCATCTCAGTCCTTTTGCTTTGAAAAAGTTACATGTGTCTTTTAAGAAAAGGTGAATTTCAGGTACAACTTTTTATTTTCTGCTTAGTTAGAAGTAAGAAATACAGAGGTATCAAAACAACATATGTAAAGATAAACTGAGAGTCCAAATTATTATAGGATAGGGAGAAGCTAGGATCCCATTCTTATTTCATCTTAAGCAGTCTGCTTGCCTATAAAGGACACACAGAGTTGGATACAAGGATTTTTTCCTAAGGGACAACTATTAATGTTGAAAGAAAAATATGATATTGAAGCAATAAATCAAGGAGATACCCCCCAAAATTTATTCTGCCACTATCATCAATGTCAGAAGACATCAGAAACCTGATGGAAAAAGGAAGGCATCACTGGATGGAATATTTTGAGTAAATGAAGCCTGGTGCCGAGGGAAATTACAGACTTTTCCAAGAATGTCACCCTCACAGTCATGAAGCTTTAGCCCTTCAGAGAAAAACCTGAAATTCAAGTAATATATATACTCAAAGTACTTTAACCCAAGTGTATCAGATTTTCAGCACTGTGATCATTGGACTACCCCCCAAAAAAGGCTTTTGTACATATGTAATTAGCTTTGTTTATACAATCATATTGAATATATATTATAGAAAAAAAGAAACAGTTCATAAACTTTAGTGAATGACAAATTATTTAGTAAAGACAGGTACAGTCAGGAAGCATCATTACTTAAGTTTATCTACATTCAAGTGCACCTTCCATATTTACCAAGTTCATATTAAATTTAAACAGGAAGGGCCAGTCAGTGGCAATTTGTCTGACAACGGGGCTGCTGGGTATGCTAAGGAAAGATAAATGGATTGGTGGTATTTGGAAAGATTTTCTTTTTTTTTTTTAATTGGAAAATAACACTCTATCTGAAAGCTGTGAGAAAGAGGTGGGTTTAAATGTCCTTTTTGAAGAAATGCATATATGAATTAAGTTTTGAAGATGTCCATCTTAAACTTTATTACTGGGAAATCGCTATTTTTAAATTAAGAATGCTTCTTTTTGTTTAGAAATTGTACTGTCAGTCTAAAAAGATGAAATAAAAAAACCTGTTAAATTATTAGTTAATTTGGCCTACTGTTTTTAAAGTTTTTTTCTATTTTACCAAAAGTGTCTCAAGATGTTACCTAATTTTCAGCTAAGTTTGGGATGTGGACATTTTCCCCTTTCAAATTTCAGTTTTTACTAAGTTTGAGAAAATCTTATTTTCCAAAGAAGTTCCAGCTGATGAAACTTTCTATCGGTCCTCTGACTTTGGGTGACGCCTTTGCTGAAAAGATGAAGAGAAAAAAGAAATACCAGTACGATTTACCCATATGGCATAAAGATAAGGCAACCCTTTCATTGCCCTGATTGCTGTCTCTTGGTTTTCAAGGTGGATGAAGCAAAAAAACAAAACAGAAACATAATTTGACCAACTTGATAGAGACAAGACTATTAATGCACAGGCCACCACCTAGCAATGTGGAAGCTTGTGTGGTGTTTTACAAACATCAAGGTGTTGAGTCAAGCACTCTTCAGTATTTGCACACATGCATACTGTTTAGCCAGAGGCTGAGCCCCTCTGAAACATTTAGATTCATATGGACATATCGAAGATGCCATATAGCCTGCATAACCATTTTCAAACAATGCTCTGTCCTAAGGAACAGGTGTATATGAGAAAGACAAATGCGTTTAGGAAAGAATAGAATGAGTTGTGAGAGTAGTAGCTGATATGAAGTGAATAATGTTTTGGCTGGCCAGAGATGGCATACATTTTTCCAGCTGACAATTGTTTTTAAATTTGGAATGCTAACTTCATCCAAATGTTTAAGTGTTATATGTTTCAGTGATAATTATCAGAGGGAAAAAGCTGAAATAAAAATAATTAATCTCTTGCCATCTTGGAATTCAAACCTATGTAGTTGCATGCTAAATAATTCAGTGTCAATTAACTTGGCATTGTATTATAACTTATCATAATGTAGCATATAGAAAAACAAAATCCCCAAAATCTAAGAACCACATTGAGTAGAATTACAAATGTCTTGGGTTGCAAAATCTTAATTTTAGATTTTTTTCTGTAGAAAAATATTCTCTTGAAAGAAAAAAAAAATGGGAAAACCATTTGATTTTGTGCCAAATTATAATAAAAACTCTTTAAAGAGGAGAAATTCTGAGATTTGCCCAGATCTGATTGCAAAGCTCAGCTGAAAAGTTTCATTGGAAGATGAGATCCTCTGACAACCAGGTAAGTCTATCTACTCTTTCTCTTCACTGTATATCATCCACCTGTCCAAACATGCATTTGTTTGGCCTTGCAGTAAGTTTGCCATCACCTTGCAGCATCAGCTATTGTTACCACCTTATAACACTAATCCTTACAAAACATTGCCCTACCTGTATCATTACATTATTTATGCTTCTATGTAAGGAAGAAACATAGAAATATGAAGAATTTTCCTAATAGTTGCAAAGGTACAGGCAGAAGCAAAGGCAAGAACTTAGCCCTGTATAAATCTGCATAAACCACAGGGAGAATAGTTTCTGTGAGCTGTGAAATGAGCCAGGTCAACTACTGGCAATTAATAACCAGCCTGGATAATTTTACCTGAGCTTCAAGAGGTTTGTGTTTCTGCTGCTGTTTCCTCGTATGACAGCCTGCAGGAACTCTCAGCACAAGGAGAACGATTGCTAAACGCTGGATCAGTATCACAAAATGTACTTTTTTTGCAAGGTTAAACGAAAACAGAATTAGACCAAGTGCATTTCCCCAGGGTTCTGTCAGCCTTTGGGACTGAGAATTTATGCAGTGGCCGCCTTGAAACCCAATTTGGATTAACAGAAAAAACAAGTGCAGTCTGTGAAGAATTTTGTCCTCGGTGAAAGATCAAGATTTTGTCAATGACTTAAGATCTTTCTTTAAATACTAACAATTAAAGATATCTTTGTTGGATTTTACATCAAATCTTTGCTGAAGTGGGAAGGTATCTGAACTTTGTCACTGCGTTTTGGTTCACCTTCAGTATTACCTACCTGATCCTTTGTGTTATGATTTTATCTTGATGATGAATTTTCTTTTTGTATCACATAGAGGATGTGGTAGAGAATTAGTGTCAGCTTACCATTTAACCTCTTCCTGTCATTCACTTCTATTGCCATTTCTTTACAGATTGCTATTTATCACTGTGATATTTAGTTTTGACTTCTAAACTTCACATGTAAAATCAAAAATTAAATGTTATGTTCTTTAAATAAAGAAACTTCCAGCATAACCTCTATGACAGGCTGCGAGTGTGTGTCAGTACTTTGTAGTTGGAAATTGTCAGGAATTCTTTTATGAAGGAGTATTTTTTTCAACAGAAAGTGTCAATTTGTTGAAATTTAAACTTTCCACAGTTCAAGTTTCAGTACAAATATAATCAAGAGGAGTTTCTCAGCTAAGGATGGGAATTTCTAGCTACAATCAGAAAAATAATTGGAGAGGTAGGTTGTATTGACAACAGTTAAGGCACGCTGCAGAACTGTGGGAAGCCCAGGTTCAAAGCTCTTCATCAATGATCATTCAACTATGTAAACGTAAGTGGACCTATTTCAAATAGAGAGCTCAAAACACATGTGAGAGATGAGCAACCAGACTGAAATCCCCACTTGATTTTGAACTTGACTCTCAAATTCCTGTACGCACTCTGCTACCAAGCAGTCCTGCCAAAGCCTGTAGCCATCTCTGCAACTCTCTCAGTTGTGTACCTAATGTACAAGTGCATGTCACCACTTACATGAGAAGACAGCTGGCTTATAATATATTTCAGTCATAATTACCAGGTATTTCACAGCACTCAAATGTCTCTATAAAGTGATAGCCCATACCTTATTCTTTAAATTTATAGCTCTTCAACATGGGTGCGCAAATGAGTTTCTGTGAGACAAGGGTTTGGAGTTTTAGTACATTGGCTACTCATACTGTATGTCAGATACTTTACACCTTCTGCAGAGTAAGAAACTACACAATTATTTTTTCTACAGTCCACAGTCTAGTTTTGTTTACTGAGTTTGTGTATCTTTGCATATATGTATGCATACACACACACATATACACATATGTGTGTACCTATGTGTATATATGTACATATATGTGCACATGAGTTTGTGCAACTATACCAAAAGATGACAGTAAACATTCTAGTTTTCATGGTCTGTAGAGATTCGTTTCACCATATCTCTTCTGTTTATTCACACAGAGACACGGTGATTACTGCTAGCATATGGAATAGTGAGTGTTAAGTTCTCTATGATGATACCTATAACCTCAAGGCAGATATAGAGAACAGAGCAGTATCTGGGAATGCTGAATGGAATTTTTCTTCTTATAAAGACAGCTATTCCATTTCACCTTGAACAACTAACAGGGTTTCCACAAAAGTCTTTAGCCTGACATCAGCTTTTAACTATTCTCTGTCTTCTTTGCTGAAACCTCTTCAAAACAGGTAGTGGCTCAAAACTGAAATTTAGTAAAGGGTACCACTGAGTACAGTGATCTCCAGGAAGGCTTCTGTCTCAGTAGCGAAGGGATGTGATGTTTAATTATCAAGAATTTGCAGTACCATAGAGGATCAAGAGGACAGATGCTTCTTTATGCTGTCCATTATGCTTGGTATTCCTCCCTTCACATCAAGCTCTGAATAAAGTTCTTAAAGCCACCAAAAAAGCTTCCTAATTAAACAATACCAGGACCGTCAATATTTACTGTCCCTGTGGCCTCTTCTTGTACATGCTGGGTTCTTGCTTTATCTCATGTTCATTCATAGAAAAGGTTGTGGAAAACAACAAATTATGCTGCCAATAAAACTGAAATGGGACTCAAGTTTTTTGACAATAAGCACCTTAACAATTTTTTAAGTTCTTTAAAGTTCTCCATAACTGCAGAAGAAAGTCTTTTTCTTTTTAGTGTTGCAAGTAGTGTCTGTTTACTTTTACACAGGTGTATTATTGGTCAAAGCTCCCAGCTGTGAATAGATTTAGTTCCCTTCCCTGCTTGGGAGGTTGGGAGATCACCCCTAAGACAACTTATCATTTTGGTAGAAGGAATAGAAGAACAGGTGATTTGTGTCTCAATTCAAGCTGTCTCAACTTGCATAGAATAATGTACAAGTCATTGGCCACCAAAACCAAACTAAGCCAAACCAAACCAAACCAAACCAAACCCTAATAAAAATAACTCTCTACCCTAGTTGTTAGGGGATTGGGTATGGAGGGTAAACAATAGGGTCTGCTCTTCATTTCAATGACAAATTAAATGTAGATAACTTTTTGTCATCTATCTATCTATCCACCAGTCATTTCTGGAGCGCTGACCAGAACACAGGCTTCCTCAAGGGAGTGCCCAACTATGAAGTCAGAAATCCATACTCACCATTATGCTTTCTAACCTGATTAAGATGTTATTTTTGCTTGCCAAGCACAACAGGTGAAAGAGAAAGGACTAAGAATCTCTTTCTTCCCTGGGTCCAGTAGCTTGACAGATAGGGAATTGCTTATAAGTTGATAGAAGTCAAGCAGAAACTCATTAGATGTCAGAAGGAATAGACTCCCATCTCACACATGTAAGGTGAATTTTCTTATCATTCATCAGTGAAGCATGAGAAAGGACAGCTTGTGGTCCCAAGCAACCAACATTATTACTGCCAGGTGTGTTTTCAGAGTCCTCTGCACCAGGGCACACACTGCATGTATCAGACCTGAAGTCTCTGTAAGTCTTCAGTCTTCATGATCTCTGTATGTGTTATAGATTTGGAATGAGTCTAGGAGTAATAGGGCTCTCATAAAGCAAAAGGGATACCGTGATTTAAAGGAGACTGTATCTCTCTAGATTTAGTGCTATTTGATTAGACACAGCTCTTTGGGAAAAGAAGCGTTTGTACTTTTTTAAGCAAATCCAAGTATCCAGACAATAATTTACAGGTAAGGTATGTCAAATGATGACATCATAGAAATCTGTTCAGCTTTTGCAGAACATTTCACAGGTATTCTGTAGATATATAACCAAGTTCCACATACTAGTAGTGATACTCAATTTAATTAGAGACAATTTCATTTATCATAGAGAAAATACTTAACTTCTTACAGAGAGGATTTAATTTCTTGTTTAGGTGCTATCACCTCTGACCCTCTGACCTTACATTTGAGGGTCAGAAAACAGTAAAAGAGCACCAATTTTGTTTTGTGCCCCACTGATTCTGTCTTGCTTTGAAATTACTGGCCAGCTTATGTGGTATGAATCTGTGGATCTCTGCTGATTTAGGAGAAATTGTAACTATTTACACCAATGCTGAATACCTCTGACAGAAGCAGGTGAAATGCTGCCTGTGAAACATATTTCTCGTGTTATTTCCAAACGTTTCTATTCCCCTTCAAATCAACTGCAAAGATATTTTCAAAGCCTGTTTTCCCCTAAGTGCACATTTACTTTCAAAGTATCTACATCAAACACAGTCTTCATAAGCATTTTCAAATGTGTTCAGTCAGCATGAAAGAAGCAGAGAATCTCTTAAAAAATAAACCATAAAAAATCACCACATGCATCTCAGGTAGGTTGTTCTTTTTAAAAGGAGGAAAAGGAGTAGAAGTTTCAGCCTGCTTGAGTCTTTAGAGTAGAAACACACCGTAGTGTTGTTCAGCTTGAAGACAACTAAGTGACAGGCATAAACAAAGTTTTTGATGAAGCTTGTTCATCAGTTGGGCTAAATCTTTTTGGAATTGTCAGTAACGTTTTTCACCATATTTTATGGATACTAGCAGATGAACTTGAATGGAGAGGCCTTTTCAGACAACAGCTGAACAGTCATCTCCAAACTTCCATTAATTCCACCAGCTATTGCTCACCCATCCCTTCAGGAAGAAATTGGAAGGGTTTCTGCAGTCTTTACTTTGTTTAGACCCGAGTAAATCCTTCACCTTCTCCGATATATTTTAACATTTATAATTCACTAAACATTGTCAACACATAAAGTTCAGAATTATGAATAATCTTTCTGTTCCTTCTATCTGCAAGATAGTGGGATGAGTACACCATAATCATAACTTGACAAAGTCACCTGACATATAAGAAGATCTGTAAGTAAATACGGTGGCATTTAAAACACAGGCACCTATGACAGAAAGCTCCTTGGATAAATTTGGTAATGTAAATAAGGTTTGTTTCTTGGTTTATTCCATGCACATTTTTCCATTTAAAATGTTGAAATAATGAAGAAATGCATAAGCAATACAGATTTTTTTTTTATGAAAAAAAATTCAGAACTTCATTCCTTTCAACAAGAATTGGTATCATTGTAGTGCTGTTTAAAGAACCTCACAACGTTTGTAGTAGTTTGAGATTAAGATGTTTGATAAAAGCTTATAGAAGGATTAATGATAAAATATAGTCTGCTGTCCATCATGTTTGGTTTTTATCATTCACCATCTTGCAATGGAAGCCAAGCAAAAGTTTTCAAAGCTAGGGATTATAAGAGCGCAAAAATTGCCTGGGACCTACAGAATGACCAGATTGTTATCATTTTTCACGATTTGTAGATCTGTTCCAAGAAAAGGAGTTTCAGCTTTTATTTATTTTTTTTTTTCAAAGCCAACATTTATTAACCACTTCATCAGGAGAAGCTGCTATCTCCTACAGATCAAAGCAAGGCTGGGTAAAAATGCAGTACCATTCAGAGGATCTTTTTCATAATATATATTTGAATATTTGGGGAATAGAAAGATGAAGAGATATTGTGAGGCATTTTGAAACACGGTTTCTTCAGCATAGAGCCTTCATATCCAAATGTCTGGTTTAGCTGACTTGATGAAAAGTTTTGTTAGTGGACAGATTTTTATCCAATCTTGATATAGACCTGATATGAGTTCCTAGAAAAAACTCATGTGATAAGGCAGAGACAACAATGAGCTAATGGACAAAATCACAGAAAAATCACTTGAAGAAAATTAGAGAAGAAAGCCTTGATCCTCCACTGTAAAGAGTTAATTTATGGGGTTAACAAGTAGTGATTCTTTCATGCCACAACTGAGAGACTTTCTCAGTACTATTCTAGTTGGTGAGGATGCCGAAATATTTCAGAAGTGGTTCATAGATACTGAGCCTTCATTGCTATTATATTAAAGCATTTAGTGAGGGGCTACTTGAATTCACATGACTATATCCCTCTAACAGAAATGGTAAGTAAAAGACTTCCTCATGGAGGTGTCCTTAGGCCTTTGATCCAGTGAAGATGGAGCTTATTAGTCCTCAGGGTCTGCAGCAAGACTGGCATATTTCCCTACGCTCATTTAAAAGATTGAACTATACATGTGCTAGGAAAGAACTGACTTTGTTAGTCCATTAAGGAAAAGCAAACCCAAACAAATAT
Source organism: Haliaeetus albicilla (assembly GCF_947461875.1). NCBI lineage: Eukaryota > Metazoa > Chordata > Aves > Accipitriformes > Accipitridae > Haliaeetus > Haliaeetus albicilla. The sequence goes on along the minus strand of NC_091484.1, from coordinate 67,893,564 downwards.
AAATTAGTGAGACAATTTTCTGTAGATGTAAATAGGAGTTCTGTAACTAGGAAAGACCAAGCAAAAGCTTCAAGATAGTCCAGCTGTATATAACAGGGATTATAACCTTTTCAGGTGTGCTAAACTGGGACAGGAGATATTGCCCTCTGTAATATTCCCAATAGAGTCTTTCAAGCTCTCAGAAGCATCTCTTTAAATTTATCTTATTTGCTTACTAAGATGATGAAGCAGATTCCCCACGACCAGAGAAGTGAAGTGGCTGAGAAGCTCCCAGACTGATGTGGAATTGTAAAGTTCCACTCTCTAAGCAGCCAGGTGAAGCCAAGGTAAAATGTTCCATTCAGTTTCGTGAGCAGGCAGAGTTTACCAAATTCTTCAGTGGAAGGAGGATCTTTGCTTTGCAAGCTTTTTTTCTAGGTGTATGCTATTTTCTTCTAGAAATTATTGTGGCCTAGGATTAAGAGTCTGCCTTATGTTTAGGCAGCAGACTGGAAGATGACTACCACTAGGAAGACTAGCTAACGAAGAAGTAAAAAAAAAAAAGGTGTTGGCGTGTTTGTCATCTATAATTCCTGATATGTGTGTTTTCCAGTGCATTGTAGTGCCAAGTGTGATGGTAGTATGCATGTTGTTTTGCTTAGTGCAGAAGATCAGATTAAGAAAGATTTGCCAGAATATACAAGGTTCTGGAGCCCAGCAACCACAAGGTGAGAGACACATCTGCTCTTTCACTCTCATTTAGTTTAATCTAAATTTGTATTTATTTTTGTTTGTGTTTAGCACTTTGTCCAATGTAATCATGTCTTATTCTTGTTTCAAACCCAAAACACTCCATAGTAAATCTGAAAACTACACATCTGCACTGGTACCCATCACTCTGCAAAAATAAGAACTTTCACTAATCTAAAAATTATTCATGCCAAAATGTTCTGGATTAGCAATATGTTCTGGGAATTAATATTACCGCATGACTGTGTTCCTTTAATACACCAATTTTCTCACAATTCTACTGAACATTTTAATTTCACTTTGAAAGTACCTTATTGCCACCTCCTTAGAGTGAACTTTAACATGTTTAGAGGTCATATTAAAGACATCCATATATTTTGCAGGTCTATACTTTTTACGTGGTTGCCTCTGAGTTACTTGTCACAATGGCACAACAGAACATTTAAGAATTATACCATGATATAAGAATACTATCCTGTATGCCTAAACCAGTATTGTTAGAAAGCACAATTATTGTTCTGGGATAATCTTTATAAATCTTTTTGTAGCCGCAGAAAATAAAAACCGTAGCCACTGTGCTGCATTTTTGATAACTTGCAAAATTTCTGCCTTCTTGCACACAGAAAGTACAGAGTCACAGGCCATTCTGTTATCTTAGAAGACAGCAATGTACTGCATGGACACAGTACGTATCAGCTGGTAAGCAAACTGACAGGTTTTTCACAGCACAGCTATAATGTGATTTGAAATTCAGAAAATCTGTTCATGATTCAAAGCTTTGAGGTCAGCTAGTACTTACACTGCCTCAAAATTGTACTGTCTGTCTCTCCTGCTGTGGTCCTTTGAAATACTGCAAGTATTAATCAAAAGTCAATTGTTTGTTTTAATCAGATTTCATGGAAAAAGTACATTGTAGGTGCAGGAGTTGTGAATTACCTCACAAAATGGAAACATTAGGTGTAATTTGATCACTATAAATGAGAAAACAGTAATTATTAAAAGTGAATAAAACTTTACTGTGGTAAATCAAGGACTTGAAAGGTCAATACAATGACCATTGTAACTGAACCATGTAAGTAGTGGTATAATACTACTTCACTTCAAATTAAAAATACAGTTGATAACAACTGAAATAGAGTTGATAAAAACTGCTGTTACCACTGAAATGAATGGAAGAGCATCTACTGATTTCAATGGAACCAGAAAATTAATTTATGAATTGGATATTTCTACAAGGCTATTTGCAAAATCACAGACTCACTATTAAATATGATCCATAAAGCGCAGACTTCTGAATCAAGCCTACAATAAGCTATTTCCTGTGTTGATACATAAAGCTCCCAAATTCAGAATTAGTTATTAAATTATTTTGTTAGTAACAGCAGGGCAGAATCTATGAACAAAAACATAAAATGCCAGCAACTGTGCACATACAGTTTTTGATTTAATTTAGGGTTCTGTCTTTCTTTGGGTAAAACTTTAAGTAGTTCTTGATATTTGAAAATTGTCACATCGTGTACTGAAATGTTGTCACAGCTGTTGTCAGTGTCCCAGCTCCCAAGACATTTTGTTATTATCCTTTCTCTTTTAAAGTCAGACAACTGCTGCCTGTGGAGAAGGGGTGGAAAGATGCATTGTAAGCACGACAAAATTTTGCAGCTCTCATTTTAGCTGCCTGGTACCACAGCTGTGAGGAAGAGTAATATGGGAATAGTGCCTATTAATATAGTCAATAGGAATTGTGTGCAGATGGGGTATGGTTAACACAGACAGTGTTGTCTCATAAATCTAGTTGGAGCTACTAAACTGGGTTGTATTTTCACATGGAAAGCAGAAGACACTTTGCTGTTCACTCTTTCCATCACCACTTACCTCATCTGGAATTGCTAGAGCTTCTGGCTGACCAAGTCACGATAAATTTTAGCAAACAGAAAACAAATTATTTCTATTTAATTTCATCCAAGAGAGGTTATGAATAGGGTTTTTTTTCTACAACCTCCAACAGTAAAAAAAAATTGAAATTCCTTTTATTTAAGAAGACATAACATTGAAAATTCTTTTTTATTTATGAAAGCTTGTTGGAGAAGGCACTTTCTGGCCTTAAAAAAAAAAAAAAGAGACTGATAAAAGCCCACTATGAGTGACCTCTGAAGTTTTTAGTAATAATTTTCACAATTCCTCATTAACCCCAGTTACTGCAGAGTTGGAGGAAAAATAACAGACTGGGTTTGTGCTTGGTTGTATGCGGACAATGATATCAAATCTCTGACAATTAAAGTCAGAATTTGACAAGGTACTTGAATTGGCATGAACCACACTTACTGAGTTCAAAGGCCTGTTTAGAATAAGTAAGAATCCAAATATTTTGAAAGAGTTTGAAAAGATCCATCCCCAGTCTTTTTAACGCTTTGTCTCAGAGACTGCACTTATTATTTCTAATTGTTCTACTAGAATTATGAAACTGGAAGTATGCTGTACAAGCTGAAAATACAAACCATAGCTGGTTGTGCAAATCATGGAAATGGAAATTACTTCCCCTTCTGCATCCACTTCTAAGGAACATTCTTGTAAATCAATTATTAAAAAAGATTGTTCTTTAAGTAGATATTAAAAAAAAATGTTGATTTTAACAGTTTTGAGTTGTTGTTGAATAACCTATTCTAAAATAAGCTTATCAATTAAGGAAAAAAAAAAAAAAGAGAAGATGTGGTTTTGTTATTTGTAATAGTGCTGAAGGGCAAAGGACATGGAATAATAACCTCACTCTGTAGAAGCTGGTGACAAATTTTTTGTGACACCTCAGTGGCTAACCTATGGTGCTTCAAGATTGTGAAAATTTGTCATCACATGTTAGATATAGATACAGATACAGATACTGGTTTAGGTATAGATACCAGGTTTCCTGGTCTTTCTCTATTTTCCATTTTGAAACAAAACAAAGCACACAATAATAAATAAAGAAGACCTACCCACAAAAAGGGTCAGACACCATCTTTAACTTCCATTTCTGCTCTTGAATGTTTCCCTCTCAAACCAGTCCACCAACGCTTTTTTTTTTTTTTAACTCCAAGGCAGTATGTTTTAAGTAGCAATATAAAAAAAAAATTAAAAATAAAACAAAAACTCAGCTTGCCATCAAATGAGACATGACAATTGTGGCAGTCCTGAGGTAGCATGAACTTTCAGTATAGATAATACTGAAAATTAGAGAATTTTATCTTCCTAAATTGCTTGTTTTCATCTGTACAGTTATTTGTGTTTAATTTCTGATTCACTGGGGTTTGTACAGCTCAGAAACAAGCAGTCTCACTAATGGCAGCAACTGAAGGTAAGACTCTATTCTCACAGTTTACTCTATGATCTGCGTGAAATGTAGAATGTAATGAAATGTAATGTTGAATTTTTCCATATGTGAACTTTTACGTAACAAGGCTATTGATTGGAGATTTTTTTTACCCCTTTTTTTCCCTTCACCAATTAGGAAAATTTTCAGCTCTCCACCTAAGCTGTAATACTCATGTAAACAAATTCAGTTCACACATAGACAGCAAATCTGCAAAATATTTCAGAGGTGAACGAAAACAAAAAAGAATGTGCAAATAAACAGCACAGAACTAGCAATCCAGAAGTAAAACAGAAAGAGAAATAAATAAATAAAATAAAATAAAATAAAATAAATTAAAAAAAAAAAAACCAATTCTACGGACATGTAATATTTTAGGGAGTGAAAAGCTCCTTACTGACCCAAACCCAAAAGTATCTTATAACACTTTTGAAAATAAAATCACTGAATTTGGGCAATTATGGTTCAAAGCCCTGTTCCCCATTGTTCAGGCTGAAGTATGGCATTTGAGAAAACATGTACTAGTCCTGAAAGCTTCAAGAAATTTAGCATAACTGATGACTTATTTTGCAACATCTTCTGAGAGGGTTGGCCTATTACTCTTTTCTTTTTCTCTGTTTAAAACCATTCCAATCTTTCAATAAGGAATAGAAGCAATCTTAGAAGATTCAACAGCCAGTCACCCAATGTAAAATACACACAAACCATCAAAGCATGTGTGTCCTGCTGCAATCATAATGTAAACAAACATATTTCTTACTTGTTATTATTTGTACATGTCTTTTTGAAAAGCATATGCTTGTGCCCACATACACTCCTACTGAACTTATGAGAAGGTATATCTCCAGAAAGAAAGGTCAGAACTGAGCATTTTAAAAAATATCACACAACAGTAAACACTTTTGGATTTGTCCTTATACAAATGCAAATAAATTATCAGCTATGCATTTCAATTTTCATATTTAGACAGAGAAGCCATGGAACTCTTCACTTACTGCAATGAAAAGGGGTATAGAAAAATGGCACTTTTTTCCCAGGATGCCAAGGCCTGAAGGAGGCTCAGGCTGGATTGCTCTTTTCTCTACCCATCCCACTAAAACTTCCGTGATGGAGTAACCGTGTCGGACGTAATTCTGATCCTGCTAGTAAGGATTATTCTCATTTATAATCTAAAACCAAACAATTTCTTCAGTTGATAATGATGTGATCATCACAAATCTTTTTCAGCCTACTCATAGTAGACAGTCATTACTTAAGAGAAAATTTTTGTATTAATCAGGTCATGCTCTTAGTACAGAACTTCATTTGACCTGAAAAAGAGACCAAAGTTTACGTCACAAAACAAACTTCTGCAACTTACAGACTTTCCCTAACAAAGACTTAGAGTGGAAACTTAGTGAATGTGGAAATGCAGTTTCACAGTTTCATGGTTAAGAAACAATTATTTACGTAAGGAAATACATCTGTGCCTCTACTATCCTAAGCTAACAAAATGAGTTTGCAGAGGAGAGACTTTGAAACCAAGATTACGCTCAAAGTAGAGACATCCCTGTGTACTTTAATTCATTAGTTACATGCCCACAGCAGCAAATTAAACATGTAATACCTCTCTAAGTTCCTTGCTTCTTAGACACTAATCTATTATTGGAAACATTACAGGGTGAAAATACCCTTAGAGTTTCTAACAGCTTACCTCTTGTAATGCAGACTTGTTTTTTACTGTTATCTTAAAATATTTAAATCCTTCTAAGACCCGTTATAAACACTTCCAAATGCCAAGTGCTACAAAACAACTTTTATTAGTATATGTGGTACGTTATTGCACTATCTAAATAGTCATCAAAGGGAAAAAAAAAGAAGAGGAGACATACAGAGAAAAAAAAGTACTCTCGATGTTTAGTCTAACACAGATTACACCACACCTCTGCATTCAAGCAAGTTTAATACCTTGTGAAGGTCACATTGGTATTTTCTGTTGCTTTGCAATAAATGAATACTGTACCTTAAAGATCAGCTTTAAGAATAATGGATTGACAGTAGTCCTACAAGTCTTGGTTGGCAATATAAAACAATAATGAACAATATTATATTTCTACAAATATTGTTTCATGCATATCTGACATTATTTAAATTCAAAACTTTATATGGGTACAAAAGTAACCTCCAAACTCTGAAGAACACTCCAGCTTTTCTCCTGCTGATGGTTTTAGTCTGATACTTTCCATAGCACAAGGTAGGGAGTCCAGATCACTGCAAGCAGTGAGGTCCAAGCAGAGAAGTCTGTCAATCAGCTTTGGTGCACAAGCCATTTAGGACAGACCTGTATTTGAGTTTATAAATCTGGCTGATTAGCTTGCATCTCATCAATTAAGGGAATGGGTCTCCCTGGTAATATACAGACAAATAAATATCACTGCTTTCAGCATTGTTTTCTACAGCTTGAGATGAACTAATGCCTGTCTATCAGAAAAATATCTAATTTTGAGGAAGCAATGGTGAAGCTTTTTCATCTCTTTTCCACTTCTACTTTCTAATTCTTGTCAATATTCTGTTGGTTTGAGTAGAATGCCAGAAGTATAAACAGAAGAAAAAACAATGTTAAACAAAGACACAGCCTGCAGCTCAGGGAATCCATTTGCTCTGATTCCTCGTGGCCATTCTCATGTGCCTCCAAGGTAGCAAGCAGGAAGAAAATCTCTCTCTAGGAGGAGAGACCTAAGAGATGATTAGAAAATTAGAGGCTGAAGGAATTCTTTAATGTGTACAAATGCCATTTAAAGTTCTTGTCTTCGGGTTACGCTACAGGAAAAGTAGAATCAAGCAATTTAATAGAGACTGACAGTGTCACAATGGCATTGCATCACTTCTTTCAAGTAACATTGTGAGCCATAACATGCTGTGTGGTTTACATACAGGTTTTCTGTTTTGCTGCTTGGCTTGTTCTGGTTGCTTTGTTATCCACTGTTTGGATCTGGTTTGTTACATTACATAGATCCTGGCAACATCACTGGCAGAGTCCCTGGTTTCTCTGAGTGTCATCAACCATGTCCTGAGAGACAGGTTGTCAGAGGTACGTATTTTAAAGACCTTTCTAAAGCATTGGCATGTATATTTGGACTTCTTCTAATGAAAATATAAGAAAAAGTTAATATGAAAAAAAGAAGCTGAAATTACAAAAAGTGCAGAAAGGTTTGGCATGTTCTGCTTAAGATGGTGAAATTTACTATTTGTGAACTTCTTCAGTTCAATGAGAATATCGTGTCATCTAAATTATAGTAAACTGAAATACAGTATTATCAACAAAACCAAGGTGAATAAAATATTAAAGGAGAAAAACCAAAACGCATCATCAGCAAACTTTTTAGTTGGAAGGGAGGGAAGTTGGGGGGTCAAAAAACTATGGCCCAGTTGATTGGCAAAGTGACCTTCAGCAGTCAATAATGCACTTTGGTTTCCCACTAGTAACCTCAATTTCAGTCAATGTGTATTATATATGCACACAAACAGAATAACAGTAATGATTTGAACCAAGTTTGCTTAAAGTGTTACTATCTTCGTCACTTGTATAGGAAATCTATATTATTGTCCCAACAATGTCAAACATTAAAGACTCATTATTGTTCTATTTTTACACAGACCTACAACAGTTTTTTCAATAGAACATCCAGATGAATAATTTTTGTATGTTCTGTATCCACTTAGATTATTATAGCCAAAATCTACTAACGGAAATATTTTCTTCATTGTCATCTTTAGCTGTTTGCGGGTGAGAAACACCAAGCACATAATTAATTGACACAGCATTTTGCATTCTCATAAATCCTTATGTATTCCTGAACATGCTAGTGCCTCAGACATTAAATGGCAGGTTAATTATCTTTTGCTGTCATATTTCCCTGTGGTATATTATGTTGTTGTTAACATTGATGTGATAGGAGAGGCATACAATAGTAGACACTAACTACCCAGTGCTGGTTTCAAACACATACCTTTAAGTTCTCATTTACAAAAAAAGTCCAAACACAAACGTGTTTCATTTCCTCCAATATATTCCTTTGAGCCTTTGAGTACTTCTTATGAATGAAAATTTATTAAAAAATTGGATTTGACAAAATTGTAGCATTTTCACATTAACTATTTGAACAAAGCTCCAATAGGAGGAAAATGGAGAAATTTTAAGTAGTTCTAAAGATCACTTCTCCCTGCAACTCAGATTATCAGACCTGAAAGGGAATCCTTCCCCACAATGTCACTTCCTCTGTCCTCTGCACTAATCATGTCAAGTCCTTTGCACCAAAACTAGACCCTGCAATAGGGGAGAGTGGGAAAATTGACATAGACAAGTTAATTTCCATGGGGAAACTCCTGAAATCATTTTTGTCTCCTTTTTTATATAGAAACTAAAAATTTTTTTCTTTGAGAGAAAACATACAATATTTCAAATTGGAAATAGTGGGGTACTTCAAACTTTTAAAAATCAATTGTCTTGTCTGCACTGACAGTCTGCGCTGTCCTCAAATTATCAGCCTCTTGTGCAAAATTCAAACAGTTGTACCAGTCCTATACTAGAGTTTGTGGCCATTTCACAGAGTGATGCACTTCACTCGTAAGTAGCAATATGTTTATTGATATAACACAGCTATTTAACAAAGTTTGTTAGTAAATGTGACAGTGGTTTAACAAGATTCAATGGCAAGGTTCACTTGATATTTACTGCATAAAGGACAGGGTCAGATGAAACTGTCAGGGAGACGCTCCTGTTGAGTCATGAGGTGCAGAATGGACCTCCTTGCTTTCTAAACTCCTTCTCAGAGGGGAGTTTAGGTGCAGCTGGATCCAGACTTAGCCCCAGACTGAGCCAATGGTTTATGTCTAAAGAATTATATATGCACAATCAATCCTTTATATCACTTAGCTAAGATTTCAAAGCTTAACATGCTACTAATCACTTACCAAGAATCTATTGGGGCAAGGAATCTCTCAACCTCGAGGAATAACCTTGAGAGGCAACCCTACTCAAGGGGAGATCCTGATGTGCAGCCCATTCCTGTGCAGGAGAGCTCAAAGGGTCCTAGGCTGTCCGCTATTTATGGAGTAAAGTAGTGGACTCATAGTCATATTTACATACTGACCACAGGTGTTAGTTTCTTCCAGATTTGGCTTGAGTCAGACATCGACCAGCACTGTGGTTAGGTGGGTGCATTGCACAAATTAGCTCCAGTCTATTGTGGTGTTGTCTGTCTCCCCCGAATCCACTTTGAGTCAGATGCAGCCACCATGACCAGACACATCCATTACGACCGCCACCAGCGGTTATCACTTGAGCAGAGTTATGGGAAATAAAGGTCAGGTTGTGGGGGTGGGGAGCACACTGTCACAGGCCATGATCACTATTAGAGATTATGAGCCAAATTTTCAGTAAACAATGGTGGTTGTACTACAAGATTTCCTATTCATGGTCTATAATAAGAGATACAGTGTCCACTTGGGGCCTGGCCATGAGGTGAGATAAACAAGATGTTAGTGATCTAAAACTCCCCTGAGGCACCACCACAATACCCTTCTTGAAATATTTCAGATTTTAAACATCCTACTTCACCTTGGGGGGCGGGGGGGGGGGGGGGGTGAAGCTGGTTTATTGACAGAAAGAAATTTTGTGTGATGTGTGAAAACGTCATTTTCCATTGGGGAAAAACAAAACAAAACAGAACAAAACAAAACAAAGAAGAAAACCCCTTCAAGCTTCCTGGAAGACTGAAAATGCAATTCACTTGTTTTATCAGGAAGCCAGAGGTCAAAACAACATGACCAGAGTGCCGCAAGAATCAAACATTTCCTTCAGGTATCCTAGGGAACAGAAGGTGGCTACAGGAGCTGTGCTTACCTCTCCAAAGGTGACAGTATGGGAGGGAGAGTGATGGGGAAACAGGCTGCCTTGAATCCTTCAAGGTAGCAAAAGGGAATAAAAGGAAAGGGATTAGAAATCAGATTAGTTAATTAGTGATGTTTTCACTACATGGAAATTAAGGTGGTTCTGACAGACAGAAGAAAGATAGTTTCACAGAGCAGGTTAACCAATATTCGGTTTCATGACATGTTTGTGTTTTCAAGTGTTTGTAAGATGAAGTCTGAAAGTTTATGACTGTGCTGAAAACCACACAGATATAACTTAGCACAGAACTTTCCTGATTTTGGTTATTTTCTTCACATCTCAATGAGAGAATCTATGGAAGCACATTCTTGGGCAAGACGGTCATTGAAATGTAAGTTTGTTCTGTGATACTTTGCAAGCATAATATTTATACCCCCAGCAGGTTTTATATACAGAATGGCTTCTAAAAGGAATTTCAGAAAAGCTCTGCTGTAACAAAAGGTACTAATATACGTGGGTGAAATACTGCTCTCGTCTGGATAAAGTTTGACCTATTCCAGTTGCAGGGATCCTGTTACCCCCTCGTGGCTGCCCTCCCAGGAATGCTATAGTCCTTTAACGGTGGGAACAGGGAGCTGATTCTTCTGCTGCAGTCTTTATACTTCACCGGCTCTCACCTGCTTCTCAGAAAAACTAACAAAGAAATTAATATTTTGTGGAAGCAGACAGATTGGAAAAAAAAAAAATCAGGGCCGAAATAAAAACACACTGAAATATTTTATGTCTTCTGAAATTATCACTTAATTTCATGTTCTAAAATAAGGATTTAATTAAAATGCCCATTCAAAACCAGAATTATATGGAAAATTTTATTTCATTCCCAAATCTTTTGTTTCAAAAAATTAAATTGCCTATGGAAAATTCTGCAAGAAATCCTTCCAAACGATTTTTTTATGGAAACAAAATTTCATTATTCTACTAAATCTAATATCTGCTACAAGTTACCATGGTAGCAAAGCAGCAATCAGTGCTAGTGTAGGGCTACGCCAATGTTATTCTGTATGATTAGATCTGTTTCAAAGCAACTAGACAGTATCCATACTAATGCTCTTTAAGTACTAAGCACTTTACTTGTGTTTAAAAATAACTTACAGATTTTTAATTCCAGGAGACAATCAGAGCCTGCTGGAGCAACAACGGTGTCTTCATTTATATTATAGAGGAGGTAAACATATGATCAAGTGAGTCAGATGAACTAAGAAGAGGAATCAAAGGCACAGTGATGCAGGGAAATGTCTCAAATCAACCTCAGCAGTAACAGTTTGGTTTAATTCATTTGAGAGAACCCAGGCCACAGCCTGAAAATCGGGCCTGACAGGTTTGCTCCTCAGACAAAGGTGTTAACTGCCTGTGGGCGAGTTATAGCCCCCAGAGCATTCCCTCCACCTTCCGCCAAACCTCTTCATCAGGAGGGAGCACCACCTCTCCTGATCAGAGGTAAGAGCTTTCCCTGCGCCACCACCTCCTGACGAAGAGCTCCGGGCGGCAGCCACGCCTCTCTAGTGTACCAATTGCCCCACAAGTCACGCCCCTCTTCCTGTCATGTGGTCTGTTCTGATTGGCTGACAGGGCCAGCCCCGCCCCCCCCCCCCAGCAGGTTCTCCCTAGTTTACCAGGAAGTACATCAGGCCAGGAAGTCCCTTCCCTCTACATGGGAGGTCGCCATGTTGTTTTAGTTGCCATTTTATGGCAGGGAGCTGCCATTGTTTCTAAGCTGCCAGTTGATTATGCAGCAGCATGAAAACACAGGAGGCCTGACTTTGGTGAAAATGGTGGCTACTGGCCATAAAATGGTGGCTGAAACAACACGGCAGACCTTGTGAATTGGAGGGGAGGCAGTTCCTGCTCTGACCACCTTCTGGGATAAACAAGAAGGGGGTGGCTGGTCCTGCCAGCCAATCACAGGGCTGCCTGAGAACATGTGAGACCATGTGATCGGAGGAGGGGTGTGACTTCCTGGGCCAATGGTACACATGGCTGCCTGCCGGGGATGGGGGAACGAGGACAACTTCTGCCAGAAGCTGAGGGTGGGGCACCCCTCACTTCTGATCTTGGGTAGGGGTTGTCGCTATGCTACTTGTGCATTTAAGCCTGGTTATTCTAAGAAAGTAGGTTTTGAAACACCTCTCCCTTTTAAAGAGGAAAGATGATTTTCCAGCAACATTAGGTCAAGAATTTTTTTTTTTTTTTGCTAGTTATAGGCAAAAGCGCACCAAAGACAGAAAAGCTGTCCATGGTGGGAAAGCTCAATACAGTAAGCTCTATGCAGCACATCAAGTTACTGTTTTGTTGTTTCTGGTTTTTTTCTAAAGCAGACATTTATTACTGTGCCTGATGTAGCCAACAGCATGCTAAGCTTGAAATACACTCAGAAAAATGTCTTTATAATGAAAACAAATAAGACATAGAGGTAGAAATACACAATTGTTTTAAGACTGCTTGTTTGATCTTCCTCCAAAAGGGCAGCCTTAGTGCCACTAAGTCATCTACTGTTTTTCTGTGTTCTGAGTAGCCACATCTGGGTCCTATGAATTGGTTGAGTGACCTTCTGTTTTAGTTTTATTGGAGGCACCAAGACAGTGATGTTGGGCACAGGTACCTGCATGGTTTTCTGAAACTCCAATATTCAGTATAACTGTGTGACCCACAGTTAGTCAGAAATCAGCTCTCACTGACCATGAGTTCACATTAATGGCAATGTTGGTGCTAGGAAGGAGGCAGAAGCATGGAGGAGGGAGAGAAATAGTAGAGGCAAGAGGTAAGACTATACTTATTTGGCCTTACCTTGGCTTAAACTGCTGCTCTTTTCGTGCTTTAATGTACTTACTTCAGGTGCCATCACTTTCAGGTCATCACAGGTTGTCTTTGCTGCTGTTTCACTTCCTGACTCACTACATTCACACATCAGCACCCACTTCTCAACCTTATCAGTACTTTACCTGTTATTGCAAATGTTGCCAAAATTCCTTCTTAAGCTCTAAAACTCAGAAGTATTTTGCTTGAAGTTTGCTGCTTCTATTTCAGACTTGAAGAGCGCTTGTGTGTCCAAAACATTGTCTGTTTTCTTTCCAACTATATTACTTAGTCTATAAAAGGTATCACTTACAAGACTTGTCTTGCTTTAAAAAAATCTGTGTGTTTCCAAGTCAGTTAAAATTAGGAGCAATGTTCCCTCCTGTGGCAATACACAAGATAATGGAAATTAACAGTTTACTGATTGTTAACAAATGGTGCTAAAAAATTTTGCTTAGTTGCAGTCTTTGATGCACTTGCAATTAGTTTAAAATCATCAGCGATCAAAAAGCAGGGATGGATATGTATTTGTAGTATGTACGAGATACTTGTAGATATTATAAAAGCATTTTGCTACCCACTTGAATTTTTTTTTTTTCTGAACACAGACACTCCAAGCCCCAAGTGCTGTTTAGACAGTAGAGGTGGGATGAGCTGCAGATTGACTGAATTCACTGCAATGCTGCAAATGCTACTGCCTACAGAATGAGTGGGCAAAAATATGCTAAAGCAAGGAGAGAAAATATAATTGTGAAAACTGAATGGCATAAACAATACTTGTCTGGCCCATCCACATATCCCTGCATGGATTCAGAAGTGAGGGAGAGCTTGTCAGGCGCTGTGGGGAACCTGCATGGCCTGGTTAAGGTTTTGACATAACCGTAGTCAGAACGGGTGGTCTTCCCTGCCTCTGGGCTCCCACAGTCTCCAGTGTCTACCATGGTGTATCAGGCTGCAAGCTGCTCTGTTTTGTCCTTTTCTGGCATTAACAAGAAGCACTTTCATGAGGGAACAGTTTGGATATCCTCATATTTTGCCTAGACTTCTCTTCTTGGAAGCAACCTCACCCTTGGGTTTATAATTCTCTACTAACAAAAAAATTACTCTACTTAAAGGAAACTTCAAAATGATAACTAGTGTGATTGGTATTGATGAAGCAGTAATACTCTTTTCTGCTTCACAAAATGCATGCATTAATTCATCTCTGGCTCCAAGAACTGCACAGCTAAAAAATTTAGCTGAAGTTTTATTGAGAGGGTTTTATGACTGACAAAATGTATATTTCATATAGTCAGGATGTTTCTGTCACAAATCCTGAATGTTTTACTGTCAATATTCAATCTTTCAGAAAAATTAGCTCCATAAAAGCAGTCATAAAACAATAGTAAAAGGAATTTGTCTTTACATGAAAATATATATCTTGAAACAAATAGTTTTAAGCGAGGGAGAGGAGATTTACAAAACCATTGGTTCACTCACCAGAAGATTTCTTCTTTTTAATTATATCTGTCAGACTCAGTCTAAGAACATGAGAATTCAATTTACCTAAATATGAATTTTGTAAGTATGAAAAAGGATCAAGAAAAAATAAAGACATTTCATTCTGTCTAAAATGAGATTTTTTTTTCAACTGATAATCTTGGTGACTAATGAACTGAACAACTACATTTTGTTTCTTGGGGTTTTTTTACATACTAACAACTGTTAGTTGTCACTGTGAGCCACTGCAAAATTACGTGTGGCAGCTGTTCATTAAGAAGCTGATTAGTGCCAGAAACAATTTGCAGAACTTCTTAAAAAAAATGTATTTCCATTTAAGGCACTATCTTGTGATGTTAAGGTACATTGTCAAAGAGATAGTTATAGACAGTATAGCACACTACAAACTATTTTGCTTCTCAGAATAGATGGGTGAAACAGTGCAGTGTTACACAGCAACTCCTGGGGAAGTAAAACTCCCACAGTTTTTCAGATAGCACTAGTCTATTACATACTACCTTCTATAATGGCTTATACTTCTAGCAAAAGCAAGATATGTAAAATTAAAAAAAACTTATTGGCCTTGGTTGAGTCAAAGAATCACAGAATCATAGAATGGTTTGGGTTGGAAGGGACTTTAGATCATCTAGTTCCAATCCCCCTGCCATGGGCAGGGACACCCTCCACTAGCCCAGGTTGTTCAAAGCCTCATCCAGCATGGCCTTGAGCACTTCAAGTGTTTTATAAGTCCATCTTATAAAAGTTATATTATGATGAAGAAAGCTTAATTGATCTGTATCCAAGTAAAATGGAAGTCTCTGTCACAGAAAGATTCAGATATTCCAGCCACCCATATGAGTACCAAGTTAAGTCTGTTGGAAGTATCTGGCCATCCAGCTGACAAAGAACAATATTGACAGCTATTCTGCAAAAAATTACCATCTCTAGCAACAGGAATTTGCAGTTTGCACTACGCTGTGTTCAATTTGTATTCAATGATCTGCATTATGGTCACTGTCATCAAGGAAAAATATCTAAGTGTTCATGAACCAGGAGTTGCTTGTGGTGCTTGCACTGGCAGTACAGATCCATTCACCTGTAAAGTTAGGACTCAATCTGTAGCTGGAGTCAAGGAATGAATCATATTTCCAAAATAAGTATACTTTTTCTACTTCTGCGTACCCAAGGAAAAATCTCGAAAACACATAGCATAGTAGAAGTATTTTATCTTAAAAAAAAAAAAAAAAAAGGCAAGCAGTGTCTCAAACAAATATTGTTTTCTCTTTTTGATATATTTTGCATTCTGAAGGGAGCTAACTGGAAAATATAGTTCCCTTTTCTTCACACATGTGCATACTTAATTTCAACATTGCTTGCAAAATTGCATTTTCAAATTCTGGTTCTGTGCAAGGATCATGATCCCTTCTCTATGCTATCTTTCCAGCCCTGTGAATTTTAAATTCTCTGTTCACAGTGGTAGAACAGCAATGGGATGATTCTAACGTGCCCTTTCCTATTTCTCTTTCTTCCTTCTTACTAACAAAACAATAGTTTACAAGTACAATGTATTTTTGAGAAGTCAGAGCTATTGATTTGAATTCCTTCAGTGAAAGGTGAGATGTGAATGTAGAATAGCTCAGGGCTGTAAATGTTGAAAGAACAAAGAATGGTCTCTCATATCCCTGAGTGAAAAAATCATTCCTGTTCTAGACTCTGGTGCACAATAAAGTAAAATTTGAAGCTCTGAAAAAGTCACTACCATCTGTTTGTAAGGTATCACTGAATATGATTCCTGCTGCTCTGTTTGCTATTTGTTCATGAATTGGAGCCAGCCCTGCAGTGATGTCTAAGTTGTGATTTCTGTGTCCTGTTGGATTCTCTGCTGCGGTGGGAACAGACAATTCTGGAAACTGTCAGTTGCAAATGTGTGTGTCATAAGTAAAAACTTGAAAGGAGGATTTCTTATGAAAACAGGATTGTTTGCTTTTTCTTGTGCTGGTGAGTGGAAACAGTTGACTTTATGACCCCTTTAAGATGGTTGACAATTGAATAGGAAAACCTGCCAAGTCCTTGTGAAAACAATGTCTTTCTAGGCATCCTTTTAAAGGTACTGTCGCCAACCACGAATAAAAGCAGAGCAGACTGACAGAATTACTGGGTGTGCCCACGTACTCACTGTACCCTGTGTGACCTCCGAGCATCAACCAGAAAACTGAGAGCAACTTCCTTCCCCCATTGCAAGAACTACTGTTGTAAGGTTGTAGCAAAAATGTAGCAACTCTCAGTGCCTGACCTTGTTTGAAAGTGAAAACTGATTTCACTCATTCACACACTCTAATACGCCTGTGCCCTCACCAACATGGAGATGTGTGTGTCCTCAAGGTGTGTCCAGATTTCAGTCAGCAGGATGTGGGCTCCAGTGTTGTGGTCAGATTCCTGATGGGATACAGAGGACACAGAACTCCAGCTAACTGGACCTCATTGTGCCTTCTGACCTCGTCTTTGGTTGGGGACCATGTGATTGCTGTTTTGGATATGCCTTTCCTGTACACTTTAGAAGCTGACAGCAATCATTCTCTCCATCCTGTCCCTTCTCTGTGGGTCACTAGGATTTATTCATTACTCTTTGCCTCCTGATCTGGGTGTCCAGAGATGCTGCATGTAATTGTACATGGATCCTGATAACTTTGATCTAGGTGCAGTTTACACACGCCATTCTTACAGCTCTTCTTGAGGAACTTCTCTTTGTCCTTTTCCCACTGCATGTTCCAACTTATTCTCCATCCCTGCAAACCTTCATATTTCTATTACAGTTTTCTACATCTCTACCATTAGCAGTCCACTACACTGGAGTCAGAGAATGGTCCTCTCACTGCTGCAAAACTAAGGAGGGGAAGGAAAGGGAAGGAAAGGAGGAGAGAAACCTGTAGAAGCTGGTTTGGAGTCTTCAAATGTATCTGTTCTAAATCCAGTGAAGAACTTGATCCAAACAAACCCTGAATTAAGTTGTAGCACCCATTAATAATGTCCATCTGTGTTTTCAAAATTTTCATTCTCCAAATTTTCTTCTTACAAATACCGTGGTTGAATCCATGCCCACTACAGCTTACTGACAATTGTAGTCCTAGCTGAGTACTTGGGAAATAAGATTTTGATAGGCATCCTATGTGTCCTTGGTCAAATTGCTTATGACCAATCTCTTTTATATATTTAGATGCCAAGCAGCAAATAACACCCATTGCTTTTCCCTAAGAAATATTTCCAAAACTTTGGGCCTTCATTTTGTTCTTCCAAATTTTGCAATAAATGAAATGGGAATAGAAGAAAGTGTTTATCTAGTGAAGGTACTTTGAAGACAAATTCAGTCAAGAGAGGAGTATTCAATACTGTAAGTGACTAAAAAATACCAGTGATTTGCTTAAATCTGACAGATATACTTAGGTAGACTTACCAAACTTGACCTACTGGAAATATTTCCTTTATCTGTTAATAATTCAACAGATGATCTCTGCTGTTCTCATTCTGTCTTTTTATTTCTTTATAAGATATAAAGGTTAAATGAAATACAGGTCAAAACCCATCATGAACATCAGCTAATTAAGATTTGCTTTTTACTTTTGTTGCTTCAGCATGTTAAATTGATTCAGTTAAATATGCTGGACATTTTCTCAATGCATTCAAAATAACCTATTTTATCATTAATAAGTTCAATAAAGTAAATTCTATTCTTGCAAGATAATTTATAATCATCCAATTTGTGTCTTTTACTGAACACACCTGTAAACGATTAATGTTGTTAATTTACTTTATTTTTTGTGAAATCAGTATAACAATTCTTCCATTCATGCCGTGACTTCCATAAGCAGCTCCAAACCATGTTCACTGAAAGAATTGCACTCCATGTCCCTTAACTTCCTCAGCTGTGCATCTTGGTAATGAGTGTGTGCAGGGAAAAGTGAAGTACCATATAATCTCAGGCAAGAATCTTTAGAGTACATAAATAATAAACCTAATTTTTCCATCAATCCAAAACAGTGACTTTCTAAAGCTGTGTATGAGGGCCTGATTCTAAATTAGCAGTAAAATGATGACAGGTAAAATATATGTTCATTGCTCAGTGGATAGGAACAGGTATACTTATTGGGTTTTTTGTGTCAGTCCTAGCCAGAGAAGATCTCCCACTGATATTTGTCTAATATAATTAAGATCAGTAAAACCAGCGTAAAATCCCAGTCAAGAATAGGAAAAAGGAAGGCACATTTCATTTCTTCCAGATTGTTAGATTGGTTTGCTTTTTCATCCAGAAACTACAAATTTTTATGTTTTATGTGAGATTCATAAGCAATGTCCTGTGGAGATATATTCCCTTCTGGCTTCCTGACCCTATAATCTGGCCATCATTTCTGAACATACATGCACGTGTGCGCACACACACCCCATGAAGTTTATCCTTGAAGGACAAAGTGGGGCTCAGGAGACTTGGGAGTTTGAAGTCTCAGAAAGAGGACTTAGAAAGTGAGAGGTTCTGTTTCTTGGGTGTATGCTATCCATGCTATCAATGCTAGCTGTAGCTGACATGCATATCAGTTGTACAATTTTTTATATAAATCCTTCATATAAAGGCAAGTACCATCAAGCTTTGCAACAAAAATAATGAGGTCTTATCATTTTTTTTAAAAGGAAAAAAAAGGCAGTCTTCACTTAAGTGATAGCTGTGAAGATACAGTTGTGCTTCTTGTTTCTTGTTGGCTATGTCTAGGTGATTCCCCATTCAGCAGCTGTATCTGGAGCAGTTTTCACTTTCTTTTGAGGAACCTAGGGCCCAACTCTTTAATTCACTTTGGTGATCTCACACATAATGCAAAGATATTGCCATCGTAGCTTAGAGCTACCTCAGAGGGAAGTAAAGACCCCTCTGACTCTAGTGTCTAAAATGCTTAACACCTGTTAATTTCATTGGCAGTTTGGCACTTAAATGCCTTTAAAACGGCTTTATTTTTACTAGGTTAAAAAAGTCTGACTGCATTTTGTTTTCTCTCTATAACCTTTCATTATAGTATTTTAGTTTTACATCCAATGTTGATTTTATACCACTAGTGAAAGTTTTAATACTTTCTATAGGGTAGGTTATATACCTTTTAATACAGCCAACAGACTACAGCACTTAAAGCCTTAAATGTGGTGACTGACAGTTTTATAATCTCTCAGGTTACACAGTCCATACTGCCACTGCTTGCATGCCACCAAGCTTTTTTAAGATAATGTGCATATGTTAAATTAATCACTTTCATTGTAAGCACATTTAAAATAGTTCCAAGCTTAGTGTCTATATGTGGGAATAGTTATTTGAAGCATCAACCAAAGTTCTGCTGTTGTTTTCTAAATAGCTTCACAAATTGAAGGAAACGTTTCAAAAAGAAGGCCATAATGTTTCTCTATTCTTGCTTCAGGCACATAAATGTTATTTCCTCTGCAATGTCATATATTGACCATCTGAAACTTGATAAATCAGAAGATAGATTGCAGTGGAGCTCTATGTATTTAAGATCCATAACTTTCACACCAACCAAAAGCCATTTCTTGTCAGTGCTGTCCAGAATATATCCTGACAGTTCAGTGGGAGTTTCAGTGCCATTTATTTTCAAATCAATACTCAATTACTAAGAGGAAGATTCACTCCCTTGCCCATTTTCAAGATGAAATTATGGACTAGAGTAATAACACTTAGTCAAGGCAAGCCACTGTCCATTAACTCATGATGCTACCAAAAAGCCATCCAGACACTTTATTAAAGCTCAGTCTTTTTTCAGCTTTTAATTAATCATTGTGAAAAAGGCCTTTCACATTGTGACTGATGACCAGAGAAAACAATTTTCTCCTAACTGCCTTTTAATTTCAACTCTGGGAGTGCTCATTGACTGAATCTCACAACAACCCATCAATGCTAGTTTTTAATGTGTTTTCTCCTTTGTTATTGAGAAGAATGGAGTGGCAATGAGGCTTTGTGCTCCTCTTCATAAGTCAAGTAATTGATTCAGTAAATGCTGCACATTTGCTAGTGGATAAAAAGTGCTGTCAATGTAGATAGTAGGTACTATATAAATTACTCCATTAACAGGAAATAAAGCTATTTACAATTTTTAAAGTGTAAAGTGTAAGTGGCTTTAAAAAAAAAGAAAGCAGTACTACTTCTTTCATGTCTGTACAGGCTTTTTCTTAGCTGTAAATGCTAGTAATAGGATACAAAGGATCAGAAAAAGGTTAGCAGACTAAGGCTGCAGCAGTATGCCTATGTGAGCAGCCTATTGCAAACTACTCTTCTTGAAGAAACTCAGCACTAAAAACTAACTCTTGTGGAAAACCACAAAGTACTCTTCAACAGTGGTCATCTCATAGCATAAATCTTGTTTTATTTTTCTGTTCTTTTGGACACTAGAGGATGAAAGGTGAAAGAAACTTCACTAAGAAAAGAAAAAAATTGAGTTATAAGCAAAGAGATGCATTGTGTGTGTTTGCAGAAGCGTTCACTGAAACAAAGCATTCACTGAAACTGCTTTGTGTCTTCCAGAAATAGAATTTTCCTCTATGGTTGACAGTGAAATCCAGGAAGTGCATACCTGCTAATGCAGTGCTCTCATCAAAGAACAATGGATAGAGTATAGTGCCGCAAGTAGATATACTAACTGTGCATACTATTGCTGTCCTAAAACAATAAAAGATACTTTCAGGGAGTGTTATTTTTACATATTTATGTAGGAAGTTTTATGTAAGCATATGTATTTGTACTCACTTGCAAATAAAAATTCACACTCTTTAGTCACTTGGTTTTAAAAATGGGTACTGAATCACCATAAGAGATAATATATTATTGTAATATAATAAAATATATTACTTTGATATGATAGCTAATATAATGTAATAGATAACTGCAGCAGCAGGCATGACTGTTCTGAGACCCTAATTTAAAGATTAGGTAGCTTCTTAACTTTGAACTTACTTAAACTTTTCCGAAGGCATTTCTTCAGCAATACTTGTATGAAGCTAAGTCTATTGGTTAAAGACCAATTGCACTGCAAAATATGAAACATGCTGAAATAAATATTGTCTCAAAACAATCCAGAATGATGAACCTTGACATAGACAATGGTCTATACATGAAAAAACATAAACTTATGACAACATATGTCATAGGGTCTGGTCTAGAAGGGATTATCTGTGGGCCTTCTGCAGCACATGACGTACGTTTTCTGGCATTGTGAAGGCGAAAGGAAAAGTTAGCCATTTTATCAGTGCACAGTAGAAAAATAACTGGAAATATAGAAAAGATTCACAGAACCTAAAACAAGGACAGTCTATTAAGTGTGCCAGATTGAATTCTTGTATACCATAAGATGTTTTATTTCACATGTTAACTCTTTCATTGAGACCAGTAACTTCTATTTGTCTTTGTATGCAAGACACAGAGAACCTGCCACATTCTTTGAAGTTGATATTAAAGGCTAATTACAGTCAATATCTGATTCTAGCTTTAATTTTTCTGACTACACTGAACTATTTGATGCTTCCTTTTTTACACACCATCACTATCACCCTTTTTGCTCACAGTTACACTGGTTGTTCACCATAATTCTTCCATCTTTTCCTGAATTATTCTTTTGAAAAAACAGATTAATCAGGTATGGCCTGTCTATTTTCAAAAGCAGTGAGAAATAATATACTTAAATTTATCCTTACACTTTTTTAAAGCCCTGCTGTCCATGGATTCTCTTCTGAGTTTTTTCAGTTTTTTAAATCAATTTTAATCATCTCATAACATTTAATTTGTACTGATTGTTAATCATTGCCTGTTTTTTTACTTTTGACATATCCTCTTTTGCCTTTAATTTAGCTCTTGATTTTACCATTGAAACAAATAAGCTTTTAATCAAAGTTATGTTCTTTCTGGATTATGAGATAGTCTTTACTCTTTGGTTTTAGTTGTTTCTTCCAAGGCAGTCTCATTCAAAACTCCCAATTTGCCTAGGTTTTGGAAAATTTAATATTTTAAAATGTTAATATATATTATTGTACCCACATTTTGTTTGCCAATATTGAAATATTCCAGTTCTAATCACTGGTCCTAGTTAATCAGCAATTTCAGATTACTGCACTTCTTTGTAAGGAGGAACAATAGAATTAGCTATTAGTCAAGCACTGATTTTTGCTGGAAATATATATATATTTAGTAGAAACTCTTCATGATGTATTATTACTGGATGCTCTAAATTTCAGCACTATTTCTCCCAATTGCTTGTTCATCAAAGTATCATGGCTTTTCTTTCAAAGTCTCCCTTTTTTACAGTTTAATTGTGTTGTATATAACGGACCTTCATCTGAGCCTTGTTTCTCAGACCTACCCAGGCTGAAAGTATTAAATAAATGAACCTTTTGTCTCCTCCGTGTAGGAGAGTCACATGCCAGACTTGTCTGATTGATCATTAGAGTTCCCTTCTTCAGACCTTGAATATAATCTTCTGGCCACATAATTTTCTTCTTATTTATCAAAGAAAACAAAAACATTCCCATGCCCTTATGTTACCTGTGGAAATATTCAGTATATTGTGTGTAGTCACATTTAATGTTCATTCTTCCAGTATGGCATACAATTGAATGAGGTCTTCCCAGATGTGATTAATTCTTTGAAGCCACATAATACAGATCTAGAATGAACCTATCATCAAGGAAAGGTCAACTTTTGTGATAGATGATGGTAGAAGTCTCACACAGCTTGTGTGTGTAAGCAGTGATGGATTCTGTTTCTGGTGAGATCACTAGTACCCTCTGTGTCAATGCTCTTAGAAACATCTGTGAGGAATTCATCTAAAGTTGTATTCACACAATTATGCCAGAGTTACCATGGCAATTCTCTAGAGCATCTCTGAAAAGGATAGCATCACTGAAGTGAACTTGGACACCTTATCCTGAATTGTGAAGTTTAGAGGTCAGAAGCTCACCACCAGGTGTTGTATTTAACAAACTTTCTCTGAACAGGAAAATCAACATTGTATTCAGTACCAAGGAATGTTAGAGGCTAAAATATTTGGTCCGTCTCTGTTAACAAGAATCTTCACTGTTCACTCTCTCCCCTGCTTTATAGTTATCTAATTTAAAGTAAACAAAGTGCTCCAAAAGTGCTATTTTACAGTCAAATTCTTTGAATAAGGTAGACAAAACAGAACCCCTGCATTGTACGACTGTTGGCATATCATCCAAAATTATTAGCTGGCAAAGTGATGATTACATGTTCCCTTTCACTGTGTCTTATTCTACAACAGTTATTTAAGTATCACTCAGTGCTGTGTGCCATTTCACAGAATCACAGAATAGTTGGGGTTGGAGGGGGTCTTTGGTGGTCATCCAGTCCAACCCCCTGCTCAGAGCAGGGTCACCTAGAGCAGGTTGCTCAGGGCCATGTCTAATTGGTTTTTTAATTTCTCCAAGGATGGAGACTCTGCAACCTCTCTGGGTAACCTGTTCTAAGGTTTGATCACACTTTAGGTAAGAAGTTTTTTCTTATGTTTAGATGCATTTGTTGTCCACCAGGAACCCCAAGTCTTTTTCTGTAAAGTTGCTTTCCAACCAGTCAGCCCACAGCCTATCCTGGTGCACAGGGTTCTTCTTCCACCGGTGAAGGACTTTTGTATTTCCCTTTGCTGAACTTCATGAGATTCCAATTAGCCCATTTCTACAGTTTGTCAATGTCCCTCTGAATGGCAGCACAACCATCTAGCGTATCAGCCGTTCTTCCCACTTTGCTGTTGTCTGCAAACTTGTTGAAGGTGCACTCAGTTCCACCATGCAAGTCATTAATGAAGATGTTAATGTTATGGAGGCATGCACAATCAAATCCAACAGGTGTTAAAAGTCAGACTTTTTCTTCAGTAAAAGGTTAGTTAGAACTCTGATAACATTAGTGAACTACAGTGCTACACAGCTGACTTAAGAATCCTTAAGATTTAAAAGTGATGACTCGAAATGTGCATATCACCTAAAAGATGAGAGCTCTCTCCCTTGAGGAGTTACCTCAGGTGGTACCCCAACCCAAGGGTACCCAAACCCCCCAGCTGCAGACCCGCTGCTCCGAGGATGACTGATTCCATCATGTCCTCTGGCGGGACCCCGTTTATACCCTTGTTGAATCTGATCTGTGCTCATTTAATCCCTATTGGCCAAGAAGGTCACCTCAGTGTACCTGGCATATCTCAATTGGTCTGTTCAACTTTCAGCCTGCAGCCTCTAGGGTTTGGGGTTTTTTTCTCTTCTCCCTGCCTGGGGAAGTTTCATTTCCTTCTGGGGGGAGTGTACTGCCACGGTTAAACAGTGTTCGCCCCCAGTATTGACCTTGGAGTATTCCACTAGTGCCTGGCATCCAGCTGGACTTCATGCCACTGATCAATGCTCTAGGCCCAGCAGTTCAGCCAGTTTTCATTCCACTTCACTGCCCACTTACCAAGTCTGCACTTTATTAGTTTGTCAGTAAAGACATTATTGGAGATAGTGTTGAAAGCCCTGCTAAAGTCAAGATAAACAACATCCACTGCTCTCCCCTTACTCACCATGCCAGTCATTTTATTGAAGAAGCCTACAAGGTTGGTCAGGTGTGATTTTCCCTTTGTGCAATTATGCTGACTACTTCCAGTGACCACTTGTCCTTAATATATTTGGGAATTGTATCCAAGATTATTCACTCCACCACCTTCCCTGGTATCAAGGTAGGCTGACCAGCCCATAATTTCCCCAATCTTCCTTCTTGCCCTTCTTGAAGGCAGGTGTAACATTTGTTTCCTTACAGCCTTCAGGAACATTCCACAGTTCCAATGACCTTCCAAAGACAATAAAAAATGGCCTTGCAGTGACATCGGCCAGCTCCTTCACTGCTTACTGTAGATAGTTTAGACTGATGATGAAGACTGTGAGCCCTTTCTCTCTTGCAAAATGGAGACAGCATACTACTGATACTGTCTAGTCTTCACTATGTGTAAATGTATTTTAAATTATCCCATAGTTTCCACTGTGTTAATCTTAAAATAGCATAATGGAAAAATCTGTTCCATGGAAACTACAGAAAAGTGTGATATAACATATATTCAATGATTATACTGAATCATAGAGCATGGTACTTAGAGTGTGTCATAATTACTTGGGCTTGGAAAAAGGTTTTAATATTCTTTCACATCAGAAAACATCAGAAAATGGAACTGAATTCAATTCAGTTGCAGAAAGTCAGTTATAACGAGACCTTATTTGTGTCTTTTTGAGAAAACAGGAACTAAATGTGTTTGTTTTTTTCTCAGAAACTTTTGAGCATCGCTTAGAGTTCACTTGAGTGTCACACTGCCTTGGAGACATGTGACAGAATTCCACAGGCTGGGTTACACCCCCCACTTCCTTTGCATTTGGCCTGGTGATAAGGCAGAGATTATTGAAGAGGTTAGAGTTTATTTAGATCTTCACTACATGACCTCCTGTCAGTGCAGTATGTGTTCTTGTATTATGCACTGCCACCAGCCAGCCAGTTCTGCTTCCAGCAGACCAATCAGTGCTCTCTGCTGTTGGTCAGGGACAAAAGACTTAAGGCAGAACTTGTGTCAGTCAGCATAGTCACTATTTTATGGAGAGATTCTAAATGAAAAGACTAGTTTTAGCACATTGGAATTGAGAATGCTGAAATTATTTTAGATATTTTCAATTAGAGAATAAAAACCTACCCCAGGTCACCCATATGTGTCAATTCTAAAGGATGTTTTTAAACAGCTTTTGTATACAGATTTTCCATAGAAGACAGCTGCATTTGGAGTAGCGCACACTCCATATTCATCTTTAAAGCATCGTCCTTTTCCAAAGCTTGTTTAAACAATGATTCTGAGATACAGCTAAAACAATAGCACAGTGGATTGATTACTAATGACTGCATACTGTAGACAATTACCTTTCAGATAGCTACATTTGAGAGGCATGTGGCATGGCAGGTTCCTCTAACTAATGAAATAGAGGGACAGAGATATAGTATAAGGCATACATCTTAAGGTCAAATGTGGAGGTAGAAGAAACTGATTTTAGGGCAGCATGGACTGGTAAATGAGTATAAAGGAGACAAAATTATTGTCAGACATTTCCATTTGAATCAGTATCTATTCCATCTTGTCCGTGTCTTTTGAAGGAATCATCTAGTCTAAATCCGCTGTAAGGCTAGATTAGCTTTATATCTGTCATTCCTGACAAATGTTTGTCTCACCTGTTCTTAAAGGTCTCCAAGGAGTCAGACTCCTTAAACTCCTCGGGCAATCTATTCCAGTCATTAACTATCCATTTTGTAAGATAGTTTTTCTTCATGTCTAAATCTGAATTTGGTTTGCTACAGTTTAAGTACCAGCAATGCTTCTTGCCTTCTCTAGTGTGGACATAGAAAATAAATTAGTTTCAGCATTTTACATTTGCATGTTTGAAGAGTATTATCAGAGATGGGATTCAGCACATTACATGTAGCCATCTATATGTGGATTCCCACATGTGATGTATGTGTCGGCTCCCATTATAGCTATTTATAAAATAAAGGATGATTCCCTAGAGAATACAGAATGCTCATGTGGGATTGCCAGATATGACAGCTCCTAACCTGCCCCCCTGGAACAGCAGCTGGAGGCCAGGCAGGACATGTGGAAGCTTCTAAAATAGTCCTGGATTCCTGGGTTTGGGTCACTGGCTTATGCCCTTAACCTATACAACCAACAGTGAACTAAACATAGAGCTGCATTGGTAAAGAGTAATGTTATTTAAACCTATGAGTAAATAAGAACTTCAGGGTAATGTTCTCTTAATATTTTAAAACCATCCAAACAGCTGATGTTATTTCTCTGTATCACATGGAGAATTTTAGGATGAGCAATGAAGGACAGCTAATTCTCTAAGTTTAGCAGAGAAATCTTGCTGAGTTGTGAGGTAATCTTTCATTCTCTTCATCTATTTTTATTCCTCTGCCTCTAAATCTGTCATAGAGATAGATTCAGTTTATCCATTCATATTAAGTAATTATATTTTTGCTGGACAAAATAAATCTGAATTCTACTAACATATCTAAAGCCATATTTAAAAAATAAAGCTAATTAGATCTTTAATAGGCTAGCGCAGTTTGAGAAAATTGTTGCTCATGAATAATCACAGAATGGTTGAGGTTGGAAGGGACCTCTGGAGGTCATCTGGTCCAACCCTCCCACTCAAACAGGACCATCTAGAGCCAGTTGACCAGGTCCATGTTCAGGCAGCTTTTGAATATATCCAACAAGGAAGATATGTCACTGTGCTGACATTTTTACACAAAAATGATTGTCAATAAATTGGTATATTTTTGTTGTGTGAAACATCTTAAAAGAAGATAATAGTTTTTAAAAGTGAAACAATGGGAAGTGCACCTTGCTATAAAATGCAAAGCCCAATCAAACATAAAACTAGTAACTGGGACGTCTTCAGCATATGGAGTGTTCTGTAATCTTTACAGTGAAATCTAGGAAATAACCTAAAATTGATATAGCAGTATGCAAAGATACTTTAAATTATATGGCAAGATACCTTGAAGCTAGCTTAAATGAATCATGCTTATTTTGCATTAAGAGAACTACTGAAAACAGACATAAATTTTTCTGTCTTTCGTTTTTTCTCATCATCATAGCCAAAGATTCTGTAATGGATCTTGCAAACAAAAAACTGTTACAGGGAAACTCCAGAACAGCTTTACCCTTTAGTGAAAATACTTTTGTACATATATTGTTAACTTCAGTAATAGCTTGGTAGTCTTAAGCTAAGTGCTCCTCTGTTAATTATTCAATGTGAAGACCTCTGCATAACTAAAACATGTTCCATATCGTGCAATTTACTGAACTAACAAATCTACAGAAACTTATGAACTTGAATCACAACACTAAGCTTGGGAAAACTAATCATAATAGTAACTTTAGCATTATGCAACAGCAAATGTATTGGTGTTGACGATGTAGAACTCTGAATATTAAAAAAAAAGTTAGTGTGAAATCTCAAGAATTTCGGAGATAAAAGACTCTTCTATAATGAAATTTAGAATTAGCTTAGGGAAAGACTTTGTGGTACTTTGTCTCTTTTTAGTTTAAAGTGATGTAAAAACTTACATGAATGGTGAAGTCCTAGATAAACTAGAAATGCTTCAAAAGCATTAGGTTTATAAATTGCCTTAGTCAACTATTTGATAGTTTTGAATATCTGTGTCAAAATTTGGTTACATATATGTCTTAAACATAATTTTGAAATAAATTGACATTTAGTGTAATTAGACTCCTTTCTAAATTCTTAGCAATGTTTGGTATATGATGTATTGTTTTTTTAATAATGATACATTATTTTTAAGTTTCTGCAGTGCCACTTTGACATAAAGACCACAAGTTAATTTATTACAGAGTAGAATAAAACTTTGCCTTTACAGCAGATTTGTGAGAACATTTTAAATTCATGGAAATGACACGGCCTTTTGAAAATTCTCCCTTCCCATGGATCTTTCCCATGAATGCCAATTATCATACATTTTGATCTACATTGCTGTCATTGTGAATTTACCATATTTATTTCATTTTCTAAGAATTTGTCTGCTTTCAATGCTCCATTGTCTACTAAATCTGACTATATAGTAGCATTTTAGCATGTGCTCTTGCTAAGGAGCACATATCCAAAGAACAGTGAGAAACCTAACAGAGGTTATGGGTTGATTAAATTATTTAACAGGAAATAAATATTCTCTCAGCTTTAAGTCTCTTGTTACTTAAGCAATAAAATATTTACAAGCAAGATACTGCTACTTTAAACAGACTTTGTTGGAATCCTGCAGTAGATTAACACCAAAGTGGGAAGGACTGTTTTGAAGAAACAAGAAAGACCACTTACTAAATAATTGCTTGATCCAGCCTATACCCAGCATGCACAGCACAAGATGCTCATTTACCTGAAGCTGCTTCCCCATAGACACCCGCCCCCAATGTGTTCAAGTGCTAATTTTAAACAGTGGAATGTAAAGACAAGCTAATGAGAAGGATTTGGGTTGTGGATGTTTAGCTGGCAGGAATACAGCATAGCAGAGGTCACTGGTAACCAGCTGAACTCTGCTGCTGTAAGGACAGAAATTAAGATAAACAGTCCTGATGCTACTGACTTAACTTGTTGGAAATAATGGCGTAGTTGAGGTCAGGATATTATTTTAAATATCAAACAGACTTTGGAATCTCTGTGAGGCACAAAGGTCAGGAAATGCAGAAAAATATATTCCATGTTCTTACTGTTTTGGCATAAGATCTTGTAAAAATAATTCTTCTGCAGAAAATCACCTTAAACAGAGTGAACAAGGAAGCTAGATCTGCATGGTGACATCCTGTCCAAAAGTAAGCTACTTCTTTTGTACTTTTAAGAAGCTTACTCTATTTACAAAGATTATATTAATTTAGGAAATATTACCAGTGCTGAAAATGTAAAAGACAGCATTCTTAAATATGATAAATTGCCAACTAAAATGAAACAGAAGTGTTTCCTTTTCCCTCTTAGCTTTGAGGTTATTCAATTTGCATTAAAATATTACCACTCAAAATCATGTATACATGTGAGGTTTTGATTCTGGTGGGATTAAGATTTCAAATAAAGGGAATCAATAAACATCTTTCGACCAACACAGCAGGTAAACTGAGATAGCTTTGGATAAGGAGCTCTATAGCGGAAGACGTGACCACAGCTTATTAATACAGGGAAAATAAGAAAAAATGGAGCTTGTTTCTTCCTTTCCTCCTTTCCAGAGAAAGGAGGAAATGCAGGGACACTTTCACCTTGGAGAGGATTATTTCAGCTTCTGGGTGTCTCTCTAACACCAGAGGCAGAAATGAATGCTCATGTGGGGCAGATTGCTAGCTCTTAGGTTAACCCATAGTAAATGAAAGAGTTTGAGCTAGTCAATATATGCTAGAAATTGAATCAGTTCCACCAGAGATGCATTGAGGGTAGATTTTAAGTTCATGTCCAATGAACTTGTTATGACCATGATGTCAGCATGTAGAAATAATCAAGTTTTCGTCATCACCCCCAAATTAATCTCGATTTATTCAAAATCCAGGCTTGCGAAACAAGAATAGAGTTTTAGTTCATTAATAACATCAAAGCAAATATGAACCAATGTTGCAAATCTTATTTTAAAAGCGAGTGCTTTCTGTTAATCTGTGTTACAAGAGAGAGACAGATAGAAAGCAAGAGAGAAGGAAGGAGAAAAAAAAAAAAAAAAATCGCAGTAAAGCAAAGCAGAGGCTGTCCATGGTCCAAAACAATATAAAAGCTTTTTCAAAATATATAGGCCTGCCCTTTTGGCCTTGCCAGAAGGTGCACAACAGTACTGCAAACAGCATTCTCCATTTTTTTCATCAACTTTACAGAACTACCAGTATCCCCTTCCACCTCAGCAAGTGCCTACCGAAGGGGTGTCCTAGTTTCAGCTGGGATAGAGTTAACTGTCTTCCTAGTAGCTGGTACAGTGCTATGTTTTGAGTTCAGTATGCAAAGAATGTTGATAACACTGATGTTTTCAGTTGTTGCTCAGTAGTGTTTAGACTAGAGTCAAGGATTTTTCAGCTTCTCATGCCCAGCCAGTGAGAAAGCTGGAGGGGCACAAGAAGTTGGCACAGGACACAGCCAGGGCACCTGACCCAAACTGGCCAACGGGGTATTCCATACCATGGGAAGTCCCATCTAGTTTAGGAACTGGGGAGTGGGGTCAGGGAATTGCTGCTCGGGGGCTGGCTGGGTGTCGATCAGCAGGTGGTGAGCAATTGCACTGCACATCATTTGTACATTCCAATCCTTTTATTATTACTGTCATCATTTTATTAGTGTTGTCATTACCATTATTAGTTTCTTTTCTGTTCTATTAAACCGTTCTTATCTCATCCCACGAGTTTTACTTCTTTTCTCGATTTTCTCCCCCATCCCACTGGGTGTGGGGGGAGTGAGTGAGCAGCTGCGTGGTGCTTAGTTGCTGGCTGGGGTTAAACCACGACAGGGGCTTATTTCTGTTGAGTTTTATGGGAGCAGAGAAATTTGCTGCAACCGGGTTTCAGCTGTTTTATTTAATTACTAGGTAAGTGTCATGTGTTTCTCCTGCATTCTGCACTAGAATGAGAGTGAGGTGTTTGTTATCACTAGTGCTATTTTGCCTGTGGTAATGCCATGATATTGCAGTGATTGACCAGGGGTCTGTTGTGGTGACTGTTATACAACTAAGAAATAAATACTTGGTGCCTGCTCCAGAAAGTTGACTGAGAAGGGAATCATGGCTTGGTGTGGGCTAGCTCTGCTTTTGACAAGGCCGTAGGAGGTCATGGGGAAGTACCATGGATAAAAAGAAGGACCAACAGTTCTAAGGGACAATATCTAGAAACTCTGTGGTACCTCTGCAGGGACAGGGATGGGGCAGTGGTAGTGAGATGCCTGAAAAGACTTTTCACTCTTCAGGTCTTCTTTACAATGAGCTACAACTGGGAGATCTTTTCCAAAGTTTTAGTTTTGACTTTTTTTTTCATGTATTACTTTGTACAACAGGTTCTCATGCTTCACTCAAGCTGCCATTTACATCCATTTCTCCTGACTGATGGGCCATGAACAGTTGATACAGAGCTTGTTTATAATGAGATATTTTGGGGCAGGGAGCCAAATGTTTTTATATGAAGTATTTACTGTCCAGAGGACCAGGGGGATGAAGCATTCTCTGAAATGTTCAGAGGACGCTACTGTTGTTAGTTTAGGAGCTGTGCTTATAACCAAGAACTTTAATCTGCCACAGGTCATTTGGAAAACTCAGTCTTGAAGTGATTAAAAAAAAAGAAAAAAAAGCAGGGGCAAGACTGTGCTCATTTTAATTCTAATAGTAATTACAGGGAGGGATCTGGTTTTATAGCAGCATCTGTCAACCATGTCAAGAGAGAACAAGTCCAGGTAGGGAGGCAATATTACTTCTGAAGCAGCATTTGGGGAAAGGCATTGATAGCATAGCCCCCAAACTGCAAAGTAGTTGCATAAATATTACGTTGAATACAATTAGAATTGTTTTTAAGGAAAAAGAGCTTTCGTAAAGGCAAAAAAATATCAAAATCCTCAACAAAGATACAAGATATTCAAAGAAAACTACAGTGAAATTCAGGTACTTGGCCAATGGAGCCAAATCAAATGTAACTGTATAACGCTAACTGAATGCTTTGGTCAAAAAAGTTTCCAGGATTTACACTGACCAGTCACTCCTCAAAACTGTCATTTTTTCCACAGTTTGTGGGCAGAAATATTTTTAAATACACAATGAATTTTTAAATATATTTTCATAACAAGTTTTTTTTTATTTTGCAATTACATTTTTTTAGGAAAAAAATGGAATATTAGAAAACATAAGCATTTGCAGAAGTTCAAAAAAACCCCTTCATTTGAAATCATATTAAATGCTTTTGAAATTTTTCAAAGAAATATTTTCAGTTCCACTTAAAAAAAATACTGCTTCCTCTAGTTTAGTTTTGAAAAATTACTATGACACTGAAAAATCAACTACTCAAAAATCAACTATTTGCACTCTAAGAAACTGATTACAGAAACATGACTTTTAAAACCAGCTGCCTGATCATTTTGGCTGGCACAACAAGAAACAGAGAGGTTCGAGCTCTGGTTTCAGCCACAAGATGAAGGGAAGGTCAGTTAACTAAGAATACTAAGACAAAAGTGAACTGATTCTTAAATACATGAGGAAATTTAAATATAGGAGAATCGATAGATACATTAATAGAACAACACATAAGGAAGTTTTTTACAAAGAAGGCATGGTGACAAATTACTTCATGTTTTTGTATTTATGTTTGGAAAACAACATATCAACAACAATCCAGCAGAGGATTTGATTTTAACTGTATGGCTGAGGAAAAGGGTGGCACAAGGTTTTTAATGTTTTCTCCTCAAATGCTTGTTTTTCCCATCTTTATCAACTGGTCTAATAAAAGGTTACTTTCATACAAATCTTACATCCAAGGGACAAACTGACTGTGCGTACCAAAGGCAATAAAGTCAGAAAGCATAAAATCATGATACACGGGAAACAAAAAAAAATTTGTAAATGTTCCAAGAAAAAAAATCTGTGCTGTTGTTGGCCATATTTTTATGTAGCATATGAGAAAACCATTTTTATTTCTGTTGTTTAAGACAAGAGATTCTAGAGAAAAGACTAAATATAGTGATCTAGAAGCCATGCATGTGTGTGTGCATGCATGTGTGTATAGATAATGATGTTTATATAGATGTATTATCTAAGGAGAATTTTAGGATAGAGCTTTGGAAAAACACAACAAAACAAACAAACAAAAAAACCAACCAACCAAACAAACAAACAAAACCAAAAAAACCCAAACAGGTATGCAGGTTCCTGGATTTGGATTACAGGAAGGAATTAAGAGAATTCTAAGGCTGGGGTTTCTTTGGGTGTGCTAAAACTTAGCCTTGCCCAGCTCTTTAAAGATTAAGGTGATAATATACATTATTTTGCTTGTCCTTTTTTTTTAAATTATAATTCTTGATTGCATTTGGAGACTTTATGTCTCTTTATTCTTCTCACAGAGACATACTTATCTGTGAAATCACATAAACTAGTTTGTTCATGTGGTGACTCCTATACAATGTGAAGCTCATCCAACTCTTGCCATTTGTGCCAGCACACAGTTGTATACATGTATATGTATCTTTTGCTTGTAAATGCAGAACACACTAACTAAATGCATCAGCTCTTTGAAGTATCTGCATTAATTTTATCTGGATTCACATCAAATACATTTGAGAATTATTTATGCTTGCTGAAAATCTAAAGGTGGAAAGAGACAAAAAAGCTTTGAAAATAATAAATACTGATAAAACTGGCATATATTAAAAAGCAAACTTTTGTCCTAGTAAAAGAAGTTATTGTACACGCTGACATGATTAAACCATCTCCAAAGTGCTGTTGTCATTGTTTTCTACTGGAAACCCTCCCCAAAGAGAGGGGAGAGGTGCAATTGTGACTGTGCTTAATGAAGCATTTCCCCCACTTTTGGACCAGTGGACTGCTGACAATCCTCCAGATCTCTGGAGGACCATCCTGCACTTCTCATCAGCCTGGCTTCAAGCTGACTGCCAGAAGAGCATCCCAGAGCCACCGGTTTGAAAGGCTTGCCCAGGAGGACTGAGCCGTAGCTTCAATTCCTTTGCAGCCCGAGGGGGCTCAAACTGCCTTTCCTGAGATAGAGCACTCATTACTGGATTGCAGACTCAAACTCTTTTTCTGCTTTTTACAGCACTAGGAATCTTTCATTCTTTAATACCTTAGGGCCTGGAGGCAATTAGAGGTGTACAGGTACTTTCTCAGCCAAGTGTACAGCCCGCTGGTTAAAACAGTTCCTGGGGAGACATGGACTTGGAGCTATGTAAACTGTCACAGAAAACAAATCTGAATCTCTCCCTCTTTATTCATTGAATTAGATCACTGCAAAAAGGGAGAAGAATTTCGCCAGTTTTTTCTTGGAAAAAGCAGTCTTGGTCTTGGCCTCTGATATGAATGTATGGAGCACCTTTGAGCATGAATAGTTGAAGGCAACTCCATGTTACCCTTCATACAGACGCCTAAAAGGACCAGGAGTCTATATATGCCAATGTACTTCATGTTTCCTACTCTAGACGGGTCCTTTTTAATTTGGGTCTGTCTTGGATTGCCACATGAAAGGCCACATCTTCTTACGCATTTCACAGAGAACCCAAACTTGGGCCTGCATACTGCTCTGAGAGTTAATAATCTAAACCAAAAATGCCACAATGAAGTCCTTAACTGATCTGACACTCGATACTAAGTCAAAGAGATAAAGACATGGTTAAGGACTATTTTAAACTAACTCTTCAGTAACCGTACATTTATTTTTCCCCTTCTTTCATCTAAAAATCATTGGTTCAGAGAGATAATACTAGCAGATTAAAAAAGAAAGCAGTTAAATTTAAGTGAATTGTTTTGTGTTTGGCTTTCTGATAAATGCAGAAGATAAGTTATAGCTAACAATGCTAAAAAAAAATAAATGCTAAGACTGAAAATCCACAAATCATAATGTATGAGCTGGAGTACAAGGAGACATGTTTATTCAAAGTAAAGAATTTATGACATGAGACTGATGTCCAATTAAATTAAAAACTTGGTGTACAGTTTAAAATTGCTCTGCTTAACACTTACCACCCCCTGCATGGTGTATTGTTTAAATATGTTAGGACAGAATATTCCATTAAATATTTATTAGTAAATTCAATCATGGCAAATTATTTCCCCCTCATTCAATGTATAATAGTGCAGCAATCAAGCTTCTTTTGTTTCACCATAATCACTGCATCAGCAATCTCTAATTATATATAAAGCTGCTGAAAAATTAGAGAAGTGAAGAAAGAGACACCTCCTTTTGTAACTAGTTCCCCTTCATTTCTTCTGAACAATTAAAATACTCATATACATTAACAAGATGGAACATTCTGAGAAACAGGTCTCTAGTAGCAAGCGTTTGAAAATGCATTATATTTGTTTGTTTTACTTTGTGGGTGGAAGTAGATTTATTATTTTTTCTTTATGAGTAAACTGTGAACACACTAAGACAGTATTTAATGTTGTTTATTCTTCCTCAAAAGTGAGATTGACTACATGGTTTAGGAAGAACTTCAGATATCTCTACGTTTTTTCTTCAATAAAATAAATCTTTTCTAAGATTTTGCTTAACTTCAGAAAGCCACAGATTCATTTGGAAGACCAATTTTTGTAACAGCAGCACAGGATTTTAGCTCGCACCTTGCTAATATCTGAAAGCCACAGAGAGAAACAGAAGTTGGTATTTACAATTCCATTACCAAGCTGGATCAGCTTCTCATCTTGAGCCAGCAAAAAGCCTGGTATACTTTGAGCACCAGGGTGCTTTCAGGTTTGATAACTACTGTTCAGATGCAAGCACAGGGCTAAACGTGAAGTTAGCTATAAGCTAGATAATATCAATATCAATAAATAATAATCATAATGATAACAACAACAACTGCAATATAATTAGGACTCAACAACAACAATATAATTAGTACTTCAGGGACAACTAGAATTCAAGAAGAGATTTTTACTATATAATGTACGTAATCCTTTTCTTAGTAAAAAAAATTTTTGAAAAGAGCCCCCTTAAAAAATGTTGGTTTTGGTTAAGTAAACTGTAAAACGTGACACATATCCCTTGTAAGGTGATTTACTTGCTTTTCTGCTACTTGCTTTTCAATTTCCTCCTTGATTTACTTCCAGTTATGTCTGGTCAAAATCCATCTTTTAACTTCCTGAAGGCAAGGAGTGTCTTTTTAGCATCTATCACCCAGGGGTCTGGATTGGTATTAGTAGGTGCAATAGTAATTCAAATAAATAATCTTTTTTTAAGGATTTAATCTCTGGAGTAGCTCAACATAACCTTGTTCTATCACAAAAGCTGAAGCACAGAGGATGGGGATTTTCTCATTTCCTTATGTAAGAGTTAGTATTCAAGGACAGGATTTGTGAAACATTTAAGATATCTCCATTGTTTCGGACTTAGACATGAAAGGCAGATGAAAAAGCAAAATACTACAAGGTTATTACTTTTTTTCCAGCAGTAAAAGAAAAATGAGACCTGTTAAAATTACTCCAGTTCTTACAGTTCATCTTTCTTTGGCCATGTAATTTGTCCGGCTCCATTTTCATGATGCTATAACTTCATGCAAAGCAAATTTAAGAATCTTGATGCAGTAACAATGGGAAAACTCTGGCAGAAAAGGATACAAAGCTCTAGGAACTCACAGCCAGCATGAGGCAGCTTCAAATATTTTAATGTAATGATAGCGTAAGATGTCAATGTTTCTGGAAGCTACAGAAGAACTCTTTGTAAACAGAATGTGTTCACCTCATTTGATAGGGTAACTAAATCAACGTCGGCTACTCAACTAGGAGCTAAGCATATGTTTGCACAGGCAATGAGAAGTAAAAGATATTAAAGGAAGAAAACTTGATTGATTTTGTCTGAAAAGAAATATGACATAGCTCATTGAAAAATAATTCTCTGCTTTCAAATGAGGGAACCTCAACTCTATCTTTGGATTAAGATCTGGAGTGATGCTCCAAATCTCTATTAATTTCCACTTTAGGTTCTTAAATCAATGACTGTGCTCTCAAAGCATCACTCTGTGCTTAATCTGAATAGTAACAGCAGAACAAGATGTCTGTAGTACTGAGAAAGATGCTGTGCACAGAAGTACTCAGTACTGCCTTTGCGGGTTTTTTTGCCCGATAAACCCAGCTTGTGGCTTTAATTTAATATATTTGTTAATTTATTTTGTTAAACTTTCAATGAGAAATATTCAAGAGTTTGCAATACTGATGAGGCTTTTCGTTAGGTATCAATTTTGGATGAAGGAAGGATGAGGAAAAATAGATAAATATAATGCCCTCCATTATATTTTCCCTAAGTCTGTTGTGCCTTCATTAGGATATGTGCTCACTGAAATACATAATAGTAAGAGATTCCAAAGAAAATTATTAGAAACATAACTCATCTTTAAAAAAATAATCATGATAATCATGATGTTAAATAACAACTGTGCATCTCTACCTTAGTATTTATAGAGCTCAAACACCTGGAAGGATGAAAAAAAGATGTTAATAAACCAGCAAAATTTCTAGATAATAGACCAGCAAAACTTCTAGGTAATAAGTACATTTCCAGCACTCACTAAGAGTATGCACATTTCCTCTCACTACAAGAGACAAAGAATTGAAATTAATTATTTCAGAATACATCTATGTCCCTTTAGGAGCTCTGTTCACTTCAAGAACTGTAACAACTGAAGGAGCTCTGCCTGGGCTGAATTCATTCTCCAAGCTTGAGTTGTTGTGTGCCTCCTCATTGATTTAAGGAAAAATAAACACAGCAAGGTAACATTTTTAACAGAATTCTTTGCTGTTGTGTCTGAGGTGACAAACAACAAATTGCATATAATCCCCCAAAGCTAAACATAGTTATAGCACAAAGCTGTGGGGTTATTTAATAAATAAGAAATGAGAATACAAGCAAAGAGAGGATGAAAAGAACATTTTTTTTCAGGTGTCCTGGTTTCGGCTGGGATAGAGTTAATTTTCTTTCCAGTAGCTGGTATAGTGTTATGCCTTGGATTCAGTATGAGAAAAATGTCGATAGCACACTGATGTTTTCGGTTGTTGCTAAGCAGTGTTTATACTAAGGCAAGGATTTTTCAGCTTCTGATGCCCAGACAGCAAGAAGGCTGGAGGGGCACCAGAATTTGTGAGGGGACACAGCCAGGACAGCTGACCCAAACTGGCCAAAGGGGTATTCCATACCATATGACGTCACGACCAGTATATAAACTGGGGGGAGTTGGCATGGGGAGGTGGAGCTCAGGAACTAACTGGGCATTGGTCGGCGAGTGGTGAGCAATTGCATTGTGCATCACTTGTTTTATATATTCCAGTCCTTTTATCAGTATTGTCATTTTATTATTGTCACTATTATCATTATTAGTTTCTTCCTTTCTGTTCTACTAAACTGTTCTTATCTCAACCCATGAGTTTTATCATTTTTTTCCTGATTCTCTCGCCCATCCCACTGGGGGGGGCAGGGAGTGAACGAGCGGCTGTGTGGAGCTTAGTTACCGGCTGGGGTTAAACCACCACAAGGAGAAAGCAAGAATCACCCTTTGTCCTAGTCTAAAATACCACTCAACTAACTCTGACCTGGAAGCGGCCTTCTAGGACACTGTGAGAGAGGTTTGCTAGTTTAAATCCAAGCAGTTTCTGTCAGCAAGTCCATCTGTGCCAGCTAAACATCAACACTGTGTTACTGGGAAACGAACAGTCAGTTTATTACCCAGATCAAAGGACCGATTAAGTTTCTATGCAGCACCATTCCATCCCCAAAAGTTCAGACACAAGTTCTATGGGTTCCATTTCTGAGGGGGGAGAAGAAAGCTTGTGCCACATTATGTCAGGCCTCCCCATGCATAGAGAAGGAGAAAATCTTCACAGAGTTGGGGGAACACTGTATTATCATTTTATTGTTTCCTAGCTCACAAGAGATGGAACAATAATGGTAGACAGCAAGAAGAGGCAGGTTAGGCATCTTTGCTATCAGAGTACAATCATTTTTCCAGCAAACAAAAGCTCTTCAGTGAAGTCTATCTTCTTTATTATACTTTTTACTAGTATGAATGTAGGTCCACAAGAAGGAAAGGTAGGTTAAGGTGTGGGATGATCAAACTGAATCTTTAGAGAAAGCAGGAGGCACAAAGAGCAACTAAGAGAAAAA
The DNA here is from genome assembly GCF_947461875.1 of Haliaeetus albicilla. Lineage (NCBI taxonomy): Eukaryota > Metazoa > Chordata > Aves > Accipitriformes > Accipitridae > Haliaeetus > Haliaeetus albicilla. Next base: position 67,853,852 of record NC_091484.1, on the reverse strand, counting down.
TTTATTTCAGATATCCTCAAAACACAACAAAATAAAGAATTCATTTTGTCATCCTATTTTTCAGAAAACTGAATATTCTTCTCATTCAAGTTTTCTTCTAATTTGACTAGTCAATTGTCTGGATTTCCCACTTGAAATACTAGAGAAATATTTGAAATACCGGAGAACATATTTTGCATCAACATCTATGTCTTTAAACTTTTAAACCAAGACTAAATTATTTTAAACAAACAAGTGAAACAACAAATGAAAATTTACATTGGCACTAAATAAGCAAGTGGACGGTAACTCATATCTGTAACACGGGACTCTGACAAAGCTTGTAGAACTTGCCGCTTTTATTTCTACAATGGCATCTCGCTAAATATGAGCCCCCTTCTACTATGTATGGAAATCATCTGTGCAATGTGCATGAAAGTCCAAATTTCATCTAGTGTGATGTTCCTTAGCATGATTTTGTCATGTACCAACCAGTATAGACCCACCAGTCCCCTCCAACCCACCAGTTTGTGGGCATGGCTCAAGAGACCAGAACATCCCAGGAGACACAGCAATGCCAGTGCTGTGGAGGGCTCAGGCAGAGTGGTAGGATAGACATGAGCAATTCCAGCCCACCTCAGTAGCTGGGAGTCTTTTCAGATATGTTTAACTTGCAAGTATACATGTCTACTATACTAGCATACTGCTTCTAACGCAGTTGCATTTCAGGTTACTTCTACTACTACAGATATCTTTAAATCTCTTCAGCTCAACTACATGGTGGAAAATGCTAGCAAATACCCACTTCCACTCACATCTATGCATTCCCACTCCAGTCAACTGGCTTGGGCAACTGTGACTTCAGACAAACATTTTTTTTCTTGTTTTCACAATTGATCAAAGGATTCATAATGTACAAATGAGCTGAAGAAAATCTTTGGGTCTATATGAATTCAAGCCATAAAATATCATGCTGGTCAGCCCTGTGAATGTCCTGGATCTCTAAAATGTCTCAAGAGGACTCCAACATCCCACCTCAAAAATTAGCAGTTACTGTTGCAAATCTTGTTCATAATGAACAATCAAGACGTTGTTTTCAATCAGTGTCCACTTTAATCTTTTGAATAATTTTCCATCTTTTAAGACTAACCAGAGGTTTTCTGTTTTTTAGAACAAAGATAAAGAATAACGGCAAAATAAAATTTTATTGGGAACTGGAGAAGCCTCCCACAAGTGATTAAGTGCCTTTATTCAGTTCAAGGGTGAAGTAAAAGACATTAAAACTCTGGGAGGTCAACACTGCAGTTTTGTTCACACAGATTTATTGAGCCTCAGGCAACACACTGTTGTTATAGACACTTTCAACCCTGCTCAGTTTGTGTTTTGTTTAGTTAATTTAACAGATGTGCATAGCTTGCAATCATGATTTTGTATTTATTGTATTCTTTAATAGTCTGGAGAGAAGATGAATGATGGTCGGTCACTCCTTCCTTAGGCAAGTTAGATAAAAATTTGACTATGCAAAAAAGTGGTATTTCTTTTACTAGCAAAACTGAAATTACAAATGTTCTTTCTCTCCATTCCTCTTCTGCCCCTCTCAAAACTATGTAAACTCCAGGAAAAGATTGGCTGTTTTAAACCATATTTCAGATTTTAAACCATTCTCACATTTTTGCAAGAAAGGAAAATCAAAACTATATTTTTTTCTGAGCAGTTCTCCACACAAGCAAGGGATGTTAAATCTTGTTAGTGTTCAAATACTGGTAAAGCACAGAGAAGGGTTTCCTGCAGAAATGAATCACTACATGTTTTTCCTTCAGACAAGGCCAAGCCTTGTCAGTATTTGTTAGTTGTCCTCATTTGGATACTGTATATTTTTAGTATCGTTCTAGTAAAAACCAGTACATATCTCCAAGGGGCATTTTTGTCAGCATATTCTGATTATTGGAACCTGACTATTCCAGCGGTCTTCTATCCTCTGGCCGCAAAATATCTACATTCCAGCTGTGTGTTTTAAAACCAGCAGGACCACTATCCCCTATCTGAAAACCTTTGACACTTGAAATATATTTGTGAAGCTTCAAAGCACCAAAGTAAATGCAAAGTGAGTATAAAAAAAGCCATCTCAGAAAATTTCTACTTTGACATATACCAGGGACATCAAATATTGAAAAGGCAAGAAAGCAAAATAAATCAACATCATGATATAAAATGATGGCTTATGTCATTTAACAGAAATATAGGAGCTATGCAGTATCTCTATCCATAAAGCCATCAGTGGGTAAATACTGTATTAAAGGAATGCGCTTCCTTAGGAATGCATTCCTGTTGATCTAAATGTCAGTGTGTGTGTCAGTGTGTAACTCATTTGATCCTTAAATTTTTCACTAAAACACTTGCTGTCAATTAGATATACAAGCATATCCAGGAGAGCCTCTGAACTAAATCAGTAACTGATAACAAGTAACTAAAACAAAAAATTGTGTAAATAGAGGAACAAAACCAAAATAGCACAGCAGTTCCATAGGTTGTCCTTCCTCCCCGATCTATGACCTCCAGCCCTTTACCATTTGTTTATCTGGCCAGGAATTTGAGGTGGGAAGAGTGCTGCCGTTGAGACCAGCCTGGCTGGACATGGCAGGAACCCTTCCCTCCTGGCAGAAAGCTGGTGTGTTCTCACTATGTTCTCCTCCCAGCGGCTCTTCCTCCCCATGCTCCTCATGACTATGCTCAGTGTCTCCCATTTTCCATCTTTTCATGAGTTCTGATTTCTAGCCTTCATGTGGTTGTTGCTCTTATGGCTTAGAGGAAAGTCATTAGACAACCAATAAAACAGCTGTTGAAAGGAGGGGGGCAATGAAGTAAGACAATGTCAGGGCCCTGGGTGAGGTTGTCCCGATCCAATGTCGAGGAAGGTCTCAATATGATCCCAAGAGCGAGATTAAGACACAAACAAGGTCAAATGCCATATACCCGAAACAGCTTTTATTATCGAAAGTATCAGCAGTAGAAAATAGTAGTGGCAGGATAGAATGGAAGAAAAGGCAGAAATCAAGCAAGCGGTCGGGATAGAGTTGCAAGGATAGTCACCATGATGAATCCAGCGGCATCCTGTTGGTCCTTAGTCTTCAGTTCTTTTGTGATGGGTGCACACCACAGCTTGTCTCCACATTTTTTTATAAGGCATAGTCCGATGATGCATGCACGTACCTACTGTTCATGCACTGTTCACGCGCTGCAGGTTTCATCTATCACAGGACCTTCACCTGATCAACACTAGAAACCAGTACCTTACCTCAAAGACCACAATTTCCATGACAATGGTAGTCTTCACATTCCTGCATGCTTCGATGACTCTGGCCTGTCTCCTCCCTTGGATGCCTCAGTGGCCTGATAATTGTCCTTATAGGCAGAGGAGTGTCCTGCTTAAACAAGCCATGGCAGAGATAAGTGGCTCAAGATAAGCAGTTCACAGTTCAGTCTCTCACAGCAATCTTTGAGACAAATACCCCGAGATAACAATTCAGTCTCTCACAGAGGTGCAGAGGCTCTACAACCTCTCCTGGTTGTGGACCACAGCTGCTTGTGGTCCAGGACAACTCTGCTACAGTGCAACCTTGGGTGAGACTTTTGTGACACAAGTGTGTGAGAAAGGGCTGTGAGAAACCTCATCTGGGGCCTCCCCATCTTGACCGCATTTGAGTACCGTTTGGAGAGAGAGACATTGTTTTTGTCGCTGAACCACAGATGCCTGCAGATGGATGAAGTTTTCATGGTGCTATACAGGAAAGAGCGTTATGTGAATGCCAGTTCTTTCTGCAATTTTTTTGTGATTCCACCAAAACCAATTGGTAACTATTCATCAGCAGCATTGCAAATATAGAATAAATGTCAAGAGATTATCTGATTTATCCTTCCATATCAAGGCAGGATCAAATATTCTCAGACTATCACTGGCAGAAGCTTGTCTAACTTCTTTTTAGAAATCTACTATTGATGTTCCATGACTTTCTTCAATAATCTGTTTCAATGCTTCAGTGTTTTTATAATTAGAATTTATATTCACCAGAATTTTACCTAAAAATTCTTAAATGCATACTATGCTCATTAATTCTTGCTTTATTAGATAGACATAGTAGATACCTAGCACACCAGTATTCTCTTTATAAAGAGCTTTTTGTGTACTGGAAGTACACCAAAATCATCCCCACCTTCTCATTAAAAGACTTTAAAAGAAATCCTTTAATCTTTTTCATAAAGTGTGTTTAACAGCCTCAGCATTGTCACTGACATTTTGTGAACTATTGCTAATTTGTCTTTAATCTTCTTAAAATAACATTTCTAAAACCAGACAGAATGCTCACCATGAGGCCTCAGAAATCCCAGCTAGAATGGAATCATTAAGTTTTCTACTAGTTTTTTGTCGTTCAAACAGAATAGACCAGAACAGAACTTCTTTTTTTTCAAAGGACAGATACCTAGATCATAAGACAAAACTTTGCCTCTTGGTTGGTGGGGTGGTTTTTTTTGAAAAGGCCAAGTTTTGGAAGCTAACTTTCAAATCCTTTGCCATGCTTCTGCTTAGAAATCTCTTCCCATTGTAAAGTTGTGATTGTTTTCTCCTTCCTGCAAGTAATTTTCTGTGCTTACCTTTTCTGAGTTTTTTTTTTACTAATTACAGACGGTTCTGCCAATTTATCCAGGTTGTGTTTTATTCCTTGTCTTCTTTATTCCATGTCTTCTTTCAATTTTCATCCAAAACTTTGATGTAATTGTAGAATATAAGAATAATTTACATTGGAAAGTAATTCTTCTCCCACCTCTTGCTCCAGCAAGAGCATATTCAAAGTTACATGAGGTTTATCATGGTCAAATCGAGTTCTGAATAAATCCAAGGATGGAGATTCCACAACTTCGCTGAGCAACATGTTCATTTTTGACCATGTTTATTGTGAAAAAAAATCCCTCTTATTAAATTAGAATTTTCTTTGTTGCAGCATGTGTTCTTTAACTGTGCATCTCTCAGAACAATCTGATTGTATCTAAATAAAATCTTTACTCTATTATCTAAGTCATTAATGAAAATAATCAGTAGAACATGGTTCATCCCCAATCCATCAGAGACATCTCTTGAAATATTCTTCTAGTCTGATGTTGCATTGCTGGTAAACACTTGGTTAGGTTTTTTTAATCAGTTGCACATTACCTTAATATATTTGTAGTTTGGTCTTGAGCATACAATATAGGACAGTATCAAAGAATTCGGTAAGATACACCTCATAAACTGTTTCTCTTAACCATGAGATCAGTTCAAGTCTGACTGCAGCTAAACTTACAAATCCATGTTGTTCTGGTATTCCTGAAGGTTTAAAAAGATAAATTGGGTTATCATATCTCAGAAAGTTCTGATACCCCCAGTCTTCTTTTATTATATTTATCTTTCTGAAGTCTACTTGGACATCTCTCATTCTTTATGCATTCTCAAGGATAATAGCTCAGTGGTTATTGAATAGCTTGGGGTTTTAATTTCTTGTGGAACTGAGAGTGAGTATAATCAAACTAAACTGAGTACATTTAATTTAGCTAATATTTTTCTAAACAGCTCTTTCCTCTCATATTCTCTTTTTTAGAAATATGTTAAGTTTCAGGCCCTAATTTTATTTATTTGTTTATAAGAACTAAAGGGTAAAAAGTTATGAATATTTCCACCTTTTTCTATGAAATGCCTACTTTGCTTTCCTCCCCAGTCACGTGATGGAACTGTCTTATTTGTAATCTTTTTATGTAACCTTTTATTTTTGCTGCTCTAGTTTTTGTTATCTACAATCCATTTTCCGTGTTGTCATCTACCTACCATCTACGTAATGGTTTTGGGTTTGGGGATTTTCTTCCATGTATTTATTTTAATTGTGAGCCTTTTCTTCTACTTTTTGTAAAATATCTTCTTTCATTCAGATCATTAGAAAGTTTTGGTAAAATCATTACCTTTCCTTTCTCTTTTATGCCTCAGAATGTCTTAGAACATCTAGATTGCTCTTGTGCCTTTAGTACCACATATTAAAGATGCAAATTCACCTTTTTTTCCTCAGATTGTCCTCCCCAAATAACCTTTCTACTAATCCCTAAATATGCTGAATTCTGTTCCTTCCTTTTTCTGCTTTCATTCTTTCCTATTATTAAAGTCACAGATGCTGTAACTTCATGGTCACTTTCCCACTCTCAGACATTCTCTGAGGTTTTGGTAGTGATTAGATTTGATGATGAGAAGTTAACCTGTTACAAGTAGATAGAGAAATGTCATCAGTTTGAGAGAGTGCCCTTGTAAATTTGGCAGACTATTAGTTTCCACGAATGGGTCAGCTAAATTGTCCCAGCACTGCTAGAAATGCATCTCTTTCTTCTTCTCCAGCTGACAAATGGATTGCTAAGTTTTATTCAAAACCATCAGTGGTGCTTCTTTTACAGGATTTTGCACTATATAATCCAAGGAATTGAAGCAGATATTCTGCATGGACCCTCCACCCAGAAAATTACACTGTTAGCACATCTCTGAATAGTTCAGAGAGATGGAAAGACATGTCAGGGAGAATAAGAGAAAAATGTTTCCCTCTCCAACTTTAGTTTCTCAGTTTTTTGATTAGGGAAGTGCTTCAGAGCAAGATCTGACATTAATCAAGCTAGCATACCTGTCTGTGCATTGCTTATATAATCACTACCATGGTATATTGCATCAGCTGCCTTGAAGGTATGAAACAGATGCAAATGTACAAAATATATGCACATTTATTTGCCATTCTTAAAGTATGCAGTTGGGCTAGATCCAGTAAGGTGCACAGCACTTAATTCTTTCTGACATCAGATGTGAGGTTAAATACTTTAAGGAGTTAGGTTGTATGAGCCCAGTTCTCCACTACTTTTGACCTTATCATTACTAATAATCATGTAAAGGACAGTCAGTCACCACAAGTTGAAGTAGTAGCTACTTCCCTCAGAGTTAGATTGGCATGGGTATGAGTGACAGGATGAATAGCTGGCAGTGCAGGGTCAGTTGCATAATGGGTATATTCCATGGGCCTTATTTACATTTCCCCATTCATAGCTGCATGATTAAACTGAGCGTGAAAAAAAAGAACCACCCAAAGAAAAAACCCACAACACTTTAGATATCATTACAAAACTAGACAGTGTAAATAGTAAACTCTTATCTGAATTCAGTCAACAAATACATTTTATTTGGATTTTGCCCCGATTCCAGATACTTGATGTACCCTACATTCTAGCTGAGTATCCTGTATTTCTTACGCAAGGGAAACAGAGCTCAAGCTTTCGCTCCTGTTGAGCAGGTCTTGGCAAGTGGATCTCAGCAAGTCTGAAGTGAGTGCATTTATTAAGGCTGTTTATAAGTCTTTAATAAATAAAAATAACACATGTTTATGAGACCTGTCATATTCCTACTTCTGACTTGTCACATTCTCTATTTCACTTCCCTTTTCTCTCTCTACAGCAGAGACAATATCCAAGTAATTGTAGCTGTATCTACTCCAAAACCAAGATGACAATTTGAAGTCTACCTTTTCAAAGGAAGCAGCTTCTCACCTTTGAAAATCCCAAAGACACTTTCATGAACCTGCATTTATTTACTCCTATCTATGCAAATCTGTTGTTAGGTTTATGCCTTAGAACAAAGATAATCCATCCTCCCTAATTATCAGAATGAAAAACATCAAATGCAGAGGTCCTATGTCCCACCCGAGACAGATATTTTTTTTTTCTGATTTAAAACAACTGGTAGAAATTTAGCTTGATGACTGATAATATATTTTCAAGATAACACTTTATCAAAGCATGACAGCAGCTGTGAAATCTCAGAGTTTCTCCTCTCTCCTCTATGACACCTTGATAAGGCAATTACAGCATAATTACCTTAACAAGTGGCATTACAGGAAATTATTGTCATTCTCCTGTTAAAATAACACATAATCATCAGCAAGTGAATTCCAGAATCCCCAATCAGCATCTGATTAACTGGAGCTAACTCAGAAAAGAGAGTGTAATAGGTGGGCAATAATTGACAAGATACTAGAAAAGGGTAAAATATATGTATATACACACACGTATATATATAGGTATATAGGCTTCATTGGGGGTATAGGTGGCTGTTTACCTGATCACTTCCAAAACAGCCCTCTTCAAATCTTTTATAATTATTTGGCATGTAGAAAAAAGGCCTAAAGAAGTCTATTTAAAAATACTCAGGTAAACAGCCAGCTTATTTTAAAAATATATGTTTTATTTGTATTTAAATGGCCATACTTGTGAACCTGCCTTCCTTACATTTCTGTGCTTTTCCTCTAGTTTTCTGCTTTACCATGTAGCTTCCTTCAAGGTAGACAGTACCTTGCAATTTATATTATTATTTTCTATGACACCACTTTGAGTATCATGTCACCTTCATAAAACCACATTATGGAATGTACTTTTCCATCATCAGTTGGCTTCTTGGGTACAACTCTACAACAGTGGTGGGCTACACTGAAATAAATATCATTAAAAATGTTTTTTTTTTACCAATCACATCCTAAGCTCTACTTACAAAGCTGATGCAAAATAACACTAGCTATTACAGGATGTGTTCTATTTCTACTAATTATAAAATCCCTTTACTCTTGAGTGTACTGAAAATATTTTCTTCTAGGTTACATATTTTCATGATTTAGTAGGAAAATAAACAAAATCTCCATGCAAGCCTCACACCATGATGATCAATGTAATTTTAGAAATGTTTGTTCTTTAGAAGTTGACTGAAGGGCTCAGACTCTGAACAGGTGTATGTGTAACCCATAACTAATTTCCATACCTTAACTATAATCAAGAAGAATAAACTAGGGGGCATAGCACAGATCACAGCAGCATGAATTGATTTAAATAGTTACATGGCTCTTATGTTTAAGTATGTGTCTGTTATGCACGCTCATACGTGTATACGTATATCATACGTATGCAAAAATGAGGTAGATGATAACTGCTTTTGTAGGTACCCCAAGGCCTTGTTAAGAATTCCCTCAGTCCAGTACTGCATACCTCACTGCCAGGCTTAGTGAGTTCATAAAGTTGGCATGACCCAGCCTGCAATACTCATTGTAAAATCGAGCCTACAAGGTTTTGCACAAAAACTCTGCCAGAAGAAGAGATAGCGTAATTTTTTCACCCACTATCTTAGTAGTGGAGCATTCATCCAGGATAAGTAAAAGTAATCATAGTTAAAACACCACACAACAGAACTGTTGGCAAGACTCTTAAACATTGCTCTTGAGACTTGTCCATTTTGACTTTAGATATCTGAGTACTCACTGGGATGAAGCCGTGCAAATCTACCAGCAGCTCCAGGTGATCATTATGTGTTACAGGCTCCACTTTGACAAACCAAGTGTTTTTCTATTTCATAGATAGGTTTCCCTATTATTGTGCTTGCTTTTGCAGATCTTGTTCTGTATCACTTACTGTTTTACATAAGCCTCAAAACTGGGAGAGGGAACTGTGTTTCACAGTGGGGTCCTGACAAAGACAGGCACTACAGTGTTTTAGAGTTAGAGGTTAGGATTTGTCTCACATCTACCTGTCAGTGAAATGACATCTAATTTAAAAGTCACACATCAAGACTTGTTGTGAGGTCAGTGGAGACAGACAGACACCTCTCTGAGACACCTACCTTGGGATGAGATGAACCTTTAAATAGCTAAACTTAGGCAAGGACAGGTGCATCCTATCATATACCACCTTTTTGCCCTATCACTGGCTTACACCATAGGGAAAAGGTCCTCTCAAGAGAGAAAGTGAAATCTGGGAGATGGGTCATTGTCTTATGTCTCAAGAAACATAAGGTTTATTCCTGGTGCCACAGAGCTGCAATATGTGATTGTGAGAAATGACTTCTCATGATACTGCCTGAATATTTCTGTGAGGATGGACCAAAGTGTTTTCAAATGCACCAAGCAAAATCAGGTAAAAAAAGAAAGGTATTACTCTATTAAAAAGATTCTAATTTTAAGTTTGAAAATACATCTTTAAAAACTCAATAGCAGGTAGAATTATTTTTAGTGCTCCTCAAGAGTTGAACCTAAATAATCTTTCTCATTACAAAAATGGTTTAACTGTCAGTTTGGGAAAGGAACAGGAATTACATTTTTAAGTTGAATTAGGAGAGCGCTCTCCAAACCAGCAAGTCAAGTTTTCTTGTAAATGTGAATGTAGGGACTGGCAATGCTTGTGAATTTGCTCTTGTAAGAGATTTTTTTAATGGGAATTGCTTGTTACTTTGCTCTTGTCAAAATAAACATCAAAGTGTAAAAGGACAAACTGTCATGTTTAGAATAAAGAATATAACTATCCATGCATGTGCGGTAAACTGTGTGAACAAAAGTGCAGCTGGTGAGAGAAATGATGCAAAATTGATGGTGCCTTTGGAAGCTCCAAGTGAAAAATCTATTAAATATGATCCAAGGTCATAGCTTTCTATGTACAGAGGAAATGATACCAATACAAAAAAGAACTTTGGCTGCTGTAAAACACCCTGTATTTAGAATGAATGTGTCTTTAAATAAAAGCTGTAATGACTAATTGCCAGTTAAAAGCCTCTCTTATCTCCATTTTGAGTAACTTTCTATTTTTTAGTCAAATATAAAAAAAATAATTTTCACAGACACTGAATCTTTTGAGTTCTTCCAAAATTACCAACCCATCCATTTTCTCCTAGAAAAAGATGATTAAAGATTCCTAGAATGAAAACTATAAGTTCTTCTATCCTATAAAACCCTCAGGTAATGAGAGAATTTTATGAAAGCCAACTTCCTTTTATGCCTACTTAGCAACCTTCCCCAACTTTGCAAAAACCCATATGTGTAAGGCCCTTCAGATTTGAAAAATCTGGATTAAGCAAGGTCAATATTTTGTCCCCCCTTGGGAGTTAGGATGGTCTTTTGTTCTAATGTGCAGGAGATTGAGGAATAGATTGTAGGGTAAAAGTATACAGGCAAGTGTGAAGAGGGAAAGCAAGGCTGCAGTAGAGAGCTCTCTGTATACGTCGATGGGAAGGGGAACACCACCACATAGTTAAGTAAACTGGAGGCTTATGCAAAAATTAAGGCTTAGTGCTTGCCCATAGAGGTTCTTTCACTGAAGGATCAATCAAATGAAAAATGTGGAGGTATGCTATTGGGAAAAAAAAAAATCTGTTTAACTTTACAGAAAATACATCTGAAAATGAGGAACTTAAGAAAAACCTTTTTCAAACTTCATTCGCTAACTCCTTTTGAAAACAAACTTGCTGTGAATGAGTCATGGACATTCGAGTCAATTAAATCTATTTGCTGTAGTGAGCAATCCACCATATACACCTACTGAAAAGCTATTTTCATTCCACGGCTAGCATCAGCAATGTAATTATGGTTAACTCCAACCATATATCCAGATTTCTTTACCTCCATGATTCCGTGACCCCTGTTTCAGAGGTAAATAGCTCTGGTATTGTTGGTATTATTGTCAAATAATAAAATAAATAAAATACTCATCAGAAGGAACCAGAATTCATGCAGAAGGTAGTTTGTAATATACTTTTTGTAAGGAAACCCCTCTAATGGAAAAATCCAATTGAGATCAATAGCATTGAAGCCAATTTAAATAGGATTAATTAAACTTTCAAGAACTTTTGCCATCAGAAACTTCAAGCTGCTTTGTATTATAAATTTATAACTAAATGAGATTATTATTTAGGAATTCTTTTTCTGGGATGAAACTGTTACATAAGTGTATTGACTAAAAGTTCTGCTTTTAGATCAAGATAATAAAAATGGCGAGTGCATATAAGAGTCTATCTGGTATCAGTATGGATCTGAAGACCGGCTAGATTTTGTTACAGGGCTATAATTTTTAGCTCATAGAGTATAACATTGTAATACGAAATAAGATAAAGACTACTAAAACCTGCTATGTCTTTAACCAAGATTTAGTCTTTGCATAATAAATAAATGCCAATACTGAAAAATCCAGAAGTCTTTCTACATACAAAATTGTGTTTTAATGTCAAGGAGACTTGTCAGTTAACTGAGTAGCACCAGTTCTTATTTTTTATGCTGTAGTATAGACCATGCAATAATGCAAATGCAAATTTAAAGAATGTTGCTTAAAAATCTCTCTGTAAAATCACCTATTTTTTCCTTGTTATTAGGAGGAAAAACATTGATTCCTCATGAAATGTTTTAATGAGGAGCAAAATTTCTTTAGCGTATGATTTAACAGCATTGAATCTATGCTTTTAATGTTGTCTCCATAACATATGAAATAAAAAGCCTTTTGAAAAGACTTATGCATCATAAAAGAACTATATTAGCCTATTGTGATCTGTGATGAGCCAATATTTTCCATATAATCATGTGCACCTCTGATAACAACATAGGAACCAATAAAAATATCATTGCGTGGGTAGGCTGACTGCAATAGTTCATGATGAAGATTATATTAGAAAATGTCCCCACATAGGTGTTCATTTCATTTGATTTCATCTGCACATCTCTTATATTTCAAAGACAATTAATTATATAGTACTGAAAAGCAGGGCTAACAAAATGCTTTAGAAAGAAATAACTATCTCACATTCTGTTATTTATTAACACCACCACACTACAGTTTGGACTCTTAGTTTCATGTCTATGAACTATAACAAAATTATTCTTGATTTTTCACTTTTGTAACTGAGAAGATTTTATAAAAAATATATATAAGAAATAGATTTGCTTCCTAATCAATTTTTCAATTATATTATGTAGATGTCTGTCAGCTACTATGTTAAAAAATTATTAAATCAGTTATTACTTTAAATTAACAACTAGGCCATTTCTATAACTCATAATTCGTAAGGTTGTTCCTCATAAGTCTGCATGCACTCCTATACACCTTTTCTCATTCTGTTTCAAATATCATTTTTTACAGTCTATCATGTTTTTTCCTTAGCTTTTCATGTCCATTTGCAAATAACACGTACAGTGCCAATATGTAGCAAACAATGCCAGGCTTGACCTATATCATTTGCACAGAAAAGGAAGATTAAATTTTTGTATGTTTTTGTTCAGCATAAAGTTTGTTTTCACTGGCACAAAGGGATTTTTACATCCATTTCTCTGACAATGTAAAAAATCTTACAGCCTACATTAGTAACATTAGACTGTATGCTATTTCAAAAGAGCAAATAAAAGGGCCTTTGAGAAAGGGTTTGTTATTCTACTGCAATTGTGTAATGGTAGAAGAAAAATACTTTGTGTGTTTCAACATATCTGATGTTACTGAAGGACAAATTGCCAAAAAAGCATCCTCAAGTTCTCGTCTTAGCACTCCCAAACACGCTTTTTCAAATAAGAGGCAAAATACCTGGCTGCACAGTGCTGGATGAGATTAAATCACTAAGCCACAAGTGCTCCAAAACATCTTAGTCACTAAAAATATTAATTGACTAAATAGTCATAAACAAGTAATTAAATCATTAAAATTGGAAGCCTCCCTCCTGTTCTCCTTTCCCATCTCTCTTTTCCCGAAACAAATGAAAAAATTAACTGCGGAAAAATTCTAGCTGGAAGTGAGCAGGATGTTTTATAGTGTTAAGTGCTGTTTATGTCGAGATAAACTGGAAAGGCAGAAAGGATAATGAAAGAAGGCATCTCTGCAGAGCTAAAACACGATGAACAAGATAAAGGTAAGCTCACTGCACAAGTTGTTGAATTCTTAATCAGGGTGGTTTTGTATCCTGTGATTGGTCTCTGGATAGATGTATGTTATCCATACTGTTCAGTAACATAAGTAGTATTTCTTTTCTCACAAATTGTTGAAGAGCCTCAAACACTTTAAACTTGGCATCAAGGTGAATTATATACCAGGTGAATTGCTCTCATCTAGCCAGTTCTTTCTTGCTCTTTTAAGATATATTTTACATTTTCAAAATAAATATATATCAAGCCACAGGTTTATCCTGCTAGTAGCTTCTGTCCACCACCCAGTAAACATTTATATACATGCCAACACTCTGATGTATAGTTATGGTTGAAACAGACTTCACAAAACTACTCATACGTCAAAAATAGAGTCCACAGTGAAAGATTTTCACTGAATCAAAGAAAAATACTCACCACATTGACAGACTGTATTTACATCATCTCTAGATTAGTGGCCTTATTTCAAGAACTCTTTTTTTTTTCTTTTTTACTTTAACTCCAGATGAGCTAAGCTATTGGTTTTAAAACCTATCTTTGTGCAAATGACAGCAGAAGTCCACGGTTCCTGGGATCTTTCATTCAACCTCCATTGCAACTCTCTTCTTAAATGCATTTCACCTTCAGCTTAATATGAACATTAACTGAACCCTTGCTTTCAGATCTTTGCAGCATTAGACGAATCTGAGGATAGCCATAAAGCTTTTCCTTAGATTTATGCTGAATCTCTAACTGTATCATAGTTAAAAATAGCTACAATCATTTATTTTATTCATTTTATGCTACATCAATGTATCTCTTAAAGAAAAGCACACTTGTGCTTGAATATATAAAGAAAAAGATAGTCTTCCTGTCGGGCATCTTATCCATAAATATTATCCTTTTAAACTAATAGAAGGTATATGACTGAAGGCTCATAACCCTTCTTTTTCACTCATGACCAAGTTGCCTTTTATGTGCTCAATCCAGTGCTATTGCATGGCAATAGCAAAACTGTTTAATATTATTGTTGCAAGATCAGAGCTCAGACCTCTGGAAGAAATTTTCTTCTTATATATGGAGCGAGTGAAAGAGGAAAAGAAAAGGCAGTTTTAAGGACCAAATTACATTTCAGGAAGCTTTTCTTTCTATTATCAACCAAACCAACAAATTAAATTTCATGTCTCAGTTCACCAGTTTTTAAAATGGATTGCTAATATGGATTCCCACCTTTAGAGTCAGATTTTGTAAAGCTAGATTTAGACCTTCAACAGCAACTTAACTATATGTATGTGCTTTATAAATTACTGAAATCTTAGATAGAGGGGATTCAGATCAGTAAAACTTCTGGCATAGCATTACAGTGAGGACCCTAAGTGGATAATATGTACTTCAAGCAGGACCCAAGAGCTTCAGCTAAGACTGGGGTACATAATGCCTAACACTATGACAGGTCGTAAGAGACTGAGATTTGAATTGCTTTTGGGAAGTGTTGATTTCTCCCCATATATGGAAACCTAGAGAAACCAGCTTCACTGCCTGTTTTCAAGTTAAAGGGGTCTAGCCCTAATATCACAGAGTTTACGCCATTTATTTTTAACTTCAGAAAAAAGTATGTGCACTCTCTAAAAGTCAGCATCCTTAGTCAAAGCACCCTGTTCACTGAAATTATAAACAGGTGATGATAATTAACAATTATCATCTGTAAAGAATTGTCTGGGGTATTCACATTACAGATCCCAATTTGCCTTGATTGCAAGCTGCTAGGAAATTATATGGATTTTTTAAAATTCTTTTTAGCAAGAAAATTTTATCATTGATAGGATGGTGAAGGATCCTCAAATCTTAAGTAAGCAAGGCCAGATTTTTATAATTACCATGAAGTAGACAGACTTTCGAGAATGCTTAGTGTCTATTTATCATTTGCAATCCCTTTCCCTTTTTAGAAGCTGAACACTTCTGAAAAATTGTCTGTTTTGTTATAAGACTTAAATACTTAGTACTTTACAAAATGGAAGTTGCTGCTGAGTTGCTTTTTTTAATTTAGTTTTGTCTAAGTTTATAAACAATTCCTGTGGCTATCTTCACTTTGGATAGGCATCAAGCTTTGTATTTGGTATGTTCTGAACATATGCATAGGCAAAAAAAAGGAGGAATTATGAGTCATAAAAGAATAAATAGTTCAAAATATTTGGGGCATAGAAGGATAATTGACCTCTACTTAAAACTAGATACATGTGGAAATATTTACATTTTATATGGAAACAACACTGAGAGACTAACCAATGCAAATGTAATGGATGTTGCCAAGACAGTGATAGACAAGACCTACAGAAGGAAATAAACAAACTGATATCCTGCAAAACCCGTTACTTTCTTCCTGCTCTTGAAACTACACGTGCAACTAGTGGCACAAACTGTCATGGTAAAAGTGCCATCCTTGACTAAGAACATGTGCAGAGATTATTGCTGTCATCTCCCTTTCAGACACACTAAGGAACAGTAGTGGCCCAATTAAGATCTTGATCACTCCTTCAGGAGAGGGGAATTCAATTCACAGACTTAGTCCTGTGATCTTGATAAAACACCCAAGTTGGAGACCTTTAGAAGTGCTTAAGGATCAACTTAAGTATGGCCAGTTTCCACTAGAAACTCTATATTCAGTCTGTCTGTCTATAAAAAGGGTGTCCTTTTGTCTATTGACTTACAAGTTCTTTGGAGAAATTCTCCCTTACTGTGTGGCTACAAGGCACTTGGTATAATATGTTTACAGTATCAGTCAGGGCATTAAATACTACAGCTGTACAAACTGTCTTGCAAACTATAAAACATACAGGAAATTAGTCTTTTAAGCAAACTTCTTAGCAGTTATAAATGTTGTACAGCTCAAATTGACCATAGGCACCATATGCAAATTGACCAAATTGCATCCATGTGCAAAGTGAAATCCTGCTGATTAGCTTGCAACTAGTTGAAAAGAGAGACCTTGAAAAATGGCAACTATATAGATGAAACGAAGAACCATCTGTATTGTAAAATTCTTCAATAATCAAAACACAATGAACACATATATCAGAGATGTGAGATTGTTACTGTTCCCTATTGGGGTATTTGTGGGTAGTGGAAGTTGAAGGGACTTCAGAATAATAAAAAGTCTTGCCCCATGTTGCGTGCCAAACACAACTGTTGTGGGTTAACTCTGGCCAGCAGCTCAGCCGCACACAGCCACTCACTCACTCCCCTCACAGCGGGATGGGGGAGAGAATCAGAAGGGCAAATGTGAGAAAACTAGCAGGTTGAGGTAAAGACAGTTTAATAGGCAGAGGAGAAGCTGAGTGTGCAAGCAAAGCAAAACAAGGAATTCATTCCCCACTTCCCATGGGCAGGCAGGTGTTCAGCCATCTCCAGGACAGCAGGGCTCCAGCACATGCAACAATTACTTCAGAAAACAAACACCATAACTCCAAACATCCCCCCTTGCTTCCCCCAGCTGTATATGCTGAGCATGATGTCATATGGTCTGGGATATCCCTTTGGTCAGTGGGGGTCAGCTGTCCCAGCTGTGTCCCCTCCCAGCTCCTCGTGTCCCCCCAGCCTGCTCGCTGGTGGGGCAGCATGAGAAACAGAGAAGGCCTTGAAGCTGTGTAAGGACTGCTCAGTAATAGCTAAAAATCAATGTGTTAGCAACACTGTTTTGGTCACAAATCCAAAGCATGGCACCATACGAGCTGCTATGAAGAAAATTAACTCTATCCCAGCCAGACCCAGTACAAGTATTTAACATTCTTGTTCAAAAGGAAACTGAAATACTAGTTACTTTCTTGAAGTCTGGTGTGCAGCTGTGTTTGCATTAAAGAAAAGGAATATTAGATTAATAATTTATGCATAATATAATGCATTTTCCAACTTTCCATTTATATTCTTTTGTTGAAATGACCCTAGAATGACAATGGGGTGATTCTACCTTAATTTGAAATTTATTTGCCCAGATGACTGATTTTTGCAACAAAGTAGAGACTTGGACTATTTGCAGACATTTTGTACATAAGCTGTCTGAAAACCTGGACAACTTTGCTTACATAAAGCAGATTTTCTTTTCATACCTTCTTACAGCATCTTCAGCTTCCATTAAGATATGCTGTAAATAAATGAGATAGAGAAGGAATTGCAGGAAAAGTCAATGGCCTGTAGCCAAACCACAACCCATTAATTCACAATTCAGGGAGAAGAAAAATCTTCTTGGCATTGCAGGAGCTAAAGTTTTTTGGGTAGTTACATCTTTTTCTCAAAATTACATGAACTTATATCTTAAGGTAATTTTTGTTTACTTATTCATTTTGAACAGACACTAGAGAAGAACAGATAATGAAAGAGATTGTTTAGAATGAGAATTAGGAGAGTTATCAACCAAAAATACAGAAAGCATCTGAAGATCAAGACAAAAGGAGAGGTGGACATTCAGCACATAAATGTTGACAATATAGGTAAATCATGTGCTAGACAGTTGCATAAAATTTACTTGCCCACCAGTGATGCAACTGGTTTGATTAAATACAGGTGTCTGCAGTATGGCTTGTACATACTCTACTCACAGTAGACTCCTTTCATAGTTACGACTATTAATTTAGTGACATTCAACTTGCAGATTAGGACCTCACTTTAGATGCTGACATGTAGGTGTCTGCATGTGTACTGGATATGCAGTTCAGTAAATAGTACCTACAGTGCTGTTCAGTAGACCAGATATAATTGTCTGCTTCAGAGTCAGAATGACTCCTTAGACACCATAGACTCCATTGACTGCATTGGCTAGGTGTCCAGTGGCTGTACTGGGAGCCTGGACCTTTTGCTCACTTATAGAGAGACCTAAATTCATGTGCATTAAGTGAAAAGAGTCCCACATATGAAATCTAGGAGAGAACACATTTCATCCTACAGAAAATGTCAAAACAGGTCTAGCAAAACAATGCTCTGGAGTGCCTGATTTTCTGTTTTGCCTGTGAAGTGAGTCTAGGTGGTGGTTAGCTCAGATGACCAGAGCTATGAGAAAAATTCTTCCCTGACGGATTAGCCTAAACTTTAAACTGAGTTTTTTAAACCAATGCTTGTTTTTTCAACTTTTCACACCCTTCTTACTATATTTTTGAGTGGGGGCTATTCAAGTTCTGATTTATATACTCCACAAGAGGTTGCAATTGTCCAGATAAAGTCTACTTTTGGTCTCCAGGGTAACAGAAGTTTCCCAAAATGGCTATGTGACATTCTTAACAACTATATCAAACCATTGGTCATGTTTCATATTATGTACAGTATGCCTCTAAGCAGAGCACACAAAAAAAGCAATCTGAAATAATTTTAGTCTCCTGTGAGGCAGATCTGTGATTTTATAATACAAAATTCTCTTCTTAAATTTGTACAGTTATGTTTAGCCTCAAGTATCTGTTGAAAAAGAAAGATACACTATATGTAATGCTTTTATAATTGAGAAAATTTTCACTGTACATAAAATTGCAAAACATCACTTCCCTCACAATTCTGTCCCATATTGTTTGCCCAATATTCCTAATGTTTTGGATAATATTTTAAGTGATTTTCTGTGATTTTCACTCTTCTCTGCTTTTGTGCATTAAAATAGTCTAAGTGTCTGTAAGATGCCCCTAAAATGTATTTTATGATCTTTTATGTCCTGCAAAAGATTGTTTCTTCTGCAGGAATCTTATGATTAGATGCTTAGATTAGGTTAAGAGCAAGAACCAAAGTATTCCTCCTGCTGGGCACTGCAGCAAGGTACTTCCCCTAATGTGCACACGACTGATCTTTGCAGGCCACGGTGGTGGTGTTATCATAGAAAATATAGCCTAGATGGAAGACAGTCTATTGAAAAATGAAGCAGTATAGCTGTAGCTCTACGTGAAACTAGTGGCTTTAGAGAACAACAGTTATGTTAAGGAGACCACCATTTAGTTCAATCTATTCTGCAAAGAAATATATTGTTTGTGTTCTCCTATGGAAATTGTTTAGTGGTGGGGATGGGTGGATACACACACATACTCACCCACATGCACACACTCACTACATCTAACAATGGAAATGTAGACCAGCCTTCATACACTCATAATGAATAATGATGTATTATACAGAAGTCATAGATCAGCTGTAGTTTAATGTCGATGTTATTAAGGCCATTGTGGTTTTAATTGTTTATGCTTTATAAAATATTAATTTAAACACATTATTACTTCACTTTTTTACTGCTAAGTGCTATTACTATTGCTCTATTAGTTCGATTATACACATGGGACATTTATAAGTTGTTTTGCTCATTCTTTTTTTTTTTATTATTTGTTAATTGTACTACAGGACAATTTCAAGGATAATATGGAAAATCAAATGTGAATATATCTATAAAGTGTGTAAAGCATATCCAGGCATAGTTAGGGAAAGACTGTCATTCCATTCAGTTCCTTGATCTGAAAGTTGGTTATGGTAGTTACATTTCAATACCAGAGTTATACTGGAAAAAGAACACTTCCCAAACTGGGATGTCACATTCATTTCTTACAAAGGACAGATAATAGATGATTACAGAGGGTTAAGACTCACATTAGAAACAGATGGATGTCCCATTGTCACAACAATGTGGATGGTCCATTGTCACAATGTATGGATAAGAACAGAAAGAAGATCCACAAATAGACAATATGTTTGCTATCACATTCCTACTCAAGCAAGTTAAACAAGCAAGATATGAGAAAAGACATTCTGACAGTTTAACAAAACTACTTAAAGAGTTTAAGCCAACTGACCTGTTTATAAGGAGAAAATTCACATGTTTTTTCCTAAATAACTTTTTGCAAAAAGAATGATAGTTACAATTCATGGATTACATTCTTCACAGGTTCAAATCTGCTGACATCAGTGGAATTATGCTACATTTAACTCTCTCCATTAATTATGAGCTAAGTAGCAAGGTACAGTTTTCAATAAGCTATACTGCAATAAGTTATCAAATTAAAACCCTATACAAAATAACTGTAATGCTTATTTACATATGGGGAAAGCATCATGTTTATTTAATCTCTGATCTCCCAGGAAAAAAAAACAACTTTGCTTGAGAAACTCAATGCATGTTGTACTATTGTCTTATTTTAAATTATTCAAATGCTGCAACACATTTTTAATACAGTTCATTAATTTTCAAAGTCTGCAGGTTAAAAGGGAGCAAATTTTTATAATCACGCATGTAACGTTATTAGAATTTTTTACTTTTGCTGATTTCAGCATGCTTGAAACCACACAACACAGCCCTAAGCAAAATATGTACCATCTAGCAGAAAAAGAACAAATGATTATTTTTTCCAACTATGAATTTTCTGTTTCCATAGCTGGAGCTCCAATGATTAATGTTAACACATTTTTTGGTCTTGTAGCTTTAACATAAAGTCAGAATTAACAATTTACGTGTAACTCAGGACTGATCTGAGGAATTTCTGTTTTAAACGATAACTTAGTCATTCTATCACAAGTTCTTTAAGCATGTCTACCACTTCCATAACTGCTTTAATGAGCTTAGAAAGCCTGGCACATACTCCTGATGTGATGTGTTTTTAAGGTAAGTATGCCACTGTGGTTTCTGACAAAAAATGGGAAGCTCTAAGACTAAAAATCCCAAGCTGGCTGCATTCTTCTCAGTGTGAATATGATGAGGGCTCGGGGCTGACACACAGAAGTTGCTTTAATCCCTGCAACATGTTGGGGCCAGTCACACTGGGCTTTCGTTGTTTGTATGGATAGGAGGACCCAGGGATCAACCGGAGATCTCCCTATGAGTGCATTTGGAGAGAAGCCGGTTGTCCCACAGTGGCACAGACCCTCAGGGAACTCAACGTGGTCCCGAGGCTCATCCTGGGGCTTGGTGATGCTGTCATGAAAACCTCCACTGACTGTTCTCACCTACCTGAGCTAGCATTTGTAGGCTTTGATAAACTTCAGTGGGATTGTTACTGCCTTCCTAAAGGATCTAAAAATAAAGTAAATATAAGGGGTGTGGCTGCTGGTTCAAGCTTTCATTCTGTGCCTCTCAGTCAGCTGCTGTGGGGGCTGGACATCCTCACGGCAGCATGACCCTGTGAATGCCTAACTGAACAAACTGATCTGGTATGATGGTTTCACAGTTTCTCCAGGCTCTGTGCAAGAGACTGCAGCAAGGCTAGAAATGCTTCTCGTGGCGAAGGTCTCCAGATGCTGACGACTCACTGTAGCACCCACCCCACCGCCACCACCACCAGGATAAGTGCACTGGCCTTGGGACCAAAAGAGCTAGGAAAAGATGATCATAACACCAGGAAAAGGTGTAGAACCTAAAAAGTGCATGTATTACAATGTTAACTGCATTGTTATTCTTTCTTTTTTTGTAACAATTAGATCTAGAGTAATAGTGATCAGACTTTTAAGGTATCAGTTATAATAAATAAATTCTGGAATTTAGATATAGGTATGCTTCCTCTTTGACCATAAACAGGATTTTGAGCCTAACACTTTATCACATGAAATATCCTTTTTTTAGTTTAAATTCATGTTAAAACCTTCTAAGTCATTACTATAATTCCCAGAATGCAGTACCCATCGACTATTTTTTCACCATTTACCTTGGTTTCTATATCATGTCATAAAAATCAGTATTTCTGATAGGATGCTTTGCCAGCCCTCACCATGGAAACATTTCCAGAGGTAACATTGCTGCAGGAACATTGATGGTCATTTAAAGAAATGTATGAGATAGAGACACAAAAATAACTGTATGTATGCTATTCCACTTTAGGTTGGTGTACTACATGTTGATGAACGCTATCAAAATTCATACTTCTGCACTTTAATACTATTAATAAGACAAAGGAAAGGGCAAAATAGTTATTGTTTATGAATAACTTTTGGAGAACAAATCAGAAATTCCACTGAGAATCTTCTTAACCTTTGATGCTGATGTTACACTGAATAATGTGATGCTGACTGCAAAAGAAATACCATCATGCACTGTGCTTGAGACATTGAGTTCGCAGCGGGACTAGGGGAATGGCACCAGATCCTCATTAATGTGTTGCAATTGCAATAGGCTATTGATAACTGAAATTCCTTTAGTTGGTTGTCGGTGTGCCCGGCTTGAAGGAGAGAAGCTCAGATCTGAGGCTGCAGAGGAAAATCTTTTCCTGCTTGAACAAGGTTCTTTGTAGAAAGCTCTTAGCATTTTCACTTTTTATACAGATTTGTTTTGTTTTGCTTGTGGCTAAAAGTGGTGCTCAGTTGGGATTACTTCTTATTCAGCTTGTTAAAAACTACAGTGAACATTCAGAAAGGGTATCCAAACTCTCAATTAAGAGAAAAATATTTCCCCAGGCTGTTTTGGGGGTTTGGGTTTTTTTTCTTCCAGTCTCACATAACAGATACATAGTCTTCTTCATTGCAAGACAGAGGAGATAGAATTTAACTTTTTATTATTGTTTTTTTGTGGATGGAATTTTCTATGTACTCCACAGATGTCAGTCATTTTCATTTCTCTGATGAATATGTAAAGCGTGTAGGTTTTGAGTCTTAGAAATGGTTTCATTTTTCTTTTAGTTATACCTTTTCAGTTAGAACAGAAATGAACTTTGTTGATGAAGTGTTCTTTCTTTAATGCACAATACATGAAAGAGCATCATGGGAAGCCTTTCATGGTCACCACATAAGCTTATTTATTAGCTGTTTTTCAGCACCCATGATTAGAATTGCTGTACTTTAAAAGACAATATCCCCTTTTTTTTGAGGGATTATGCTTTTGATATGTGATCCTATGGCTAGCAATATATAGCCTAAGACTTCTGTGTCCATAGAAAGTAGAACTCCTACTGTTACACTGATCTGCTCATGCAGTATCAATTACCTCTTAAGTTTGGGAGACTCAGAGCAAAAAAGAAGGGAAGATATTGGATGCTGAGCATATATGAGTTTATGAGGTTATTTGACCACTCAGCTAAGGCTGGCAAGGTTACCATACCTTTAGATAAAAACTAAACTTTATTGCTTATCACAACTTTCCAACTCAGATTTATTGTTGTGACCTATCTGTTCCCTGAGGTACGTAGTGGTTCAGTTCAAGATATGGGAGATGGTTTGACATTAATTTATACTAGAAAATTCTATATTAAAACCAAGCAAAACAGACAAGGAATAAAATAAATTAGATATGATAGAGGTACATAATAATTCTCTAGCAGTAACTTTCATATCAGATTAATTCAGTTTATGAATCAAAGTGAGATTTTCTCAGGGCCAGAATCTAGAATCTAGAAATCAGCAGGTGCTCTTTGGTCCTTGACACATCCTCACAAACCATCACCAGGAATAATAAGTCTGAGATCAGAAGGCAGCATACAATTTTGTCAGGAAGACATCTCGAAGAAGAAATCAGAACTTTTCTTTCCAGAGATCAGGTGTCAAAAGTTGCTGCCAGAGGAAAAATTCTGCCTTAATTACCAAGTTAATCAAATATACTTTGCAGTATTAGTAGTACTTGACATTTACACAGTGCATTTAATTCATGGTTGTCCAATTATATTTACAATATGAATTAAACCAGTCTCAACTTTTACTGTTAGTGATCCATTTTATAGAACAGTATGTGAAGGTGCAGGATATTGCTACACATTAGAAAACAGACAGTCTAATTCCTGATTTTCTAATCACATCTGTCATTTTGCTAAATAATGAAAGAGAACGTCAGTAACATGTGACTTGACTTTTCAATCACCTATAGCTCCAGCTGTAGTCATTTTAAAAAGCTAACTTTTATTCATCACTTTTTTCCTAATGGCATAACAATAGTAATAACACTGTGTGGTTATTAATTTGGACTCATCTTAAATCTATTCAACTAACGTGACTTCTGGAGACTTATTTCTGAATTATTGCAATCTGACTGAGGGTCTTTCCCCTAATGAAATGGTTTTACTTTTTTTTTTTTTTTTCCTGAGTTGGTTCTTTATTATTCTTACAAATGCAGAAATAACATTAAAAAAAAACCAAACAAAACCAAAAACAAACTGACAAAAAAACCCCCCAGCCCCACTTAGATGAAAAACAATCCACCAAAACCTTTTATTAGAGCATACCATTTTTATAACTCAAAAACTCTCTGCAAGAGTATCAGAGTGTTTGTCATCTAAACAGTTGTGCTTGTTTTAATCTTCCCAGAGTAGTGAAGTAAAGCAATCTGCTGAAGCACATGTTTCTTTAGGAGGAAATTTGCTAGGTAATAACAGATGGTTCTCTTTGACTCAGTAGATCAGTCTTTCAGTGCAGAGAATAGGAACATCCTAGAGCATTATGCTCCTGTTTCCTCGAGGGTTGTGTCATGTGTGGTCAGAACTACAGTTAAGTCACAGTATGTGCTTCATTGATCAGCCGTGAAAAGAGTAATGAAAGTGGCGTTGATCCCTGCAGCACTCACTCTAAAATCCCTTGGGATCTCCAGAGGGCCACTACTTGTTTTCTGCTCAGAGGATTATCTTGAAACCAACTGCTCAATCACCGCTGTCTTGAACAGCCGCTTCAGAGCTGGCTTGTAAGGCAAGGCATGAAAAGAAAATTTTTTTCCAAGTTTTACACACAGTTGAAGATCTAGTTCTAATGTGATACAAGCAAGCCAAAGGTAAGTAGTTTGTTTGCAACTAACTATGCAGTAGTTTACAGCATAGCTCAGTTTTGCCTTTTCAAATACATTTAAGTCCATGACATAACTGATTTGGCTCTGGTGTCTGAGAGGACACCCCAGTTTGACAGTTTGCAGTGTGGCTCACCTTTGAAGCAGTGTACAAGAAATTCAGAGACATCACTAATTCATATTAGGGTGGGAGAAAAATTATGGGAGGAAAACACTGCTCCATAGGAGTTGTCTACAAGGTATCTTATTGGCAAGTTATTTTGGAAAGACCGGGCTGGAGATGAAGGACTATCAAGATCCCACAGTGTGTCCAGTCCCACTGGTTCTGCAGTAGCATCTTGGGAACTGTTGAAGGCATTCAACATCAGTGTGGGAGGGCCACTTTCAAGTCTCTCCTCATGGTTAGACAATGAAACCAAATGAAGATTTGCTTGTATTTTGGTTGTACACCCCACCACAGTGTAGAAGGTAAAAATTTCTCAGAAACAAAAATCTGCACCTGACAGTTTTGACAAAATGAGGACACTTGCACAAGTGGCTGAGAGCGATAAAGCTCTGTTAGACCATTTCATAATCTTACAAGTTTTAGAAGTACCGCTAGAAAGCAGGTAAGATGACCTTCATGGTCCCTAAAAATCTGCTTTTCAGGAGTCTGTTCACTTCAGCCACAAAGCCAAAGAGCATACTGGATGAAATCACCAGCTGCTGTATTTCCTTCACCAGTTTAGAACAGAACAGAACAGAACAGAACAGAACAGAACAAAAGAGAAGAGAAGAGAAGAGAAGAGAAGAGAAGAGAAGAGAAGAGAAGAGAAGAGAAGAGAAGAGAAGAGAAGAGAAAAGTAACTTTGATGGAAGTATTCCATCTACCCACAGTGCAGCTACTTGGCTACTACTGAAGGACTTTACCCAGGGAAATGAAACTCAGAAGTAATTTGGAGTTGACTGGGGAGGTAACATTGTGTTTGGGAACCAGAAAAGATCAGATTAAAGGAGCTTCAATACGTTTGGATGAGCAGTTTATCCAAATCTTTTCTTACCAGTAGCAAAAATACTCAACATAAGTAAAATATAAACAAGCAAACTACAGACAAGGCAAAGCCAGAAACTGCTTTTTTGTAGTAGATGTTTTCATTGTGATATTTAAGTTTAGAGCTGCAGTTTTTAATGCATTTCTTACTACCTAATAAAAAAAAATACAATGGAAATTGATTTTTTTTTTTAATTACAGAAACACTGAACATGCAACAATGTATTTCACTGACTGAAGCTAGAGATTTTCTCTTGTAATGAAACTTTTTGACACTGTGGAAGGGAAAATTTTATGCTGCTTGATTTGTTCTCAATCTGTCAGGGAAATCATGGTGTAATTCCCTTTCAGGATAGCTACCAGGAAGTCCTAGAACTATTACTAAGGATGTTGTAAATGTGATCAGCATGTTATCATGCAAGTTTTCCTTACAGTTTTTATTAGTATTGCTAAAACACAGGGATGGCTGTGAGACATTTGGGTTCACATTATATTTGTGACACACATTTCCAAAGCAAGCCCCTTAGACCTAGACAGACCTGGATCCTGAGCCAATGTCTGGTGGAATAAAGGGGGTTATTCCTGCTTATTATCTCATTAGAGCAATAGGGGTAAAGGAGGTTTTGGGTAGGAGGAGTGCAATAGCATGGTATGAGAGAGGACAGAGAGTGATGCACTGCAGGCACACCTGGGTGTAAATTGCTACTAGGTAGGATATACAGTCATTTACTGCACAATCCAACTTTTTTTTTTTTTTTTGGTACCTCATCTTTCTTTCAACAATTCTTCTGACATGCCTGGAGAAATTTATTACTGATATTTTGGAAAGTTTCAAATATGGTGTTATAATAAGGTTATGGAGGAATCTAGACAGATCACACAACTAGGTGATTTCTCTTGTCAGAGGAAACAATAATATTTACATTAATTAAGAGCCCAAAATCTTCTCCCAACATGTATGATATACATAATATACATTTTAATTTAGATATGTTAAGCATCTGTCTCTCCAATGGATCTGAACCAGAGGTCAACACGAGGAGTGACTTTGCAACAGTTCTTTATAGTTTAGAGGATAACTGAGGAAAATAGAATGTTTGAGTCAAGTCAGGGCTAAAATCACCAACATGAGAGGCAGAGAACTAGCAGTGTTGGACAAAGAGGTAGAGAGGTTAGAGAAAAACTTTGTTTCCCCATTTAATTTTAAGACAGAAAAGAGACATTTTGTTGTAATGTGACAGCAAATTTTGGCAGCATCCTGCTTGCTTCTCTTGTCTAAAAAGTTAAATCAGATTTGTCCTTATCACTCCCAAATTTTCTTTCAAAGTTGGTGAAATTTTGAAATATGCATAATATGTGACTAAAACTGTTTTATAGGCAGGTATATAGTTTATCTGTCATATACCTATTACATACGTAATATGTAGGTTATATTCATTGGTGTACAGCTGGTTGTACAGAATTTAGTTGGGGTTTGATAAAAAGCAATCTTCATGACTTGTCTACCCAAATCGTGATGAGACCTTGGGTGTAGTAACTCCTTCATTACTATACATAAGTCTGTGAATGTTGCCTGTGTCCATGAGTTGCATGTGTCCCATGACAAGAACTTTTATTTCCTATAATTCATAAAAAAGGGAAGGGTTTCTCCACAGTGACGTACATACAGAATAGGAAATGGATAAATTGGGAGATTGAAGAATATACAGAAACTCTTTTTTTCCTACTGATAAAGTGGCATAGAGATAGTGTGGAGTCTCTGCTTGTTTTCAGGAGTGTGCTTAGCTCGATTTCTACACTTCTAAAAGCACAGTGGATAGACTGGACTTCAGGCAGATGCCCAAGGTGTTAGCACTGATCACATTACCTACAGACTGTATTGGTGACAAATGCATCAGAGGCAAAAGAAAAAAAAAAGAAAGACCATAGTGAAGGAAAGCCCTAGAAATTGTTTTGCCTCTTCCTTCTCCCCCTCACTCCCTACCTCCACATCTGTGCATTCATGAGTAAACATGGGATAAATTATTTGCAAAAAGAAACAAGAGGAAATTGCTTTGAAATGTGTAACAAGGTTTGAAGTTATTGATACAGTAAATCAATGGTTGATTAAACAAATAAAAGTGTTAAAATACAATAAACAGGTTCCCAATCCTGGAAATATTTATGCATATATTGAACTCCAAGGGACTGACTAGTTATGAGCTTAAAGTTAAGCATATCCTTAAGTATTTCCAGTCTTGAACTTTGAGTTATTCTGCTGGCTGCTATTTCAAATATCTCCCAATATTTGACATTAACATAAAGTTATGTGAACTTTTTAAAAAAGCTGAAAATAATTTGAACAAATGAATGAATAGTTCCTTAGAAAAATAAACAAGTGATGGATAAGTGTAAAGAACTTAAAGGGCAAGTTACTTATTTTAAAGGAAATTATGACAATTAAAATGCAATTTGCCTTTTTTATCAAACTTTTAAGGCATTTAATACCCACATATTAAATCTCTTTGCTAATGACTTACCAGTTTTAAATACTTTACAGTAATGACTTATATAATTTGAAGTGGTTATTTTCCATACTTCATTACTTTCCCCCAAATGATCATTGATTTGATAATTAGTTGATATTTTAGAGCCTGAAGACATGATGTCCTTGAAAATGTTTTAAGTGTCTTGTTCAGGGCAAAAATAAATTATCATCTTTGAAATGCCATTCACTAGTAATTTTAATGGGCTTTTTTTTAGTCTATTACAGATTGAGAGAACTTTTCATTTTATATTAATTAGTAGTTTGTGGCAAGATATTCAGAAATCAACACATTGCACCAAAATTTTCTGCAGTAAGATATCTCCCTGTACTCAGCAGGTAGCTATAATGTATCTTTGAACAAAACACATATTTCACTTGATGTAAGAGGACTTCCAATTTTCACTGTGTCATTTCTGTTCTACATAACAAATTAGCACACTCTATAACTTTTGTCCCCTTCCCAGCAGGCAAGATGCATTAGTACAAGATTTCTCAACCTCTTACAGGGTTTTTAAGGTTGTTTCATAAATATTTTGACCAACCTCTAGGAATTCATCTGACCTCTTTGGAGAAGTACTCCTTGAAGGACAAAATCTACCATACTACAGGAGCTGGAGGGCACTTTCCTTTGAAATGATCCTACTGTCAGCAATGGAATTAGAAACACATTTTATCAACCTCTTAACTTGTCTGTATAAACCTGTAGACTTGAGGACTAAACTGAGATTAAGATATTGTTCAACAAGAATAAAAGTGGCAAAGGCCCTTGATATGCTAATATTTTTAACAAAAAAGTAAAAAAATTAAGCCAAGACAAGTAGTAGTGAATAATTCTATTTTTAATTACATCTATGAATGTAGATTCTGTTTATGGCTGGAAGGCAATGATTAAACCACAGTGTTATACAGCTAGACAGTTTGATTAGGCATCAATTCACCGGGGAAAGAGTGGCAGGTTATGCAGGTCGCCTTTGTCGCCAAAGAGAAGACAATGCCCTCCTTTGCATGGGTAGGTAAAAAGTGGTATTCATCCAGCACTGCTGCTGTGTCACCTGGACTGGATGCTCTCTAGAACCAATTATAAGAAAAGGAGAAATTACCGATATATCAAATTGATGGAATTCTTTGCCACCGAAAGCTTGTGTGAGAAAATTCGCAGTCATCATCAGATATCAAACTCATAATGATGTCACCAAGTTTTCCATTTTTTTGTAATATATAAATTTGTATTTGTCTGTTTTGAAAAGTAAATTTATCTTGTGAATATCTTTAGCAAAACGTCTAGCAAAATAAAATAATCCTGAGTAAAAATCAATTAATTTTGTTATTTCTGTGGTCTCTTTTAAATAAAACAACTCAAGAAACTTTCTGGAAATTTCCTACTTTTTAATAATTTAAAATGAGGATCCTAAATCTTTAAGATTTTTATAAGTCATGGTGAATAGTTTTGCTAGATTAGAGACAACTATCAATATTCTAAATTAAAACAAGCAGACAAAATTAGAGGCAACACATGCTGACTTTAGCAAAGACAAGGGTAAAAAGATACGAACATTTGCAAGTTAATTAAGCACATTCTTAGCTTTAATTATATGCCTAAGTCCCAATAAAATCAATAAGAGTTATAGCCGTGCTTAAAATTAAGTGTTTGCTTTAGGAATTTGTTGATTGGGCTAATAGAAGGTACATAAACACGTTTTCTGTTACTGTGGATTAACACAGATGTACTCAAGTTCACTAATCTCAAGTCTACGTTCTCAGTCACCTGTCAGTTAAAGAAAACTGCCTTGTAATGGCAGTCTGGCAAGCTTGATCCATTGTTTTTAATTTATACTATGTGCAGAATTAACTTTCAAGATGTAAATAACTTAATTGTCATTTTATGTGTTGGGTTTTTTTTCTTAGAGAATATTTTTTTGAAAATTGCCTCAAAAAGGACAAAGAACAAACTTAATTAACTGGCCTTATTTTTTATTTTAAGATCAGGAAAGATTTGATCCGTTAGTCAAGAATTCACTGTCTATTACTCAAAGGTAAAGTCCTTTTCTCCATTACAGCTGTTCCGAAATTATTGTGTAACGTATAAAAATTTGGCCTCTGGTGCTTCAATTATAGATGAAGATTTTTTTTAATTTTAAATTACATATTTAATTTTTTTATTACAATAACAGAGGATTTCATTATTTCTGTTGCAAGTCACTGTAAATGACATGAAAAGGGAATTCGAGTATATTCGCTTGGTTATTGAAGGACACTCCATCATATTACAAAGTCTCCTTACAAAATCCTTCTGACACAGTTTGCCCTTCACTGTTTCATCAATGAGTGATCACCAGAGTAAGAGAAATATAATTTATATCAACTTGATGTATTAGTGAGAGATTACCAAAGTTAGCTTACTGAGCAGCTAACTATCCTCACCACTAAATTGGGTGCTCTGGCTCCAGGCTTCTATTTCCATCCATTGAACCTCTGCTGTAATAAAGAGCCATTTACACCTCAAATTTTCCACTATGCTACCAGCAAACCAACGAAAACATCAAAAACTTTCTTTTTGATAAGATAAATTCTCTTTATCATAGGGTAGGGATAGGGAACCTTTTAATGGTTTGGTTTTCCAATTTCTCATTGCTATTTTTTGCATGTGTATATAAGAACTAGATACAACCTTCCAATAATCAGCTCGGTAATATACAGACAACCGTGATAATAATTCCCACTTGACTTTTCCTCATTTATGTCCCATGTTAAAAAGACTAGTTAAAATGCTAGAAAGTTTGGGGGCTAGAACTGGAGAGAAGAAACAATGAAGATTAAGGAATGTAGGAAATGTGTACAGGGGAGAGGGGGAAGCAGGACAGGACAACACTAGGCAGAATGATCTGTACAGGAAAACCCTTGGTTAGAGTGGACAAGAACCGAGGACACAAAGTAATGTATTAATTGAAGGACAACAGAAAAGGAAATAAAGACAAGGAAAGAAAGTTCACTAGAGAACAGCCATTTGCTTGTAAATGTTTGTATGATACTTCTATACTATCGCAGTACAGTATGGAACACCAGTGATAACATCCCTGATTAATAATAAGGGCCTATCATAATGCCTTATATTTCTTATAGACAGATTGCACCAAATATAGTGAATCTGTACTCACTAAGAAGTGGCCAAGCTTTTTCTGGTGATGAAGTCACTACAAAAGACCAGCATTGATGCAGATTCTCAGATTAGTTGGGACTGAACTTTACATCACTGCTAACAAAAAGAAAAAAGCTTTTGGGGATCTGTGATATGCAGGGATCTGTGATTGTGAATTCACCAGGAATGGGATATGGTCTTTGTTGCTTTCTAGAAGTTGATGTCAATGGCAATCACAGTACAAGTTATTTTTTACAGGTATTTGAAAAAGACCTTATTTGCTAATTGAATTGGGTCAGAAATTACTTTTGCATTTTTTTTTATATTCCCTGAACCTCAGACTTGTTTCTGTCTTCTTTATCAAACTGGTATTTAAACATTACTTTCTTAGTGACTGCTTATAAAAGAATTATGCTTATCAAGTCTGTAAATGTCATTTTACGGATGTTGTCATCCTAGTGAACCTTGAAAGTCAGTCTCATAGCTCCAACAATCCTAGCTCAACTCTGAAAAGCACAGGGCCAGCTATTTGGATTAAAGCAAATGCAGTTGTTTAATACTAAAACAAATATATTACAGTCAAATATTGAGCTGATGTTTGAATGCAGACTCTAGCTGCTAAATAAATAACATGTTCACATATAGCCTTAACAAGAAAGTAAAAAATATTTTCTGTTCAGTCAGGCTTATTTAAATCATTGAAACTGTTCTTAGGTACCAAAATTCTGCAGCACAAAGCTTCTGGAAGAAAGCCATCTACCGCTGGATGACAGGCAGCCTGCGAGGAGGAGACGAAGGATGCCTCTCCCTGTAGTAGCTGGTTTATGGGACAGGGTGCAGGAAAAGATAGGCTTAAAATCAGCTATGATGCCTGGATACACCTGCAGTTTAGCTTCCCTAATCCACCCCCAGAAGGTGAACCTGGGAGCCATGAGAGACAGATCAATGTTACATTTCAATCTTCCAATCTGTAAATGGCCACGTTATGGAGAAGAAACTAGTGAGAGATGAAGGTGATCCGGAGTGGAGTGCATCTCCCAGACAGAGAAGTGCTGTTGCAAACTCACACCCTTAGTTACGACACCCAGGAGGCATTTTGGGAACTCCTCTGTAAGGGAAGCTAAATAGAAACTTTTAAGTGTATATTCAGACTATGGGCTTTTGTGCTCGAAATGCTTTGTTTCTCCTGTTGCAGTTCAAAGCCTGGCCTTAAGACTCACTTCGTAAGTATTTTATTTCTTTATCATTAAGTGTTAATCAGCGTTAAATTGGGAAGTCCAGGGTGTTCTGCTTTTACATATAAAGCAAATCCAAAGCAAGCAGTGAGTGGGCTCACCCTGACCTGCCTGTACTGTGGGGCATGTGGAGGGATTCAGTGCCTGCCAAGTGCTCACAGACATGGTGAGCAGTGCAGAGGAGATGTGGAGGACGCACAAATCGTCACACTCCCAACAGGCCATGGACAGCCAAAGGCAGCCGAGGGCTTTCTCCAATTCTGGCACCCTGAAGGGTTAAAAATATGCCTCAGACCACTTCTTGGAGATGGAACAGGGTCGTGGAAAAGGCAACATGACAGTTTTGAAATTAGGTCCCCTTATGTATGTGTGTATACTTTCACTGTAATGCCCAGGCTGGTGGGATTTACCATTCTGTCTAGCTCTGGCACCATCCCTTCTTATCTTCTGTATCTTCTTCCCTTCTTCCTACCGTCACCCCAACATTTGAACTAGCAGAGCGCTGCACACCCATGAGCTGTAATTGTATGCCCCTGTAAATTGCAGTCTCTCAAGGTCTTACTAGACCGTCTTCAGTATGTCTAGAAAAATAGGTCCTAGAGACTTACACATTTATTAGTAGTGTTCTCCTTTATTAAACAGTAACATTATTGCATTACCAAAGAGTTGCTAAAGAGAAGAGAAATCAGTGAAGCAAGGTGTGGTTAAATTCTAAATTGATATTTATTTGTGTACTGGCACATAGGTAATCAGAAACAGGAATCAGACAGTCCTATCTGTGAGATCCAGTACAAATTCCTAGAATAATACCATTCCTCATTAAAGCAAAAATCCTTGTGAGATTTAAATAAATACTTCTGTATGTCTACCTCATGACGATGGCACCATATGGTGACCTCTTCCTCCCCAGTAACAGTTTGTTCAATTCTTCACAATACTAGCACATACTGATCAATATTTTCTCCTTCTACACTAACAGTACTTAGAAGTACAAGATACAAATCCCGCCCCCCCTCCAAGTTGTGATATAATAATTAAGCTCACTTTTGTATCTGATCTAGTAACCAGGCTACACTGTGTGGAGTTATGGGAAGAGAAAATGAGTACAAAAATAATTTGTTCCCATCAAGGAGCAGAATGAAGACTGGCAATGTTATTCAGAAAATAGTTATGATTTATGAGGGATCTCTCATTTCTATACCACCAAGAAAGCAGTGAGACATTGAATCTACAGTGTTTAAGAGATAAAAGGGGCTATTCTTAAAATTGTTAAATAATTGTTATTGTTAAATAATGACATGCAGAATTATAGCTCATATCACTTTGTATTTGCAGTCATCACAATCAACTGCCAGCAGCAATTTACTTTACCAATATGGGTGAATTAAGACTGGAGGCAGACATTTGCTCCATTTTACAGTTGGAGAAACCGAGGCACAGAGAGTTGTTGGGGGTTTTCTAAATAATTGCCTGAAATAATGAGGGAAGTGACAGAACTTAGAAACGAGAGTAGATTTTATGAGTACCTTCCTTTTCCATGCTGTTATTGCAGATCCTCCCCTACTTGAAAAAGAACTCGAGCAGTGCCCCAAACCTCTCCTTCACCTTCATCCACAGCTCCTCTTCACACCATCCCAGCGCCCTGACCTGCCTCTGTAGCACAGCCCCATCTGGCATTTCACGTTACTCAACATGCTTTAAACCACACGCCTGCATTCATAGCTTTGAATAATCTTGCCATAGGTACGGAAGGAAGAAAATGAAGAGTGCATGAACTCATTCATTTTTAGATTATTGGAAAGTCTTTATATTAATCTTCTCATCTTCTCCTCCCACATCCTCACATATACTCACCCTGGGGAGACATACTCCCAGCAAGAAGCTATAAATATTCCATTTACTTATGACACAGTTTAAAATTAATTTCTGGAAGCAATCAGAAAATAGAAAAATCAGATTATTTAACTTCATTTAGCACTGATAAGAAGACATTATCCATTAAGACACACTTTTCCACAGTGAGCATATGAATCTGTAAAAAATATTATTTTAATAACACATTATTTAATGCCCAATTACAATAGGACTCTGATAGAATATGAATAATAAATGAGTTCATTATTTTTCAAAGTTATTACACAAAGTATAACAAATTGTTTCAGAATGTTGGTAAAAATATACAGTTTTATCAGAAAATTAATCTTTATTGGAGATTTGGGGGAATCTACTTGTGTGATTGAAGCTCAAAAATCTGGGTGGGATAGAAAGATGGAAACTGTCTTCATATTTATTAGAAATTCTGATTTAAGAACAATGGAAAATAAAAGGCTCACTTTATCCAGAAGAGACAAAGGATGAAAGAAGATAGCACATTGTTCTGTTCCAATTCTTTCTTTCTTTCTTGACATGGAGGAATCATCTTGTGGAAATGTGGTGGACTACAACACAATTTATGCTCTGTCAGCTGAGCATGTCAGTAAAAGTAATAATTAGTTCCAACTGCACTTATGTGGGGTTGTTTTATGATTTTGCCATATTTGCAGTACAAAAGGTCAATACCTCTTTATTTGAAGCATTGAGCAGCCATTGTGTAACAACTACATTTCAAGCCAGGTGAAGACTTAAAAAGCAGAGGGCTGCATGTGTAGCTGCTAAGCCCTAATTCAGTCTTTTATATATTAAAGATTGTGGTCTCTGTATGTATGTGACTTTGAGGAACATGCTTATATTCAACTACTAATTTCTGACTCTTCCTTATCACTGATCTCAGTAGTTTATTGGTAGTTTATTGGTCTCACTAAAAGGATGGAAACAGGTATATGAAATCTCCTGTTCCTAACAGGCAGCTCAATGCTGATTATATCATTAAGATTTTTTCTGTGCAAATAAAAATGCAGATTATGATCCTTAGCAAGTTTTCCTACCACTGCAAAGCTAAAATGGTACATGATTTTATACCTCATATTGAGATAAATGCAAGGCAGAAAATTAATGAAAATGTTGACCTTCCTAAACTAATATTCTAATTTCCAGGTTAAGGCCAGCATAAGGGGAATGCACAGAAGATTTTTCAAAATGGCCATTTTGCCATTTCGTTCATCTTTATGAATAAAAGTGAATTTTGTGCTGAAAATAGAAACTTTCAGGAATTTTAATGGCAAAATGATTTTTACTAAGATATTAGTTGACAGAGATGAAAACCACAAGCAGTTCAATTTTAACAGCTTTTCCAAGCTCAGAAAGCATTTTACTATTTTTGTGTTCTAAAAATGATTACAGATTTTATTTTTTTGAAACAATTAACAAGCTACAATGCATCAGAATTTCTATTTCAAACATTAAAATAAAAATTGTTTGATCTTCTCACAATATCATTTTCCTTTTGCTTGTATGTCCATTGTACTCTGAACCAAGGAAATTACAAAGTCATGGTGAAAAGTCAGTTTTTCAGCTTATGTAACAATTTCATCTCTGTTACCAGATGTAATGGATAAGATTTCAGGAATGACTAGTGATTATGAACAAACCTGCTTTGGATAATTCAGTCTGAGGTAGCTCAAGGAGAAAAACATGTCAGAATCAACCTTTTCTGAAAATCAGGTTTCTTTGGATTGTCTCAAGCTGAAGCTGAAGGTACTCACCACTTCCAAACCTTCCCAGTGGACCTTCCCCTCCTACTTCTACGTATAGACCCATGAGTGCTGACAAAAAAAATGCATCTAAAATGGAGAAGAAAACACAACTCTTGGCATTCATTGCATAAGTAGGATTTTTTTCTATTAGCATCATGCATAAATATAAAGTTCTTTTGCTTAAATTCCTTTTAAGACCAAATACAACTAGATTTTTATCACAAATTAGAAGTGTTCTTATTTCATTTCAAAGGATCACTTGCTGCTTTTAAAGGCCTCTGAAAGATGTTAATTTAAAAACAAAAGGTAAGAGGTAATGACCTGTGGAAACACTTTAAGAAAGTAGAAATAACATTGAAAAGCACTTAAGTTCTTTATTTGAATGGAGTCTTCCACTTTTTTGTAAATCAAAAACTAAATTTTAGGTATACATTTATATTAATCCACATACAAACACGCAAACAGCCGATAGCCGTGAATGACAAGTACTGTTCTTACGTACCACTTGCTTTTAAGGAATTTTCATTCTTAAAAAAATGGAATTTAAAACTGAATATCAGTGAAGACATAAAAAAACCAAAACAACAAACCCCTCATTGGACTCACACTATTTTTAATCCATGAAGGAAAGTTACACCAAGAAGAACAGAGAGAAGAAAGCAAAAATGTTCTTATGCAGTCTGAACTGCTAGCTCTTACCATGTGTAATGAATAAGGACTCCTCTTGCAATGCGTGATGAATAAGGAGTCACCTTCATCAGCAGAAGCTTCTGAGAGACATCTGAGCCTGTGTTTGAGGAAAATGTTTCCAGACTTCTCCAAAGGGTTCACTACGAGATGGTGAAAATCTCCTGTCCTTTAGTTTTCTGTCATGAAGAGTGTCATTGATATTTACAACAGCTATAAGAAGTTAAATTTGAGAGTTCAGCCCTTAGTTTCACATTATCAGTATGATATCAGCAGTCAGGTCTTTTAAATTATCATAAGAACAGCATGAACATTGTGAGCTGAAAATTTTCATAACCGATGAATGCAATTTATGAGCAAACCCCCTTTTGTTTCTAACTGGGGCCTCTTCTGGTTGAACACCATAAAATCCTCCAGGAAGGAGGATCGTACATATTCCATACTCCTCTCATGCATATTCTGTATTCCTTTCCACGTTTCACGTTGTCTACGCTTTCTATGTTCATGGCTTGGCTGCCTCAGCTAGTGCTTTCCCAGGACCTCTTCAACCCTCGCAACCATAAGAAAAGATATGCTGCAGTTATGACAAAAGGCAGAGCTG
This sequence comes from Haliaeetus albicilla, assembly GCF_947461875.1. Taxonomy (NCBI): domain Eukaryota; kingdom Metazoa; phylum Chordata; class Aves; order Accipitriformes; family Accipitridae; genus Haliaeetus; species Haliaeetus albicilla. The sequence goes on along the minus strand of NC_091484.1, from coordinate 67,815,594 downwards.
AGCCCAGGTGTGAGGGGCAGCTAACTTCTGGACTGATGACACGTGAGATGCAGCTTTGAAAGTATTAGCGGGGGATGCACAGAAACACAGAATGATTATGTAAACTTTGTGTCTGTAGGAAGCCAGTTTAATAATAAAAAACCTACCCCAAAAGTATGTCTTCAGAGTAATACCTAGAGATGCAAGAAAAAAATGTGAATAAACCATCCAGTGACTGAAGATGAACTTTCCCATGTTTCAAAGAGGAGAAACAGACTAAATGAGGTCCTCAAAATTCATTGGGAAAAAAAAAATTCCTGAACTTCCCAATCCTTCTGTTAAGCTTGTTTGAAATTAGCCATCTATTGTAGTGGAACAGAGTTAACATTTTAAAGTGGGAAGACAGACAAAGTGATCATTTAGAGTTTACCTCCAAAAGCAAACCATGCTAAACAGAAAAGTGATGATTCTGAGGAAGGGAAAAGAATTAGCTGGTAATTTGCTAAGAATGAGTGCAAGACTAAGCTTAAAAAACATGAATTAAATTCCTACTAGTCACTCCAATAAATCAAAAACGAAGAGAGAAAGTTGAATAATGGATATAAAGAGATACTTTCCAACAGTAGTCAGAGTAAAGGGAGCTTACAGGTTAAAAATCTCCTTTTACCAAAAAGGGGATTTTTCTTTGTATTTTGCAGAGAACACACTTACGCAAGTCATAGAATTACAAGTGAAAAGGAAAAGAGCCAACTATAAACATGATTACAGTTTTCTACAATAGACAAAGGTGCCATTGCTTGCATAATATGCTGTAATTAATCCTTTCAGGCTCCCCTGTCATGATGGTACAACATAACTATAGGTTGTCTATCACCTAATGACTTCTGCAGGTGAGCAATTATTACAATAATTAATACCTAGAAAAATTACCAGGACAACCCTGTAGTGTTATATATAAAGAAAACTTGCTATTTATTGTGTGAACTTTTCATTGTCACTCAAACCCCATATTTTTATTAGTTCTTTTCCATATTAAAATTATTGGCATAGTATCACATCCTGCTAAAAAAAGAGCACCATTTATTCCAAGCTTCTTCAGATAAACAAATATTTAAGTGTAAATGATATCAGAAAGATCATTTGAGGCTTGCCAAAATAGAAAATGTAATACTTTACACAAAACTGCAATAACCAGATTAGCTTAGAGCAACAACTGACGATGGGAGAACACACATTAAGTTGCATCTCTGAGGAGTAAGAGAAAAATATTTGTTATTATATTTGTTTATAAATGTTGCATACAGCTGTAATATGTACAGAAGAGTAAATGGTTTTATCCTCTATTTTGCTTCCCACCAACTCATTCAATTACACTGGGAATTTTGCAACCTCTTTTGATCCTGTCACAGGTTTTGTATTTTGTAAGAGACAACAGACAAAACCCCAATTATTCTTGTCTAACATTCAAGGGTTACTGTTTTAATTGAAAATGAGCTAACAACTTGAGGCACCCATCCTTTCCTTATCCTCTCAAACTGTGGCTTGGGTTGGTGTACCAGCCCCACCTCACATACTCACGCTTCTCTGAATAACTTATGGTTTTGCCTTCCCTAAAAGAAAGTCACGCTACCAACAAGGACTTGAGTCCTTGAAAACTTATATCCCCAGCCAGCATTTGACTTCCAGCCATAAGATGGGAAGGCAGCACCATATTGGCTTTCCTTCCTTCCCTAGCTCCAACCCAAGGGGTTTGTATGAAATGGAAGGCAACCGTTTCTTACACCTAATTTCATAATGTGATAGTATTCCTCTCCCCCTTGCCTCTTTAGTGTATCTCAGCCCACATCTCTGAAAATGCAACCGGAGGCTAAGGCAGCCTTTGACAACAGCTGTTGTCTGACTTGTCCTAGGTCCCAAGACATGAGACAAAAAGAATATCACAGTCAAGGAGCTGGGGTTACCCAAGCTGAACACATGAAGAGACAAACACTTGAATATTCAAGTACGCAGAAGGATGAGATCCCAGCATGTATCTTACCTTTATGGACAACATCTTAGGAATAGTAATGGCAATAGAAAAGTCATGAATGGATCAGTGATCTTAGCTGGGACACCTACCTGTTAGTGCAATGGTAGGCAAAGTGCAGATGCTCCAAAAATGTGGACTTCATAAGTATCTAAAATGCTCAGATAACACAGTTACAGGTATATACCAATTGAACTCTTGTGCTTCAGTAGCAGCAGGGCTGTGTTACCACACACAGAGTGTGATTTATATAACTTTTTTTTTTTTAAGAATTATGCTGGCAGCATTTATCACGTTCTCCATGAGACATGTCAATATACTTCTGTATTTTTGGAGGTTACTGTTGTATGAATTTCGAAGCACTTCAAAGTCATTCAAACGCCTTCCTACTCCTGTATAGATTGTTTTTTCTCTACCCAGAGATTTTCATAATTGTATCTCTCAGCTGACCCTCAAGTAATAGTACAAAGGAAGCACATGCACCAGTAGAGATGCGTACACAGATATAAACTAAAATGAGACTTTGCTTGAAGCTATTTAAGAAATCACATGTAAGGCACATGAAGTGTGAATGTGAAAGTCTAACAGTCAGTTCTTTCTATCATGCCCTGCAGAGTCAAGCTGTGCTTTGGATGGTTCTTCTACGAGGATGAGTCTTCTTTACAGGTGGAAGAAAAAAACAGCTTTCTGCCCATATGAAATTGTTCCTGTTACCCAATGATTCTAATGGGATTTAATTAAAGGACCCAGCAAGTTTCACTGCTCTTACTCTACTTTTTTTTTTTTCTTTTTTTTTTTCTCAGGGAGGTGGTGAAATGAAATTTCTCCCACTTTTCCAAAGCACAGTTCTCTAAGGGCTATTTACTGCTATTTACTGCAACATAGATGAGAAAAAACCCAAGCACTTACCTGAAAAGCTGGTGTTTGCAACAAAGTCTATTTCTAAGATAAACATACCAAGCATATCTTTAAACAGCAGAACTGTGTTTGAGAGCAGACCTGTATATTTCTCCCTTACCAGAAGGATATATTTATATAGTAGTTTATTAATAATGAGCACCAACCTTTTATGCTTATTCTTCTTATCCAGCATAGCTCTGCTGAAGTACTGTTATTTTACAGTATAGTAGAATTCCTTTCTCTCTGAGTTTTAATCATATGACAAATTAGATTGAATTTGCATTTACACAGCAAATTTTATCATGTAAGTTTCCTAATACACTTCAGCTTGATACTGCAGTGAATTGCATTATCCCTAATGGGTCATCAGTTCTGAGGTTTAGTATTTGATCTTGTTTTATTATCTTCCCTAGCTATATTCCATACCTAATTTTTTCCTGAAATGAATATTATTGATTTACTCATTAAATACTGTCTGTTTGGTGTGAATTTTTCATCCAAGGAGTATGATGAATCCTTTTTAAAATAATGATTGTATGCTGCACAATACTTGAAATACTGGCTTCCTGAGATGGTTTTCAATGGATTGCAACTAAATACATTGTATACAAAAAAAGTCTTGTACCCTTTCTGCAAAATGACATCCATTGATTATATCTCCTCAAAAATGGAACAATCAATAAATTATTATATTTCTTAAAATTAAGCTCATTTCAGAGTGAAGGATTATTTTCTTGGGTTTGTTTGAAGCTGGTGTTTTGTTTCTGTACTACTTCAGCTTAAAAGGCAACCTGATATCACAGAAAAGGGGTTAAAAAGCTTAGAAATATTTCAAATTATTGTTGCATCATACAAAAAAATAAATCAGGTTGAATAAAATGAGACACCAGTAATCCAACTTACTGCCACACTATATTTTCCAACTATTTACATTTTCAAACCCAGTGACTGGGTCTGAAGAGAGAAAATGTTTTGTCACTAAGGATCTTTCTGATATTTTTCCTAAGTGCCCAGTCCAAAGGACTTGGCACAAAAGCAGTTGATTCTGCTACAGAAATGTACACATTTTTGTCAAAGCTGTCCAAAACTGAAGAAAATATTACATTTGAATTCATCCACCAAAACACATTTCCATAAACCATAGAAATACTTCGTATTGTTGTCTGGTTGGTTGATTCAGGTCAATATATTTGAATTTGTTGAACCACACAAAACTATTTCAGAGCATTTCAACCTTAAACATGTTGGGATTTTATGCACTGCCGTTCATCTAAGGAATGGTAGTTTTGATGCTTTTATTTCCCCATTACAGTATTTTTAGCCCTGAGAAAATTTAACATTTGGTTTTACAAAAGAAACTATGTGGAAATGAAGCTATATGAAAGGAAAAAGAAAAGAAAATTCCCATGTGAAGATGGTTAGCCTGTGGAACAGGCTGCCCAGCAAGGCTGTGCTAACTCCATTCCTGATGGTTTTCAAGATGAGACTGGATAAAGCCCTGAGAAACCTGCTTTGAGTAGTGTGCTGGACTGGAGACCATCCCTTCCAGTCTGAATTATTCTGTGATGTGATGATTTCATGAAACTAACAGAAATAGATAAAAAGGGGCATGAGGGGGCAGCACTAAGTGCTTTCATATAATTGTCAGTTGTGCTAAAAGATGTTATGAAAGGCCTTAGGGAAATCCTGACTTTTAGCCAACAGCCAGTTAGAAGTGATGAGAATACAGACCTGGGTTCTTTCCTCTGCAATGTTTATTTTCTCAGCAGTGACCTTATGCTGTAAAATAAATTACCTTAATAAATCTAGCATTTATTCACTTGCACACTAAGAGCATTTGATGATTTTTGTTTTCTCTCTTCTCTTGGATACAACACAGTTTTCAGAAGTTGGACTTGTTTTTCTTCATCACCAGCAGTAAGTGGACTTTGAGTTAGCTTTTATTATTGAATTGACTTAGGTGGCCAAAGAGGAGGAACTAGAGTTGGATAAAATAAGGAAGAAATCACAATGTCGGGGAATTAGGAGCTCGTAGATGAACCCATATATTGCAAAGAAAATTCATTTAAAAGTTTTCCAAGAAGCAAGTTAATACAAAATTATCTATTGTGAGACTCACAGCCTGGAATATTTGGCTCTTTTTAGTGTCAAGTGGGATAATAGAATAGGTAGAAAACTTACATGACAATCCTACCATGCAATGTTCGATATATAACTAACAAATTAACAGGCCTGCTTTAGTCTATATGTGTTTCATGGCATTTCCCATTATAAAGCATCAAAGTATGAGTAACACACAATTTCACCCAGTGTATAACCTGTCTCAACATATTGGTTAGTAAGAAGGTAGTAATTCTTCTCAAAGCTGGTTACAGCTGGAAAATGTAAAACTGTCAAATTCAGCACAGTTTGAGCTTCCAGTTTATTACATTAAGAATTCAAAACACTATAGTGTCAGTAGGAAATGTTACATTTTCGGTAGTATTTAATGACACTTCACATGGCCAACCCAAAGGACTAATCAGCTTGGTATTATCTTGCCACAATACTATGGAGGTGTACGCCACTCACTTCTGGATACTGCTGTCATGAAATAAAGGAAGGAAGCAAAATCAGTAGTTACTACTTGCAATCTAATCCTGTGATATTAATTGTCAAATATATGTGCATGACATGGTATTCATTTGTTTCTCAGTGAGAGTTATCTTATCAGCTGCTACCGCATAGCTGATTACTGGAGACAGCCTCCAGACATTCTTCGATCTTGCATTGTTTGTGTCGTTAATGGTAAACAGAAGAGACACTCTCCCCTTACACAGGCTGCATCTTAAAACATGCTTATACATTTCTATCCTCATTTGTTTCCTTTGTGTTACTTCATGGACTAGTGGAGCCTGCTTGCTTAGCACAGCAGAAAGCAAGTCACATAGAGTATTTGAGTTAAGAATCATGAGTTTGGCTTTAAAAATTATGACATTTTTAAAAGATTAACTAGAACATACACATGCGCCAACTAGTACTTTAGTCTCTAGAGTACTGTAACATCCCCCTTTATTTTCTTTTTTTTTTTCCCCTGAATGATGAGATCCAGAAACAAACTTTCTTTAAAATTCACCTCACCAAAGGTGCCAAGATAAATGGTCTTTTATGATAAAAGTATCATTAAATGTTTTGAAATCTACCAAAAACCAACACGTACAAGCTGGGAACACCAGTGTGCATTTCACCATTTTATATCTAGTATTCTTATTAGTAAAAATGAGCCATGCCACTCCCCACCCTCATTTTCTCTTTCCCCTGGAAATCTTAATAGGCAAGCAAGACACAGTAAGAAGGCTGAAGGGGGCTGACTGGTGGCTCCTTTCAGTTTCTGGGCAAAAAAGCATGGAAATCCTCTGTTGCTGCACAGTGCTGAGCCCGGTCAGCTGTGAGAGGGGACTCTCCTCTGCCTAGACTTTGTTAGACACTGTAGACAGAGAGCACCAGGGTCTCTCTTCATTCCTGACCTCTGGATGGCAAAAAAAATGGAAACTGATGATGCTTTTCACTGGTAGCTGTTAAGCACTGAGAAGGTGAAGGCATTTATGAAGATGCAATGTGACTGCAAGAAGAGAATACATATATACACACACACGCGCTCATATATATATGTTGCCACTGCAAGTAGAGAATATATATGTGTTGTCCCTGCAATAAAATATAGACCAAAGCAAAGCCTGTACTAAGGACCAGGAGAGAGGTTTAAGCAGGTGGCTGGCAAATCAGTCCCCTACAAACCTATTATGGACTGAGGAAAAGTCCTGCTTTGAGGTAGGGCAAAGGGGTTGAGTCTGGAAAGAGATAAAATTCTTTGTCACTGTGAAAGGACTAGACAGGACATTACAGTGGAAACTTATTTTTCATTAAAGACAAAGTGCTACTAGCTTCTTGAGAAGATCTTGAAAGGCTCTGACACATCTCTCTGGAATCAAGGAAATGCCATGATGTGTTAATAACTGATTTTTGATACTCAGAAGTTTAGAGTTTATGGCTGTAATTGTTCTTTAGCATAAGAACAATTGCAGTAGTTTTGGCATAGCAAATCCGGATCGAAGTTCATTTTCCTGCTGAACAAGCAACAAAATTACACAGTCCTACTTCCTTATATTGAGCTCCATTTAAGAACATCACAGAGTGAGACACTACTCCAGGCCTTTAGTTCCCTGATGGTGAGAAAAGTTTCAGAAGTCCAGGTTTAATTTATTCATAGACAGTTTAGGCACATTTGTTCTTCTGTCCTTTAACTCAAAGAGCTCTTATTGCCATGTAGTGCTCACTTCTCTGATAAACCAAAACCCAGCTCTAACCCCAGTATATTTTTCATTTTGCTAAATTAAAAAAGCTATTTCAGTGTCATCTCTATTCTGATCACCCTTGTAGTTCTTCCTCAACCTGCTCAGGTTAGAACTCATCCTTCCTGAGTGCTAGCAGTGACGGTTGTACCCAACATCAATGTGAGGTCTCGTTGGTGCCTTGAACAATGACTTTAATACACCTATATCTCTATACAATGATCCACTGATCAGCTCACTTTCTATATAGTTTCCAAAAGATAAGCTACCAGCTTACAGCAGTAATTCCTATTAGTCCCTAGTTCCTATTAGTGCATGACTTTGTACTCTGCCTTATTGAATTTCATTTTCTCCCTCCCTTGCTTTCCCACTTATTTTTTCTCCTCTGGGTGCCTTGTCAAGGAGCTTTTGACTTCATTCAGCTTATATATATGAGTGTAGTAAGTCCTTCTCTAAAATGAAGTCCTAATGAAGGAAAACTTTTCATGGAACAGAAATCAGCTGACCATCCTTTAAAGTCATATGAAATAGGTAACAGACACTAATATAAAAGGAGATATGTTCACATGCCATAGTAACAACAGGTAAAAGAAGAATCACGTAGAAAAGTTAGAGGATTCTAAAACCATCTATGATCCCAAATGAGGATGAAAGATTCAAAAATTAAAAAACATTGTGAAAAAAAAAAATCCCAAATAATCCAAATAAAATAAAATAATTTAAATAATTTCAGATTTTTATTTTAAACTTCATATTCTTTTTAAAGAAGTTATCCTACATTTATCCTACGTTCCCAAATGTAATAAAATGGCAACAGAAGGACTAAAATATTTTCCCCAACCCTAGTAATTATATCATTCTCCCTGAAAATTTCAGAGCTTTTACACCACTGTTTTCAAATTTTCAATGAAAAGTCTTACCCAAAAGCAATTTTGCTTGTCAACAAAGGCAAGACCAACTTCTTCCAAAAAATATAGTCCATATCTAGCAGCTTTGGAGGAAGATCTTCTTTTCATTGCCCAACACACCAGGGTCTAACATATCAGACTATGGCAGCCCTTCACATCTCTGTCAGCCCAGTGATAGTGTTTTATTACTTCACATGCATGAGACCTAATGAACACAGAAGAGGCTGCTCACATAACTCTTCTCAGTAACAGTATGGTATTTAGTCCTTCTTTTTAACCCAAAGAATTAAAATTGTGTAGTGGCCAACTGAGACCCTAAATTAAATCTATATTTAAGTGTGTTTCCAGTGCATTATTGGCAGTGGCAGCCCCAGCAATTTATTCTGGATCATACCTGTGAGATTCCAGCAGTTTCTGAAAATTGTTAAAGTAGATTAAAACAAAGATTTTTGTAATACATTTTTTCCTCATTGTGGAGAATCTCAAGCTGAACAAATACATTATTAGCCTGGTGTAAGTTTAAGTGGGTACTTAATAAAGCAGCCCAAGCTCCACGAAGATCATGGCAGGCTTATAACTGTAATTTAGTTTGAATTGGAAACCTCCTGCTATTTCCTGAGGTATTTCTTTATTATCACTGTGATGTAGCACAGCTAACAATGGACCAAATCATTAAGGTGTGCAGGCACACATGCATACATGCCATAAAATGTGTGTGTCAAAACACACATATATGCATTTTCTATATTGCCATGCCAAAAGCCAGGCCGTTCCACGCCCAAATGATTACTAACATGCCCATTTAGTGAATTGCGTACTTAGTTCAGGGTTAGATTCTCAAGGGAAGGGCGGTGGGTTGCTGTGTTCAGTGTTGCTGGGTGTTGCTGCCTACTGGGATCCCAAGGCAGACTGGGCATGGGGGCTCTGCCTACAACGCGCTTGTGCCTGCCCAGCATCCAGATGTGACTCCCAGATGTGTCAGTGACTCGAGCAGTGGATGGCCTGAGCTCAACAGTAGGAAATCTCAAAAAGAATAATAACATGCCTAGCTTTGAAGAAAGGTGCTGCCTTCAGCCAGGTTTCACAGCTTGGATCTTCTCCCAGAATTAGGCTTCAAAAACCAAAGAGGGAGGAGTTATTTCTATACATGCTGCTTCATCAATATGTATGTCTCACAGAAGAGACAAGAAGGCATAGCTTGGAGTCCAACAAAGCAAAAGAGATATTTAAGCCTACATCTTGGCATTCAGCACAAATGGGTTGGAGGACAATGCTCACAAACCCTGAGCCCAGGGGCTGAGCTGCCTGGGCTCCACAGCCCAGGGAAGTAGAGCAGGCTGGAGAAAACTAAGAAAGATGTCAAGGTGTAAGAAAGCATGTAAGCTAGACCCTCACAAGGGAAGGAAAGGAAAGACAGACAAAAATTTCTTTATGAAGACAACAATGATTAGTGGCTCAAGGTTTCAAAAGGAAACACAGAGATAAAAAAAGTAAAAAAAGCTGATTGAAAAGAGTACTGGAGGACAAAAGTTCAGTGACACTGAAGATGAGCCTCTCAGGTGGGAGAAAGCTGTAGAATAGTTCAGAGTACAAAGAGCTAAACATATGTTTAACAGCATCTCTTGGTATTTGCCATCAATAATTACAAGTGAAGAAATAACATAAGACTCTAACTTTCCTCTCTTTAAAATGTGTGCAAAAAATTAATTCTATGTAATGCATGCAATTTTTGTGACTTGTTGATTTGTCTCTCTCCTTTACAAATCTGGAACTATTACACTAATTCTGTAATTTTTCTCACTCCAAACCAAATGAAAGTTAATCTTAACTGTTTGCAGGAAAGAAAATAAAAAAAAAAACAAACCCTATGTGGTGTATTGTGTTATCAATTTTTTGTATCTAAATTAGAGGATAAGTTTCCTGAATCACCAAGAAGTTATTGCACTCAAAATCTTGCTATAGGCAAAAGGAACAAACCTGGTGTGAAAAGCCAAGAATTTATTATTAGTCTAATCTTGCTAGTCTTAGTCTAACCAAATAATTTTTTTTAGACCACTAACAATGATATGAATGCTTACAGTTCAAAATTCATTCAGTTAAAGTGAGGTGTACACAAACTTTCTAATATCTTCTCCTTTCCCTGGTGTTATGTGCATCCCTGCTATAAGCAATGGCAACCTTGTATTAACTGGGCTATAAGGCCAGTCTGTACTGATACCTGCAAGGCCACTGAAAAACATCAGACTCATTCTGTTGTCATTTTTCTCCAGACCATCCTGTTAATGCTTTCCTAATCCTGTGCATCATGTTTGCACAAACAGCTGCATTGTACTAGGGTTAATAAGAAAAGGATTTATCCAAAACTTGAGAAAAAAACTGCACTATCACTGTGTTAATATATACCTTTGGTTTTCTGAATTTCCACACAGTTTCAACGATTAAATATTTTTATTAATGTGCTTATTATACAGAACATCACCTATTCAGCCTTAAAAACTGTCTTCACTGGCTTACCTTTTGTCAAACACTTATCACCTTATCCACGGAGACTTGCCAGAAAATATTATGTAAAAGATATATCAGAAATTAGCAGCAGAAGCAGAACTTCTCTGGAAAAAAACCAAAACATGTGGATAAGCTTCACTACAGAGTTCATAAAAATAATTATTTGAAATTTTATAGCTTTATGAGACAGATCTTCAGCTAGTTATCACTGTTTCAGCTCCAGTGAAGCCAATGGAATTATGTCTACATCTACTGAAGTTTTACTCCACACAACTAATTGTCTCAGCTAGAAATATGGTGTCAATTTAAAATTCTTAAATAGCAATTACAAGTAATGCTTCTAAGATTTTATTTCTTTTAGAAGAGAATCTTGGAAAAATAACAAATGAAATCAATCTATGATAAGCTGCGGAGTGCAATTCATATTGCTACAATTTAGAAAATATGTGTTACTGTACAACGTTGTGCTAGAATGGTGCACCAAATATGCCATTTAACCAGTTTTTCATACTTGATAATGGCCCTTACCATGTGTTTTAAAGAAGGGGGGAGAGAGGTAAAGAGGGAATTAATATAAAAAATTATACTACGGAGGTAACAATGAAAGGGTTCTTTCCTTTGCTCTTCCATTTTTCCTCTTCTGTCCTGAACTCTATGGATTTGTAAGCTCTAAGTAATTCATTCCTGTCCTGAATGTAAGAAATGGCAGGGATGCAACTGAACTGAACAGAAGTTGGTGTTGGTTGAGAAGACAGCAAAGCTCAACGGTGCCTTTGAAAACCCATTAACAAGCTAGGATTGCTTTTCCTTTGCATAATGTCATAAGACCAGGGTGATAGAATAAAATGTCCGCCCTTCCCTAGGGAACCCTGTACACAGTCCTCACACAGCATCTGCAGACCTAGGTGCCTGAGGAATCTGCCTCTCAGATTATTAACCAGAGGAGCCACAGTTGCTATTTTCTTGTATGCAATACTTGGGTGGAAAGTGCTCAGGTACAAAGCTGGATAACAGAATTCTGCAGCAAATTCTCTTTGAAAAATAGTCATAAAGAGGTATTTGCATCTGCTTTCAACCTCTCATCCCTTAAAAGTTGTTCTACTGTTCCGTGCACCTCCTGAGGCTTCTACCTCCCATTTTCATTCACATATTTGTGCCTTTGAAAACAATTAGAATCATAGAATATCTCAAGTTGGAAGGGACCCATAAGGATTATTGAGTCCAACTCCCTGCTCCTCACAGGACTACCTAAAACTAAACCATATCACTAAGAGCATCGTCCCGAGGCTCCTTGAACTCTGACAGGCTCGGTGCTGTGACCACTTCCCTGGGGAGCCTCTTCCAGTGACCGACCACCCTCTCAGTGAAGAACCTTTTCCTAATGTCCAGCCTGAACTCCCCCTGAAGCAGTTTCACTCCATTTCCTCGTGTCCTATCGCTGGTCACCAGAGAGAGGAGATCAGCACCTGCCCCTCCACTGCCCCTCTTGAGGAAGCTGTAGCCTGCAATGAGGTTAATAGTCAGTCTGTGTGACAGCCAACATGTTGGACCATATGCAAAATCATACTCCCCATAATAGTAGCATGCCCCTATCCCCTTTCTTTGTTTCGCAAATGTGTTTCTTTGGATGTAAAAAATCCTAACTATGTATTCATTCAATACATGTCCTATCTCTCAAACTGGATCCAGGCTGACCTTTTGCCCTGCCATTAAGCTCAGCCCCACATTGTTTCCTTTTCTTAAAAGTGTGAGTCACACTCTAACAGAAAATCAAAGATCATTTTGAGTGTCTTAGAGGTGAGACTGTACATTTGGAAATAATACTGGTTGTGTGAGGCTAGCTCAAGCAGTCCCCTCACTCCCCATCTGCTTGTTCCAGATCCTGCTTTTCCTGGAAAAAGAAATATGCATTTGTTAGACCAGTGCTCTGCTCTGGTTCATTGCATGGTTGCATAAACCTTTTTTTCAATATCTCAGTGGAGTTGGGTGCAAGCAGCTGGGAAAAGGGGATGGTGTAAATTGGCACTATCACCAAACCCATGAACGTGTAAGCCTTAGACATGCACGTTTTGATTGGTCTTCATTTGTTAAAGAACTCATTAAAAAAAGACACTAAACCAAACCCCAAACCTAACATTACAGCAAGTGTATGAGCTAGCAGGTCTGTTATAAGGTTGTCAAATTAGTAGTCAATGCACCTGCACAAGGCACTTTTAGAAAAAGCACAATTACTCAAACTCTTTCAAAAAATACATGCAGGTTTTTTTGGGAAGGGAATCCCAGTTCCACAGAAATCAAAGGCAAAATTGCCATTGATTTCAATAGAGCCAGATTCACCCTTCAGACTGAGAAAGAATTCAGGGTATTTGATTGCACAGCTTTTATTATAGTGTAGTGTGTATATATATATATATATATGTAAATGTACATATATATGTTCCAAGTCTTTCAGATCTACCATAAAAGAAATACTGAATAATTAGCTTATCATAAAACAGTAGATAACCAATATACTACAAGCAATACAAAGACTTTTTAAGGATGTATTGTGCTTGTCTAAAATACTCAAGCGATAGTCAGCTCTAAAATATCCATATTGGCCAATACATCTTTTACTAAAAGCACGTTTTACAATGCTGTGATGATTTTCATGCTGCTGCTTCTTCAAAATGTCTCAAAGTTATCAACAACATTTTTGCATTGCTTATATTGGAACACTATTATAATATTGCAATATTACTTTATATTGTAGTAAAGTATTTTCCTATTAAATTATTTGAAGAACATAGTTCTTGTAGCTACAGTGTTGAACTGGGAGCTCTTTCTGTATAATCATCCTTTCCTGTAGAATCAAAGTCATACAAAGCTGAAAGCAACCTCAGGAAAGCATCACCTCCAGTCCCCTGCAATTGGGTAGGATGAATTATTTTCAATTCCTTTCGAAGCTACTATCCCCTATACCAAATCTCCCTATACCATAGGCATCTGTATCAGTTTTGTTCTTATTTGCTTATCTTTTGTTATATATTTGTTATATACTTGTTTATGCAAACTGTTTTCCTGTTTTCTTCTAAATCATTGATGAAGTTTAAATAAGGTGAAAAATAAATCTCTGAGAATATACTGCTTATTAACAGTTCCCTATTTACATTTATATTATTATATGAAATTTTTACAATATACCTCAAAAATAATCACTTAGGAAATTTTTAGTCCATTAATATGAAACATTGATTTTTTTAATAATTTTATTTTCTTTCTTGTGAAGCTAAATGTCATATAGAGAACAAAGGAAGCAACAATATGGAATTGATTCAAATTGCGCTGCTTCTAATTTAATAATAAAATATGATACTATCTGTTATACCTGTTATCATTGTCTTTTTTTTTTTGTCTTTTTTTTTTTTTTTTCTTTTTCTTTCCAGTTAGAAGTGAGAGATTTGCTTATCTCTTTAGCTGGCCTGTGACAGCCAGAATACCCCAAGCTGGCAAAGGGCAAAGAAGTGATCTGATTTGGAAAAAGCATTCTAAATGTCAAATTTGTCACCTGCTTTTTCGTACACCGTCCCTGCCTTCTGCAGAGAGTAAGTAACAAGTGCCTATTAGAAATGTTGTAAAGTTGCTACTTATTATAATTCTAAGGTAGAATAAAGCTATGAAGAAAGCCAGCGGCACACATCACACCCTTTTGGAAGGCAGAGGAGTGAGGTTGCACTGTAATTCAGTTTACTGCACAGTCAAAAAGGAAAACTTAGAAGGAAGAATCCACACATCAAATACTTTTTATTTCTTAAAAAAAACCATACACAATCCCCCCAAATCTTTCATCTGCAACCTCACAAATGTGCAGTTCTAATCAAAGACACAGTAATGTATGACGCTGTAAATAAAAAGTATAAGGAGGAAAGGTGCTAGTGTGAAGGGAAAGATGCAGTAAAATTTTGGTAGCCCTAGTAGTGGGCGAAAGACCTATTCATGAATATCCCATCTTCACAGTGGATGGACCAGCAGTTGAACTGGCTCCATAGTTTCCAGCGCTGAAGGATACCTCAGACGCATCCTGTGTTAATGACTGTCACACAAGGTCTCCCTGTCAGGTATAGGCTTTAAATTTGTATCCAGGCATGAAAAAAAATCTGAACCCTTTGCTTTGCTAGAATAAAACTTTCTATTTCCTACTTTTAAAGTGATTCAAACATACCTAAATGGGAGGGAGACTTCTTTGTCACAGGTAAAAGTCCAAAGAAAGCAGGGCAGTGGCAGCCTTCAGGGTACCTAAAAGTTGAGACCAGCTCAGGAGTCTCTAGAGTTGAGTCCTCCTGTGTAAGGCTATACAGAGTCAGACTGGCTCCACTAACAGTGTCAGCAGTGCCAAATATCAGGATTCACAAAGGATTCAATCCTGACGAACGTTATCTGCATGATCTCTTTGAAAGGGAAGGTCATGGGAAGACCTCCCATGGCTTCAGGAAACCTGTATTTTCACAGGTCCTGTTATCTTCGGTTAAATTTCTGCATAAACACAAAGTCATAATATTAATTTTGAATTTAGACAGTGAATACAGAACATATCCTGCTGTAAAAAAAAGGACTCAGACTGGTCTTGTTAATCCTCTGTGATAGATTTAGAACCGTGATCAGAATTCAGCAAAAACTCACTAAAATATCACATTGTTACAGTACATATTTATATAGTCTCTTTATTACAGGTGCTCATGTGCGTTTGTGTGTGGCCATGTGCGTGTCTGTATCACGTCCAGTTGCACTTTCATCTACACTTATGCACCCATTATGTTTGGCTGTCTTTGCCAGGAAAATGAACTGTGCCTGGAGGAATTAACTGCAATCCTTTTCATAAAGAATCTAGTCTCTCTGGCAACCCACAAGCTTTAGTTCCATTATCTAAATCTTTTATCTTCCTTTCTTTGCAGGATAGTTTTTCATCTCTATATTTTTTCAGTGAATGAAGTGCAGATGAAGTCCTCTTACGTGACAAAAATATTCCACCTTTCCTGTGAAATTGCCCTGAAGGTCTCATCAAAGACAACACCCTCTGAGTTATTAGGTGCATATGTTAAAAATAGTCATTTGCATTTCATTAAAATAACACAGGCTCACTGCTAAGGCTTCCTTCCTGCCCTTTTGAATTTGTGTGCCCTGAAAACAGCTCTTTTGTAAATATAATCACCAACCTCCTTTTTTAAAAGAATTATAAGAAAAGATATTTCCTCTCCCAATTTCTTTGATATTTCCTTCTTATGCATGCAGAAATACTGTGCCATTCTGCAACTTGGTCTTTTAGGATAAAAAATCTTATGAAAACTTCCTACAACGTAACGAATTGCGGTTATGTTGGGTGTTTTGTTGGCCATTCCCTCCCTTTTTTGATTAACACAAATCTTGATTCCCCACTCCTGATCTTTTTGTCATGTTCATTGATTTAGTTTAGGGTGGATCAAAAGTACTATTAGTACTGAACTTGTACCTTCTTTGCCAGTACGAGGGTGGTAGCCTGCCTGTCAAGCAACTTTGCTGCCACCACAGCAGAGTTTGCACAGCTTGGTGGTTGTGTGTGCTGCTCTGAATGCATTTCCTTAACTTAGTTCCCTGGCCTTTCCACTTGTCCCCTTTCAGTCCTGCAGCTCCAGGATCGCAGCCCCAGCTATCCCTGCAACGTCCTCTTCCCCATGCAGGCTCAGGCCGACGTACGTTGGTTCATTTGTCCAATTCTAAGCAGGCTGTCCTGGCTGCAGGAAATAAAGCTTTTGTTGCAGGCCTTGCGCATTGTAATTGCTTGTCTTTCTGGGAATAATGCCATGTCCGGGATGCCAGATCTTCCCAATCAGAATTCTGGCTTTACGACGCATGCTTTGTGCTGTGCCTGGCTGGCTTTACATGCCCATGCTACACATCGTTGCCTTAACAAGCTGCGGAGTTCCCGCGGAGCCATTAAACCTTTGTGCCTCATCTCCCCCTCTCTCCCTTCCAGGCTTCTCATAGCTGAATCACACAGCACGTGCACAGACAATATTCCAAACAGGATTTTATGCAGAACAGAGAAGCAAGACATGGAATATGTTCTCCTATCTAAAACCCAATACATATTTTCTACTCGTGATGGGTAGGTTTATAATCTAAACTCAGTCTCAGAGAGCAAAGCAACATATCCCTAATGCCGCCTTCAGCATCATCAAAGACAGCAGCAGGATGTAAGAAGCAACTTGCTATAATAACAGAACTCACTTATCTCATAGTTACACTGCTTTTCCCATATAATACTTATTATACCATAATTATTAGTCATAATAATTGTTCTAATACCATTCCCAGGTAAAGCCAGAATATCTAACACTTGCAGGAAGAGTCTGATATTCTGCATTTTTTCTGGCTTAGGAGATTCTTTAAGCAAGGATCTAATACTCTGTCACTTTTCAAATTCAGACCATTTTTTAGAGACTTAAGAAGTTTGCAATGGGTGGGAGGGCATCTTTTCTACTGATTATCTCCTCATGTCCTTATCCAGGGCTGGGTTTCAGAAATCCTCTAGGGCTGGGGAGCCTTTTTTGATCCTTTGATGGAGATTAAGTTAGCAGTACCTCCATCTCATGACATGACTATATGTTTCAATTATCTTTGGTTTGTTAAATAGAAAACAATCCGCACTTACAAAACCAAAACCGTGTTTTCTACACAAATTAGGTAACAGGGGCAGCTCTCACGTTCGGGAAAACTTTCTCACCCTTAGTAACATTTTCCTAAGCATTATTCCCTCCAGCACTAAGCGTAACGGCACACATGCTGGCACCAACCCTGGTACCAAAACACACCAGGGCAGCATGTGCAAATTGGAGCAACAGGTACATGCTGGAACAAGAAGTGCACCGAGGCTGCACAGTAGGTGCGGTTGGAAGGGTTCTCACCAGCTAAAAATGTTAGAGCAGCCCCTGTGTATAAGGCTATTTTCATACATTATCTATCATGACATAACATTACAGACCTAATTCATTTGTTTACTAGATGTTTACAGTCCTCACCATCATACTTTACCATACTTTCCATGGCAGGGTCTAACATCACATGTTTCCAATATAACTTGAGCAAAAATCTGTTTTTATTTTTGCTGCATTCTTTTGATTTTTAGAGAAGTGTCCCTTACTTGTCAGGCAGGATTTTTTTAT
Source organism: Haliaeetus albicilla (assembly GCF_947461875.1). Classification (NCBI taxonomy): domain Eukaryota; kingdom Metazoa; phylum Chordata; class Aves; order Accipitriformes; family Accipitridae; genus Haliaeetus; species Haliaeetus albicilla. The sequence continues at coordinate 67,797,767 of NC_091484.1, read as the reverse complement.
TCACTACTTTTTAAGATTTTGAATATTTCGTTTGTTTAGTTTTTGTGATTTTCAAACATCCAGTATTATTCCCCCAAAATATCTTGCATGAACAGGAAAGAAAAATTCTGTATTGAAATTGTTCTAGTATAGTAATCCAGTTTTTAATACTGCTAGAAGGTCTTTGAAGATTTTTGGATAAAGTGTACCCTCTTGGATTGTTTTACTTGTCCCCTCCTCAAGGATGAAATATAGCTTGCACAGGATTTTTTAGAAAATTTAGTGTTAGTACCAGACACCAACTGAAGCAGTGAAATGCAAATTCTGAAACAAACTTTGTAAAACTCTGGATAAGCTGGTTTATCCAATAGAATTCATCTTCTTTCTTTTATCCCATAATCTGGGCCTGAGCTGTCATGCAGTATGCTCCATCTTTGCCTATCTCAGGCAGCACTAGTTATCATCTTCTTTGATACAGTCCATCCATCATTCTAATGTCATTATTTGTGTTATGGTAAATTCTGTCAAGATTGGTAGACTATGATTAGATTTCCACACTCTAAAATAGAGACAGAAAGGGCTTTTTAAAGCCTGCTGATAGGTAAACAGAAATTCCAGAAGTCTGATCTTGTACGTTGAAGACAAAGAGGGCCAAACTGACACAATATGGGCTCAAGGAACATAGCTGGGCACAGAGCAAAAAGCCGAGGACACTGCACATGAGCTTTCAGCTTTGTCACTCCCTGCCTACTGATGCTTATTGCCTGCTAAATGAGACAAGTTAAATTGTCTTAATTATGCAGCTCAAGAATAAGAAAGTCCTCCAAACAGATCTTCCTTAGCACGATGTAGTCAACTTTTACAGTTAAGGTAAAATAGCCTCAGAAGCTGTAAGAGGTAAACCCATCATTTGGTGTGATACGCAGTGTAATTTAACTTCTATTTGTCAACTGAAACTTCCCCATGATCACAGAAAAAAAATCCCAGTCTATTAGTCCTGGGTGACACTGTGCCTTGTTCCACACACCCTGTCATGTGGGTATACACAGTCATGTTGCCTTTCCCCTCATTCTCACGCTTTAATCCTCACTGGGTCTTCTGCTCCAGAAAACGTGAGAGCCTCCTTCAGGTACTACTGGATCAAAGACACCAATGTATCTGCTAATGTCCTGTACCTTTTTATACAACACATCGTAGCAGAAGATGACCCACAACTAGCAATCAGCATATCACATTTTGGCATACCACGAATGAGATGGTCAGACTGTCCTTGCGCCTTTCTCTGTCCAGATGAGCAAATGAGAACTAGTTCATTTGCTGTGACTGTCAATCAATTACAACTCTCGCTCTGAGCAAATATCAAACACTCCGCTCAAGAGATATTGTGCCTAAATGTTCTGGCACACAATTGCCAGCTTTAGTTATTAATTCTACGGTGGGTGAAGCTGAGAGATAAATTTGGTTATAGAAGATTTAACAGAGGTTATATTTATTAACCCTTATTTAATCATCTCAGCCAAGCAAACAGCTTTGATCAACAGCATAGAGCTATAGTTCAATATTTACACCTTGCATGAAAATATGGCATTTAATCTAATCAAGTTGGCCAATGCTGAACATGCCACATTAAATGTTTGCTCTTCAAATCTGGAGTTCATTCATTCTGTCATTCTAATTCCCGAACCCAATTTGAAAATAGTTTGCATTACATGCTATCTTGCAGCTTTATGTGTTTGCCTACTAAACACAGGTTAAATGACCTTGTCTTGTGAATGTGACATTGTTAAAATCAAAGAATAAATGCAACAGTATTATCTACTAAAAGAAAAACTAATGCATTGCTAACAGGAAAAAGACAAAATATCTCTCTATTTGTAACAGTTCTTTTGCTACCAAAAATAGTCTTGTTTTCTGTTCCTCAGCAGAGCGTGAGCAGCTTGTGTGCTGATTGTAATTTTTTCTGTTCCACTCTAGTCAAATCTTTTAAACAGTAGATTGAAAGATGAACAAACAAATGGGGAGACAGCAAAAATAAACAGTGTAAAGTTAAAATCTCTAAAAAAAAGATAGTCTAAAACAAAGCAGTGAAGCCTGACTCTAATCTCACACAAACCAGTTCCAGTAAAACAGGAGTAATTCTAATGATCCTAAAGGAGGCGCAATGGCAGAAATGAGATCACAGTCAAAGCCTTATTTCCTCATATCTTCCTGGGTTTCTTGTACTGGAACTGAGACAGCAAGGAAAAAAAATCCAGCTGTATTTAAAAAAACAAACAAACAAAACCACCGAACATCATTTCAATTCTCCTTGCTAATTCGGAGAAAGGACAAAGATACTTTTATTGTACATTGTAAAAAAAAAATCTATTAATGAATGGTATCACAAGGGCAGAAGTAATTAGAAATTAGTGTTGAGCTAATTTTAAAATATCTGTATCTTTTATGTGCAGTAAATTTTAATACAGACTCCCTTCACAAGTGCACAACATCTACAGATGTGGAAAAACTGAACTTGCATAAAGAGGCAGAATTGTGCTGGCCACCACTAGAGGAATATCTCTGTTTCTTCAATGTTTCTTCAAAAGACTGATGACCAAAGCAGGCACCTGCAGATGTGAGATGGGCAGGTCAGGGCATGGCCACTCCATCAAGCCATAATGGCACCGTGCTGTGCTGTGAGACGTACCTGCTCCTGGACCTAGCATGCATATCTCTTGCGCTCTGCCAAACTCTGCAGCATAGAGTGAGTAATCCTTTGAAACAGCCTTTATATTTTCAGCCTCACTTTATTATGTACAACAAAGCACAGAAAACATTTCTATAGGTCTTCTTCTGCATATAGACATATCAGTATTAATATAAAACTTGTTTTCTTCCAATACACAATGTCCTACTGTCTCCCTCCCTATTTATTTTTGCAAATATATATGTGTATATACACACACACTCACTCTTTTATACCTATAACATTTCATAAATTATTTAGAGGGGAGAATATCAGTATCATTGACAGAATAATACAAAGATAATGGTTATACACCAGACTACACATTAGACACAGAAAATTAAGTGACTTGTCCATACTCACAAAGCCAGAGCAAGCAATACACATCCAGACTTTGATTGACCTGTCCTAACCTGGTTACCTGGAAGTTAAATTGCGGAAGCACAGCTACTCAGCCTAAGTTCCTCTTATGGCTAATGGAGAAAAAAGAACAATTTAAAGCAGCTTTCATCTCATCCTAAAATAAGTCACTTTCTGGAGGTCTAATTCTCTCTATCCACTATAAAAGCAGCATAGGACTTCCAGTTCAGCCATAGATAAATTTATACACTTAAAGTTAGGTAATAGGGACCCACCCAGACCTTCTGACTCCTATGCTATATATGAATATATATGAATAAATGTTATATATATATATATATGTGTTGCATAGAGGGAGACCTGGGGAGTTTGGTTCATGTTCTTCTGTATTTTTCCATCACTTCCACTGGTGCTTCATTCTTTCCCTTCCCTCCACTTGCAAAATATCTGACTGTTAAACACGATGAACTATTTTATTGTTAAGCATTTAAGAAGAGATAAATGATGGTTTGAATGTTAATGCACCAAGGTAGATCAGAATCTCAGCACTGTTAAATGGTTTCTGAGCCACTAGAGCACAGCATCAGTGCTATAAAGAAGCACTCCCTGATGGATTGTTAGCAATACTCTAACTCTTTTCAGGACAATAATATTGACTTCACATTAGATAAACATGAATCTTCTAAACAAGAGGTGAATACACAGGAATCAACCTCTTCTTCGTGTCTAGCAGCTAAAAGGCAGTGGGACACACTCTATAGAGTTTAATTTTAACTGTAATTAGCTTTTGCAGTGAAGTGCAGTAAGGTAACAAATGAAGCACAGTGCTGCAACACAGGACTAAAGAGAGAATAAAGGAGGTCATACTCTTTACCTTGACAATTTTTGTTTTCCACAAACCCCATTATTAGTAAAGCACAGACATTAAATGACCCTTATGCTTTCAAAGAGGTAGTTGTGTGGGAGGAAAAAGAAAAAAAAACAGTGAGGTATTGAGTCTATGGTTGTAAGTTGCTCAAATGTGAATGTTGACATGACAGGCAAAAGGACAGTCTTTCCTCTTCACCTGTGGACCGCAAATTCTGAAAAACTCATGCAATGGCTCAGAGAAATTGCTTAGCAGTTACCAGTTAGAAATACATGGTTTATGACCCCAGCAGAAGTCACAGACATCAGCGAATTTTTACCTTTACAGATAAAATTTTCTCTCTGCTAATAAGAAATAGACCAAATTCTGTCAATGAATATATTGGCATAAACCAAGCAAAATACGCTACTGCCAAGATAATGCAACAAAATTAAAACAAACAAACAAACAAAACCCAACCAAACAAAAGGCTTTCTAGTAGGGGAATTTTTAGAATTTTCTTTCCAATAATTATTAGAGGTGAATCTTGCATAAAGTTATCATTTGAAAAATTGACAGTGGGATTTGCTGATTTTCAAAACAATTAGATTGCTGATTTTTAAATTCCTCTGTTGTTTAGAATTAGAGTAGCAAGTGCCTGGAAAACAAATCTACTGCTTATTGGCGAAACAAAACTAAATCTCTTCCCAGTTAGAATGATACAGATCATCAACAAAATAGATGTGTCACAGAAGAGACCACTTTTTTATGGATATGGATGTCTACTGCATCCTAATTCTGTATTGATCATTTCCGTACTTGCTATTTTTTCAGGTTTTTAATACTCCAACTGAATTTATTAAGAACTTGGAAACTTCTGAGAAGCACTAATCTTGCTTTTATTATAATTCTACCAAACAGTAAAATCCAAAATTCTAATACATATGGCAACCTGTAACTAGTCTTTAAATTACAGGAATGTAGGAACTAGAAATCCAGAACTTGAGGCAATTGTTTACTCTCAGTCCTGCCATCACTTAACTCAGGACAGAAATTTGAGTTTGTTACCACAATCTGCATCATTCCAAGAAATGCACCAACAAAAAACATGGCTGGAAAGGACCCCAAGAGGCAGGCTAATCCACACCCATGCCCTAACCCTGAATCAGCTCTCCCCAATCTCTTGGCAGATGTTTGTCTAAATCAGTCTGCAAAGACTCTTATTCCAAAGATTGTATCTCCTTATTAAAAAGAAGAGATTTTTTTTTTGTATAAACTCACTAAACTAGGCTGAATTCCTAAGCATACTGAGTTCATGAATTTCCATTCACACTCTCAATGTCTACGAGCTCACTGAAAAATCTTTTTCACAGCAAAACTGTGATGTAGTTAAAATATTCACTAGTTGCATATCTTTTCTATACTCCACTGGGGTTTCATTCCAGCCTAACTTGCTGGCGCTTTGAAAAATTCTTACAGATAAATCCAGATTTTATATCCTTCATCTACATATACTTTGCTTCACAAATCTCACCCTCAAATACAACACAGCAAGATAAGTGTGACATTAATAAAAAAGTTAAAACGTGAAAATATAAGCATTACCTTTCTTTGGAAACTTGAAAGTGTCTTCACTGTAAGTTTAGTTACTCTGGAGAAAGACATTTTGCTGACAAGGCAAAACAAAACTCTGTTTTCAAATGTTTGTCCACAGAGCTGCAATTTCCTTCAAAACTTAAGTGTTGGAAAAGGATAAGCAATGGCCAAGAAAAAGAAAATTTCTTAAAGTTTATTTTAGAATTTGTCAAAAAATTGTCACCAGTTTCATTGCATATTTAGAGGCCGAGTACTTCTTTGTGTGCATACCAATGCGGTCTCTCACTTCTGCTTTACAGTTGTTCTTGTAGGTTTGCCATTAGCTGCATGGCTGGTATGGCAGACAATCAAAGGGAATTTTCCAAACCACTGAAAGGAAAAGAGTATTCAAAGAAACCAGACAGAAAAAAAAATTAGATGGACCTATGCAGCACCAATGATACAAGGCTCTCAAAAATGCTTTAAAGACACTAATTATCTAAAGTTTGTAATGGCTAGGGATTACAGATTATTAAAGCATATAACAATAAAGTACATAGAATCATATACCTATTATTAAATATTGATGCATACATTGAACTGTGCTTTAAAATAAATGTCCCCTGATATTTACTTGATCATTACTTTGCTCAGAGGTCTTTTCCAGAATATTATATTATGTAAGGCCATACCCTCAACTAGGATAAATCAGTATCATCCCATCAGCTTCAAATGAGCTGCACCAAGTTTAAACCACCAGAAAATCTAGCCAATTTTCTTCATCATTTTACAAAAAAGCCCCTACATGCAGCACAGAACTTGTGTTTGAACACAAAGAAAAATAAGATTTTCAGTGTATGCACAGCAAGGAAAATTACTAGCTTTTGGATATCACAGATTTAAGGGATATATGAGAAGCTTACAAGCTCTCAGACCTTACTATATTGCTTTGGAACCTGGACCAGAATAGACATGATGAAGGGGTTTAGCAGGGTGCATATTAGAAATTGGAGTAAGCCGCAACCATGCAATAAAAATTATAGCAGGCAAGACAATATAATGATTTTACGAAGCAAAGAGCTCATCTCAAGTTTTACTTACAAGTAAATTAATAACTTGGTCTCCAAGCCCAGGCAAGTTTTCTGCCTCTCTTTCTCAGAGTTTTTTTTTTCCCCTTTCTTCCAGCCCATCAGTTCTAGCTTAAGATACGGTTCATAAAAATATATCTGGAAACTCTTTTATGATTCATTTAATGTTTGGAACAACCTGAACAATGACTTCAAAACGTCAGTAAGTTTTTGGTTTAATCCACTTCAAACTCAGAACAAACACAATTTTTCCCAGTGGAGGGGGATGGAACAAGGGGGATTGCTCTCCAGCATGATGGAAAAGAGAAGCAGATCTTGAGAATCAACCTGTTACAAAACAGTTGATTTAGAGCTGATGCCAAGGAAAGAGGTCACCTTGCTCTAAATGCAGTACTTCAGCCTGCATCGCCTTTTTCACAGATTAAAAAAAACTTAAATAGGAAGATACACAGGCCCGGAAGGAAAATGCAATTATTAGAGAGTTCTGCTAATTGAAACCATCTCAGAAACAGCAAAAATTGACCTCGGTTCCCCAAGAACTAGAAGATGGGCTGTCCCAGGAGTGGAAAAGGCCAAAGCAAATGGTGAAACTAAGACAAAGCTGTGGAGGGCCTCAGGTACTGGCTTGCCTTTTCTCAGGAGCAGTGGCAATGGTAACAGCTGGCTTGAGAAGGGCATCCCACACAGTCCAGTCCCCTCAGAGGGCATACCAACAGTTGCCGATTTCATTTTTCAGGATGCTGGCTAAGACAGTAGTCAGCTGGAATATAGCTCTTTGCTGCCCTAGAGTATCCTGAATGAGAGCTACATGTTTTGTGATTGGAGATGGCCATGATTCAGTACAAACTTGGACCAGGTTGAACTCAATAATCGCCAGAAAAACAAAACAAGATAGGAACAAATCAAAAACTGCTCTTCCAGTAACCTACTAGCTGATTAAATAACATTTATGGTAAAAGCGCTTGTGTCAAGTATGCTTTCTCTTCAGAGAAAGTTCTTTTTTCCTGTGTATTGAATAAAGAAGTGAGGAAGAAGTGAATAAAAAAAGCAGTGGTGATCTGCAGAGCGCAGACAGGATCCTGCTGTCAGCACTGGAGTCAGAGCATTCGCAGCACTTACTGCACTAGGCAGTCCCAGCTTTTCACCTACGCGCTGCTCTGTGCTACCTCATGATGAAGTATAAAAGCCATGAAACTTTGCCTTCCTATAGATCAACGTTAAAGTCCCTCTTTTTAAAATAACCATTTCTCTCTAGCATGAGATAGCAAATAAAAAATACCCTTACTTTATCTGTGACTTAAACATCCTAGATAAGCTCCAGCTAACATTTAGGCATATAGATGTAGGTATCTAAATGCAGGCACCTTCTGCTACGTGCTTATGGTCCCTTTATACTCAATGGAAATTTAGGCAAAATAACCAAGGGACCTCAGAACTCATGTCTGATTTAGGGTAAACATTTCTATGCATATTTTCTATTCCAAAGATAACATAATTCTTTTTTTCTTGTCATGAAGAAGTATCATAGTAAATATATCAAAGATGCTCAGAACGTTGTGGTAAGACCGTTACTTAAAATGTCCAAATCTCTCAGTCATGTTGTTATTTTTCTAGAAAATCATTCTGGATTTACAGTATGGCAGTAAGGTTGAGCTACTGAAAAAAACATCAGGGAAAATTTGTCAGGTACCCACTTCAGTTAGTGGGTAGTTATAGCTTTTTTCAAATGGAATCACTAACTGTCCAATTTTCATTCTGGAAATAATCAAACAGATAACTGGTAATGATCACACATAAATGTAAGATTTACCAAACAAGTTTGCTATGGAATGTTGTGGTGTGTATCAGTGGAAAATGTCAATTTGCTGTTTGCTCAGGGAAAGTAAAAGTAGACTTGAATGAATGGGTAAACTGGCTAGGCAGTGCTTGGCATGAAAATAAGTGAAGACAGATACAGTGCAGGCACTGAATAGCTCCACGACTGTGAATTGATCCAGCAGCACTAAAAGAAATTTAGCTAATTACTTGGTAAGAGGGGTAAAAAAAGGATAATAAGAATCCTGAGAGGAAAAGAAGTCAAAATGGATTATGCAGCTTCTGCATTCACCAGATGTAATATCTCATCTTTAAAAACCCACAAATGAGACATCAATCTATAAACCTTTAATACAAATGTGATATCTACTATATGTATGTGGAAGTTAAAAAAATCTAAAATAATTAAAAAAATATGAATTCTTCTAAGAACAAAAGCCTCATAAAGGATGCAAGGTGCCAAGTGGACTTATTTTATAACAAATGCTAAAATGTAAGAGAATCAATAATTTCTTTATTTCTAAAATTAACCAGAAAGAAAGATGGAAATGAAGTTAAAATTTAAAAGATTATGTTCCACAACCACATGCCACAGTTTATACAAAAGGATAACTTTTTTGGCCAATGAGGAAAAAATCTATCATTGAAGAGTACTTGAAACAAGGAAAACAATTATCATTGAATGTCAAGAAAAACCTATGAAGATAACTAAGAAGAGACAGGGAAGTCAGAGCCTTGCTCTTTCCTGAATGAAGGTCTGCTGGCAGATTTGAAATGTCAGCTTCTGGGATTTAACAGCACCGCTGTATCAGTACTTGCACCAAATGCTACTGTGAAACATTCAGTGAACAGAAATCCTCATTACCAGGTATTTTAATTTCACTTGGGGAAAAAAAAAAAAAAAATTACGGTATCCTGTGTTCTGTCTTCTTTTCCATTCCTCACAACGGGATTCTTCCCACCAGTTTCCAGAAGTTGTAGCAGGGCTCAAAAAGCCCCCAAAAAAGATATTTCTCAAAAAGAAGCGGACCTCTTTTTTTTTTTTAACTGCACTTTAAAAAGTGCCACTTCCGATACCTTCTCTCTGGTACTTAACAGATTCTTCCTTTTTTCCAGCCCAGAAGGTGCAGCTCAGCCTTCCCAGTTGGCGCTTGCCAAGTTCCTGCTCCTTCCTGCAGCGTCCGGCTGCGGCACCGCCGCGGCAGCACCGGCCCTGCGCCCCCAACACCTCGTGCCCTCGCCACCTCAACGTGAACCGAAGGCGTACGAAAAAACGGCTGTCAGAGCCAGCTTTCCGTCTGCTTGAGCCCTTCGTTGCCAAAATCCTTTCCCTCACCGCCGTGCAGGTTGCTTCTGACGCCAAAAGCATATCACCCTTTCTACAGCCCAGTAAGATTTGAATTGTTGAGGGGGAATTGTTTTTTCCTTCGGGGGCTTGCCAGTGCGCTTGCTCTCCTGCCTTTAAAATTAATGTGCTGCTTAAGAAAGAACCAGACTACTCAAAGGAAGGACAGGTGCAAGAGCAGCACCAAAAATAGTGTCTTCTTTCTAGAGAATTAAATTTATGTCATGTGGCACACTATTTTGAAATATCACAGGGGAGCTTCACGGTTTTAGTCCTCAATATTGTTAGCTCCCAATCATGAAAACACTTACCTATTGCATTCCAACTTGTCATAATGAAGTTACATTAAATATACTTAAATATTTACAGGATAGGCTATTTACAGCCATTCTGAAGTTACTACTGTTCTATCCCAAGTGCTTGATGATTAGCCAGGCCATCACACTATCAGATCCTGTATTTTATTTACTGGTGATACTTCCACTGTTTTCTTTTTTTGTGGCTACCCTTTCAACATAGTGCGGAAAAGACAACCCATCTCCTGAAGGGCTGAAGTAAAGAAAAGAAATTGAAAAACAGTAGAAAGAAAAATGCAATACATCCACTTTATAGACGGGGAAATGAAGTGCGGAGAGACTGAACAATGTTGCCAACTCTGCGCAGAGATTTAGGGTAGAGATGGGAACCAAATTCAGACCTCCTACATACTCTTGCTATAGACACATACTGTGGTTTTTGAGAAGAGATGAACCTTAGAGTGCATTTTTCCTAATCAGCCACAATCTGTTTAAAGTTCTCAGAGAAGCGCAACAGCACTTGCAGTTCTTCAGAATATCCTCTCCAATGATGTTTTTGCACGCTCTCTTTTGACACTAGTAAAACCAACAAAAATATTTTTAATAAGTCAAGTGCAACTCTGCCTAACCTTATAAATAATTCTGGAGAGGTTCTGTTTGAGTTCCAGACTAAGGTTAGAGTTGACTGTCATTGCATTATATTGTATAAGGATATCACACAGTGTAAATTTTTTCCTTAATAGTTTGTGTGTTCTGGAAGCTAAGTCATAGGTGATTTACTCTCTAGTGAGTGTTGTTAGTGCAGCATATTACACACATGGCTAGCCCCAGTTCTTATTCATGGCGTTTTATTTTTATTTTTAAGGATTAGACTAAACCACGCATAGAGGGTAGGTGAGAATTTTTATTCTTTCATACTGCTGTGCTTGGAGATATGCAATGGAGAAACACATTTTAAAAAAGGTCAAATTGCAGAAACTTCACTTTTTTACATAGATACTCGATACTAAGGAGGAATATACAAGGAGGTTGAACCCTTTAGCTCCTTTGAGTTTACATCTGTGTTATGCTTTATGGATTGGAGAAAATTTTGCAAGGGTGAAGATGAGGAATGGAGCTGTGAAATTCAATTACTATGCTTTGCAAAATTTGGGAATCTGTTCTGACTATCTAATAATATGAAATATAGTGACGGTCTCATTTTCCTTTCTATAAAAACATCTGATATTTCCTCTTCCTGAAATAATTCCTTTCTATTATTAAAAGTAATAATATTCTTCAGATTTTTTCATCTTCCAAGCAAAGAAGAAACCTTTCTTCAAAACATATAAGAGATCTAAGAGAATATTTTTTACAAAATTTGAAAATCTTAAGCTTACTTTTTCACTTTCACAGATAAAAAAATCCATCATTTCATGATAACTTTTTGGCTGATGCAAGGTAAAACAGGATGTGATTGGAACTGAAAGCTATCCAGTTTTATTTATCCCTGCTTCTCTGATTTAAAATGAAGCCTGGCTGTGTGCAGATGATAACTGTGAGCAAAGGTTGACATCAATTGGAGCTGTAGGACGAGCTGTCTCTGTGTGGGGGAAAATATCACCTTTTTTCAAAGATGCCGAGTGACACTGACAAAATAGACAAGGCAGTCTAGATCAATGACATAAAAATAGTTGTCATATAATGATTAGTGAACTACCGCTCATAATAATCTCCTTCAATAGACTCCTCTGAGGATAATGTTTGATTATTTGAACACATCATAGTGTTAATTACGGCTAGGCTGAATTTTACAGTCTAATTTGTATTTTTACAGTATGTGACATTTGAAAGCTTGAGGTAATTTTCAGTATCTTATTAAATGTTTGAAATTCAGTTTGTAGCTTTTGCTTCAAACAGCAGCCTTTTAATTTAGTACCTCTTTAGAGGAGTGGGCTTGATATGGAATAATCATTAGGGCAGTAACCACATCTATAGGAAGTCTCATGGGAAGGTGTCTATCAATTTTCCCCTTAAAAGAAAAAAGGTATTAGCAGTCATAAATCTAGTTCAGTTCCTTTTTTAGCTGCAAAACGGAGGAGATTTATCTGACAGGAGCCTGGGCTATCCTTAAAATCCTCTAAACTATGGATGAATAAACCAGTTCAAGTAAAATACTAAAACAGTAATATATTGAAGATATATATATATATATATATATATAGCCTTATATATCAAAAGAGCTGAAAGAATTTAACAAAAATTAATATCATCTGTGCATCTTTCTATCTTTCTTTTTCCACCCATTCATCTAGGATATGTCCAGTGAATGGTGATATTAGTACAGCACACAATTAAGCCTTACCATTTACTCTTCAGATGAAGAACTATTATCCCCTATCCTATACAAAAGGCAAGAGAAGTATAGAGAAATGCTAGCAGAGGTATGCAAATGCATTCAAGATGTGTACAACAAAACTTGAAAATCAAGTTTCCTGCCTGAAGTGGTGGGGTGGGGGATTCATCTCACCTCATTTTGGGTGTCTGCAGTAAGTCACCCTCCTATTCCTTTATAAACAGTAATGAGAAAGAGGCACTGATGCCTTTTGTCTGTTCTTTTTAGGATCACCTGGCCCATGCTTTAGGGGGTTTATTGCTCACTACTGATTAAAATGGTAGTCCAGAGGACCAGATCAAATGGAGGTGAACCCCTACTGCTGGCTTATTCATGCCAGATAGGCTCCAAACAGAGTAAGTCTTGGTCCATTTTTAAGTTTTCTGCTGAGAAACATTAGTTTATGACATTCACTCTGCAGTTTGTACTAGAACTGTCAGTGCCAAGAGCAAAAAGCCTGCTCTCTGTAAATCTGCATACTCAAGCAATTCAGTGTTTTACTTTGAATAATCTTTTTGACATTTCTTGAATCCAAAACTCTGTAGCAGAACTATTAAAAGACTCTTGCGACGGATCTGAACTGGAAGAATTGGTGACATAAGATTTAGTGATCCTCTTCTCCTGCTGCAGGTAGTCCAGGCTCATAGCCACAGCATCCGTTATAATCTCTTGTTGCATGAGATCACAGAATGCATTAAATAATAATGGGATATGTTCCTAGTTACGGCTGGTAGTAACTCATAGTCACTTTGCAGCTATCTTTGTGCTTACCTCTAAATCATCACAGTGTCTCCAGCTTTCAAAGCAAAGCTGGTTTTGAACAACTTTACATCAAATGATAAGAAATCAAGAAGTAGCAAACATCTACTTTTTTTGCCAATTTTAATAGCATATATATTCCATTATAACTATTTAGGATAGCATCTAGAATAGCTAATGAATAGTTGGAATGTGAAAGGCAGTCCGAACTACAAGACTGTGAGGTGAAAAATAAGTGTTTATTCTCTGGAGTTTTTCTTTAGATTAACACTGTAAATACAAGTGATGCTACTGATAAACAAGCTCCATCTATTTTGATCGTATGTAAAAATAAACTATTAAGTACACAGAAAAAATTACCAGAGCAACTGTACAAAATGAAAACTGAATTAATGATAATTCTTCACTTTTTTTTTTAGTTATCATCATGTCTTCCTTGTAGGCCATGTTTCTCTCTCTGAAAACAGATTAGCTCTTTTTTAATTGGATTGGGTCCAATGGGCTCAGACTGATTTGCTTCAGTTCCACTTTGAGGAATCACAGTCATTTCCATTACCAATGAAATAATGCCCTTTAGTTCTGTTAATTAGAGGTGGGATTGGTAACACCCCTTACTACTTACATTGCCCAGTGCTTCCTATTTGAGAGAACAAGTGTTTAGCATACAACAGATGGTGTCGGGGCATGAACATGTACAATTCACTTTACCCCATTGATACAAACCATTTCAGTTATGTAGAGAATGTTACCAAATTTTATTCATTTGCTCAAACATTTTCCTTTCTGGAAATTGTCCATATTTGCCTTGAATTTAAAGGAGATTACCAGGCATTTTGAACGGATTTGGCAGTCATAGTTGTTTGATCAAAGTGTACATCTTCTACAACTCCCCTGGCTTCATTCAGGACAGAGGAGGAACTTGCTCAAGGAGCCAACTTACAGGGACCCATCTAATGAAGACCTCTCATGTATTGCTAATGTTACAGAAGTTGGAAGGCAAGCAAGGGCTAGGTTCAGGATTATGGAAAAAGAAAGGATGGCTCTTAGCTTTCATAGGGTAATTAAATTCATGAAACAAAGCAAGACCAAAATGGTTTCATGAGCGGTCACCTTTCTGGTGCCTGGCCTGAGATTTTTGGCAACTGATTTGAATAATGGTTTATCATTTACAGTTTAATTAGTAGGAAATCAGTAGGAGCTGGACTTCAAAATGTTTAAAGCATATAGATTGTATCAAAACTGAACATTAATTTTTGACCTTCTCGTCTGGGTATTTCAGTTCTTCACCTCTAAAAAATTTGAATAATTTTTAAAGTACTGTTGTGAAAATAAATTAAGAAGTACTTGTGAATCTCTCAGATATTTGAAAAATTCCTATGGGAAAAATATGAATACTATACTAACTCTGTGTAGTCTAAACAGTGTATGACAAAGGCTGGCATTATGACGGGGTCATCCCATCAACCAAAGAAGAAAAATAAAGTAGTGAATAGCATGAATAGCATGAACAATACATCCAGTGGGATGTGCCAATCAAGCTTTCTTTGAAAAAAGCATCATGATCATCTAATTATAGCTTATCTCATGAGACACTCAGTGGGCTGAAGTGGGACTAGACAGCTGCTTTAAGTCTTCCTAACATTTCAGGGCTTAACTTGACCTCCTCACTAATTTTTATTTGATTTACCTTTTCTTTTTCTTTTTCTTTTTTTTGGGGGGTGGGGGTGGGGTGGGGTGTGAATAAATATTTATTTAACAGCAGAATGTAGGGAGATGGCCACACAAAGGGGACAATGATCTAGTTCTCAGCTTCTACAGTTACTATAAATGAAGGCTGAGGTCATGCGGCTGAATGCCTGTACATTAAAGTCAAATTTCAGATGGAAATTATAGACATTTAGATTATTGTCACATCCTTACTTTGTAACGTTATGGCTTGCTAAATATATTGAGGAAAGACATTTGTTCCTTTCAGCAGTGTCTGCCTAAAGATAATGATTGTAGCTCACAATTTGTATTGAAATTTTTGCTTCTTCATACTTGTATGCAAGATAGCAGTACATTTCTCAGACTATGCAGCCATGTATTTGCATATGTCTGAGGTTACACTTCTGATACTTTGGAATCCCTTTTGGTTTTCTTCCTTTAAATATTCTGTCTAACAATTTTGTTGACACAAATGTTGAAGGTGAAAAATCACGTGAATATTAAGGAGCATTTAGAGAAGCATGTTTGAGATGGAGAACTACTTAGCAATACAGCTCAGATTCTAAAATTATACATCTTATGCAACCAGGGAACAAAAACCTCCTGTATGACACTTGTTGCCATTTAAAAGTCTTTAATTTTGAATGCCAAGTATACCAATAACCTGCTTAATCAGAAATATTTGTGGAAACAATTCAGCAGGTATCTCTGAAAAAAAACAAGAAGTTCCACACAAATGTTAGCTCTCAAGGGCAATCTTTACAGAAAAAAAGAGAGTAATATGGAGGCAAATGTATGATTTAATGATAATTACTAAGGAATCTATATAATTCAACTCAATAACATTTTTCTAGAATTTTTTGTTGGGGAAAAAGAAAAAAAAAAAAAAGGTATTTTAAAGCCCAGAGTCCAGTGCAGTTCATTAACAAGTTATGCAACTCCCTTCACTAGTAAGCAAATTAATTCCAATTTCTTTCAGAAGAGAAGCTAGAAGATGCAAATCTTTTAATATACCTAAAGCAGAAGCAAAGCATCCACATGTCAAGCAGGTGGAAGATGCTCAGTGTGTCGGAGTCCCAGTATTAGATACTAGGAAAGCTCCTGGGAAACTTTCCTTCCAGGCAGGTCCACCGTAAGAAACAGCCACATTTGCTGGCTTTCCTCTGACTGCCCCAACCTGCCCTTTCCACCCCAGGACCTTGCCTTCCAGCTGTAACTCAGATCTGGAGTGAAGCTGTATCACAACAGTAAGATGTTAGAGCAAGAGAAAAGTGAGTGTGTCTCCAAGTATCTAACCATGAAACTCATGAAAATCAGGATATTAATGTACGTGAATTGTGTCACCCCATCCAGTATAACCTGCATCCTTTGTATGGCATGCAGAAGCAAAATTCTCCAGGAAGACTTAAAATACCACCGGGAAAGAAGGAAGGCTGAAAACTGATCTGAATTCCATCCACTGATGGACATAGACAACAGCTTAGAATTGTTTTGCTTACTAGTGAAGGGATTTGGATATCTTGTTAATAAACTGCACTGACTTTAGCTGTTGATGTTTCTATGGTGATAGCAAAAGGGTGAAGTTCTGAAGATTCTGAGAATAGATTCTGGACAGCTAAGAACAGAACAATTAGGAGTTTTCCTATTTAAGAAATGCGCTTTCAAAGAGAACTATTTATTTAAAAAAAAACACTCTTAATTGGATTTATGATTCCAGTGCTAAATTGAAAAGGTTAATATGGTAGCATTTACTGCTGTGGATATTGATAGCAAACCATATATTCTAATTTCAATTTATTCCCCCAGGTAACTTGATTATTACTATTATTAAACTGCAAAGTTTATTGGGATTTTGTAACTGTTCTCTCCATAAAATTAGCTCTAAAGTGATTTTAAAAAACACTGCTGAGTTTTGTTCATGCCTGTTCTGTTACTGCTGTTTTATAAGTGACATGCATATTTTGGAGTCCCACAAATTCCTTTGTATTTCCTGGGTTTCCATGACAATAGACTAATTTAGAACATTCTTAATCACAGTATATGGGAAGCTACAGCCAGATCTGAAAAGCTGTACTTGATATAACCTTTCTGTACAAACTCTTACCATGAAGTCAATTATGGGAAAATATTAAACTGGGTTGAATAAGAGAATTAAAATTGAAGTGATACAGGGGGACAGATCCATGATAGGAAAAGGAGGAACTAGTAGCATTTTTATGTACTGATTCAAAAGAAAATATTTATGTCTTAATCTTCAAAAGATTTCATCCAAGTCTATCTATGTAATAACTAGCCTGAATCTGCCTAACCCTGTAGGCAACTAAATTTATTTCAGTTTATGTGGACAAAGCCACCTGCATACTGATTCCTATCCCAGATAGCAAGCTTTTCAGTGATATCAAGCCAAAGTCCTGGAGGCCAGGAAATACAATTTTTAAATGTGGTGTTCTTCCATCTTTCACCATGCTTTTAGATCTGCAACAACATAAAGCCAACGACGCATCCTGTTACAGGGAAACTGTGGCTCAATTCTCTACATCAAAATGAGGAGATTGAGGGGATTATAGTCCTCTAGCAGCAATATTAGAATATTCAAGGATCTTGGGTGGGTTTTTTACATTTGAAGTTAATACTGCAACACCCACCTTGGGTGGGGAGGGATCATTGCTGTTGAGTTGGAGGAAAGAAGAGCAGAGATGTTTCTCCAGCAGATGCGTTTCCATTCAGTGTTTAGGATATTTCCAATTGATGGTTAGAGACCAGCTGTACCTCTTACAGGTGAGTGCTACACTGCAGTGTTGGTTCTACTCATTGGCAAGATATCACAAATGTATGTTACAAGCATCATAAAATCTAAATTCTTTTGGGATTCATGCAGACAGAATGGAATACGCACACTCAGGGACACCTACTGGATATTTTCCTATGCTATCAGGATACATTGAGGACACTGAGAAAGCAGGTTAGGAAAATTATATAATATGAACACGTATTTGATGGGAGGTTAAGGAAGGTTCTCCAGCCTTTCATTTCATTTGCATTAAGAGAGAGCAACTTTCAATGAACTTGTATCCTGATGTTATGTTATTGCATGGGGCAGGTTAAGTGAGTATGGATAAGCTATTGGATGTACATGATAGAATCAAGTACATCTAGCTCAGTTCTAGTAGGGAATAAATTTTTTTGCTACCTGAAGGGAGGTCATGTGTGACCTCAAGATGTCTGCGGTTCCAATGCAGAAAGGCTGTGAAAGCCAGTTTTAGGGAACACAGAACATTAATTTCAAGCAGACACAGCAACTCTCGCTGTCTCTTCTACAGAGTTTATTTTACAGCTTGAAAATGCCTGGCTCTTAGCCCTCTCACCTTCAGATGAGTAATGTTGGGAGGAAAAAAAGGGGATGAGAAAACTACTTTGAAGAATATACATTCTGCTTCATACTGGTGTATATCATACAGCTACGCTACAATGGTGGTGTGATACAGATCCATGCAAATTGAAGGCTGGGGCCAAAAATATACCAACCTTACCTATAATAATGTTGCTTTGATTAAAACAAAACTTTAGCTCCTCATCCTGAAGGGGAGACCTGTAATTTATTTTCCGTGTCCAGAAACTCAACTGTCTGGTTTAGTGATCCAGCAGAAAAATATATAGCAGAGAAGCTTTTTTTTAAAAACTCATATTGGATGAACTGCAGATAGTCTGATTTTATCAGTTTCCATAAAATTGCCATAAACAATTACAAAAAATACCTTTCTTTTTTTAAGTTTTTGTGTAGTTTCACCTAAATTATTTACCAGTCCTAACATATCACTAGAAATTTTGAAGCTGATGCTTCATCAGTGGTCACAGAGCTGCCCACATTCATTGTTGATGTGCACTGTAATTGTTACTAAAACTATTAAACATCTTTAAACTGGAGAGTGTCACTAAGCTTTCCCCCTACAAAAAGACTTAAATGTGACATCTGGAGCCTGGTTTAGGGGCCTTTTGTGAGGATATCATTCAGTGAATGATAGTCTTGCCAGTCCAAAAAGTAAGAAACTCAGTATCAAGTCATCTTCCCCTTCCAAGATACTTTCTAAGCAGATTTCATACAAGAGCTTTCTCTCTGAAATGTTTTTTTATAAAAAATACAGGTTTCCATCCTAATTTTTTCTCATCCAGCTATCCCAAACTCTCAAAGGGAATTCTCTGCTACCTGTACCTCTTTTCCTTGAGAAGAACTTCAGCCATTGTTATTATTATCCTGAATCCCTTCCCAGCTGGTTTTACAACCTGCTTTATCCCCACCCAGACACCTATCACTAAAGGAGCTGTATCTCATAACACAGCTTTTTTAAGACTAGACCCTAACTGAACCTAGGCTACGCTGTGAAAAGCACTCTTAAGAATTACTACAACTTAAATCAGATGGAGGCAGCGAAATAAGGTGGTAGTAATACAGACCCTTATGCAACTCAAAGACTTAAGCAGATTAAAAGCAAACAAACAAAACCCCATAACATATAAATTACTCAAATAGAGCTGACTTTTCTAGCAATAATTTATTGAAAGACATTTGGGGGAGAATAGAGTAAAACACTTCTTATTTAATATAGGACAGGGAACTAGGGACTATGTCTGGATTAAATCTGGCATTCCCATCCAGGAGCAAACTCCACTTCTCTGGTGCTGGAGTGTCCTGCTTTATATTTGGGTGGGACCATGAAAGAGATTAGTCCTTTCCCCCAAAACTTTCCTCATTTCAGAATGCTGTTTTCCAAACAAAGAAATGTGCACAACGTGGGACTGTCCTTCTGTGTGCTGGTATGAATGACTGGAGAAACAGGAACTGAATGGAGTCTCCTTGCATTTCATAAATGTAAGTTTGGATGCAACTCATATATTTACCCATCGCTTACACCAAGAAGCAATGTCTTGGTTCAAACACATTGAACCTGCCAGAGATAGGATACATATGACCAGCATGGATGTTTACAATGCTCACGTATAAGATAGTCACCCTACAAACACCTTTATACTCAGAGAAGAAAGATATATTTAGAAGGATAAATCCATCTTATGCTGACATAGGGCAGTAAAAGTGGTTGTTTGTGTCCACTGATTGTAAAGGCAGACCAGAGCAACTAGCTCAGATGCTGGCATGTGCATTGCAAATGTGGAAAGTTAGGTGAGCTGAGTGTCTGGGAGTCTTTCCACTGTTTTCAGTGCATTTTTTTAGGCTCCTGCAAGCTATTTGATATTCAAAAATTGGTTCTTATTTCAAACAGAAATAGAATGGCAAAAAACATTAAGTAGGTTGGAGAAAAATGGTATTATCACCTCATTTCTAAATATATATTTTTGTATCAGTATCAAGCAGAACTTTCCTAATATCTTCCCTTGCTTTTACATTATGTTTTACAATCTCCCCCTATCCCTGTGATACTGAAGATGAAGATGTTAAGTTGTCCATATAAAGGTAATCAGAAGACTGTTTAATCTAGCCTGTTCCATTCTTCCTCCTTGGACAAGGCACTTGTAATCAGATCTTGTGCTTTTCAGAGATCAAGGAAGGACACAAGACTACAAAGATAGAAAATAAGTACCAAGACATTTCTATGCACATCACTTGTAAATAATACATTTAGAGGAAAAGTATATTTGTTTTTTTCTCATGATGGTGTTCTCACTGTTTTGATACTGCATGCACTTATGCAATTTACAGAGTAATTTTATGGTGGTTCTTAGAGATGAGATAAACCTGATGGGAAAAAAAGGAACGCCAAAGATCTTCCCAAGACTCAGTCTAAATGCTAAATATTATCTAACCATTTATAAAGTTCCGATTTTATACATTACTGTTGCATGTAAGCATTATCTTTTAGATTTTAACCCACTGATTCCCCTGTTAGCTTGATCAGGTTTCCTGCTGAATGAACTGTGTAGGAGTCGCTCTGGCTTTTGTTTTCAGGTCTTGACCATGATGTAGCTTTGTTAAATATGCATGGTAAACATCTGTATGAAGAATGACCCATTTAATGGGAAAAAAAGGGATAGAGATGAGACCTGGGAGTTTCCTTTGAGGGTGATAATCCTCTACCATCTTCCCCTCCCTTTGCTACCTTGTAGGAAGAAGCAGATATAGAATTGTTAAAACTATCAGTCCCAATCTGACGGCCTCATCCTGTGGTTAAAAGCTGGTTTGAAGTCTGTGAACCACATGAATAGCAATTGCTTTGGCCTTTAGTAAATGCAGTACAATGTCAGAAAAGGCTCCTGTGGTGAGGGAGTGACATCAATAAAGCCCTTCCTCCTTTCCTTCCTTCTTGGGTGTCCTCAAAAGCAAATATGAAACTGAAAAGTAGTGTAGCAGACTGGATTTGCATACGGAGTGAACATCAAGAACCCCATCCACATTATGCATCAGGACCTCAGAAGGGAATTTCCTATTTAAAGGCATAGGTCAAAATATTAAATCCCTAGCAATAATTAAAACATGTAAGTAAGGTGTTCATCCAATGGTGTGTTGGCACATCTGGAACAGCTGGAGAAACATTGTTGTCACTTCCCCCCTCAACTTGGTCTGGTGGTCCAGAAATATTGCCCCTGCATTGCTGATCACTTGCAAGACCCTGGTTTCACCAGGTCTCGCTAACCTTAACAGCAATTATGTGTCCAATTCCATCAATAAGCAGCTTTGAAAAATTCCCATTTATGTGTGTAGCATGCTTTTCCTGAAAGCTGAGCTACCTTCCAGCTTTGCTTCATGTTACTGGCCACTCTTCTTAGCAATCCTTCCTGGCTGCTGTAATCGGAAGGCACCTGCCTAGAATTATGAACTGGACGGAAGATGATTTTAGCATGCATTTTCCAGGGGATTTTTGTGAAGTGATCTGAAGAGGAAACTATTAATTCAGCCAGAGAGATTAGCAATAGTGACTGCACTACTCAGGGCAACATCAAGGATCTCTTTCTCCCCAGCAGCCTGGCAAAGACAGCCATGTGGAACTTGAAAGCCTCTTCTACATCCTTAAGCAGGCTTTCATTTTTCTTTTGTGCGGCGTGTCCTCAGTGTTGGCATTATAAACGAGCAGCCTGTGACCACCCCTCCACTCGGCAGAGCTCTCGTGTAGCACGGCAGAGCTCCGGCATCACCGGCGCCCGCACGGTGCCTCTTTCCCTGACCTGTAGCCCGCAGAGATTACAGAAGCACATTATTTCCCCGTGCAGCTCTTTCACCTCTCGCTGCAACCATTTCCTACACAGACACAGAATTTATATAAAAGGCTTTCCTCAGCTTTCATCAAATCTAGGTTGCAGGCCTATTTTGTAACATTAATTCTCTCCCTCACCAACCACCACATCAATTCAGTACTTTATAAACTATTTCAGGGATCCGATTTATCAGGCCTGACAGAGCTTCACACTGAAATAAACAGCACTGCTTCTGCCGAGCTCGCTCAGTGGCTCCTATTTATCATTATTTAATTCAAGGGCCTAAAATTCTCTGACATTATTAATAGTAAGATGAATCACTGGAAAACTACAGAATCTGTGACCAACGAGGCTGAAATAATCCATTTTGGTGAAAATGTCTACGTGGAATTGCATTCCCTGATGGGTAGCTGCTCTGTCATTAGCGACTCCATATGCATGGGTGGTAAGGAACTGAAGCATGAAGTCCCCAAAGACTGGGATACTTCAACTGCCATTCTCTTCCCAACACTTAACACCAAAGCAGAAAATAAGGGAATACAGCACAGCTCTAATGCCTCTGTCAGTTGAATTTAAATGTACTAATTTAATCCTTTTTGTACTTGATTAACTTTAACTTGTCTGAGGTTGAACTTTTGTGTTAACTGGACCTGCAAATCCATTAGTTCATTATGAGGACTGTATTACTTAGCCACTTTGATGAGAGATAATCAGCTGCCTGGAATGTATATGAGCACTTGCTGCCTTAATTTGGCACCTCATTAGTGATATTTTTCTATTTTGTTTAAATGAAAGGGATTATATTGGGAGTTTGTCCAGGGCCTGCAATTTTATTTATGAATAGCCAGACTTATTCAACAGCTGTGAGACCCAGTAGAAAGTTAAGGATTGCAGAATTTGTTTTGTTCTCTGTCATGAGCATTCAAGGAACCTAAGGTAGCTGGGGAGGCAGATCCTGAGCTCTTTCCTAGAGGGGTTGAGCACTGTCACCCCACCTCCCTGACAGAAGTGACCAAAAAACCTTGACAGAGGTGTTGAATAACTGAAGATGTTTTGTAAAATTCTTCTAAAAATTAAGAATATTCAAAATTTAAAAAAAAAAATATAAGTAAAAAGATCTTTAGTTCTTTTTATTGCCCCTTCCAGAGGGGAAATTCACTCATTGCTGTTTTGTTATTCGCTATCATTCCCTCGAACTTAAGCAGTTTGCTTCCTTATTAGTGTCTGGAGAAAGGCTGTAATTTTTGAGAAGAGCAACCAAGGACAAAGGACCAAGCAGACACAGAATTCCCCTTTGAAGAATTTCTGCAATAGTTCTTGTACAGGGGATTGCCTCCTAAACAATTAATCGTTCATCCAAGTTAGAACTCCCAGAGCTGAAATGCACACCTTCACCCTTGCCCAGAGTCTGCCTTCAGGCAAAAGTCTGTGTAAATGACATTACCAGTTTGGCTTTTTCTGTTTTACACAATGTTTCAGTGCTATCCTAACAGCGTGACATCCTCAAACACCTACAGCATCATCCTGACATATCCCAGGGTGTACAACTTCTTTCAGCATTGTGTTATGAAAACACTGTTCTGGAAGGCTGCAACACAGCTTCCCATTATTTCAGACACTTTGAACTGAAAATGCACAAAACCGAGAGTTACATTTTAGGACCAATGTACCAACAACGCTGAGGGAGAGCAAAGCCAAGCGACAGTCTGCTCTAGATGGAATTATGCTTTAGCATTATGCTCACTGTGCCATTTGGTCTTGTCTCTTGGAAGCAACGATTGCTTCCTGAGCCTTGTTTTTCAATATAGGGGTACCCTGAGACACCACGGTTTGAACTCTTTTTTCCCAACAGGTTAAAAAAGAAATCAAGTCCTGGACTTTCATATCACACCCCACCATAGTGGAGACTACAGATAGCCACAATTTTATTTAATGTTTTCCAGATGTCTAATCTGTGAAATGTGCTCTGAGTGTTTCTACCAGGTCAGGATCTATCAGCAAAATACATAGAGGGATATTTAGTTTAATTATACATCTTCAGATGCAGAAAGCTGAGCAATATCAACACTTGTGATTTTTTACTTTCCTGCAAGGAGAAACCTAGGAAGAATTAATGAAAAAAGAATTAGGGGCTTAGGAATTTCATGAATATACCAAGATAGTTTTTGAGAATGTTTTAAGTTCTCATATAATTAGTATAGTCACTTGAAGTAGCCACAGCTTTTAGTATTTAGTGACCTTCATGAAGTAGAATTAACTGAGGTACTGGGGACTCTTGTCATCTCAAATATCTTCTAAAGGAGAATTTCATAGGATCATAGAATGGTTTGGGTTGGAGGGGACCTTTACAGGTCATCTAGTCCACCACCCCACCCCCCTGCAATGAGCAGGGACATCTTCAACTAGATCAGGTTGCTCGGAGCCCCGTCCAACCAGACCTTGAGTGTTTCCAGGGATGGGGCATCTACAACCTCTCTGGGCAACCTGTGCCAGTGTTTCACCACCCTCACTGTAAAAAATTTCTTCCTTATATCTAGTCTGAATCTACCTTCTCTTAGTTTAAAACCTTTATTCCTTGTTCTATGAAATTTGTTTGCAAAAGTTTTATTCCTACATTCTGCAGTTCACTATCACTTATTTGGTCTCTGCTTAATTTGCGGCTGACACACCGACTCAATCCACCATTCATTCCTCCATGTCTTGGTCCACTTTCAGTTCCCTCAGCAGCAGTGTCAGATGTACAAAGGTGCACCAAGCTGTAAAAGCAGAGCAAGAAAAAGCAGATCCAGACACATACATGTCTCTGTGTATAAGTCAACAGGTCACAAAGTCCCAGTTTGTGATTTTCAAAACATTTTTTTTAACAGGATTGGAAGTAGGATGCAATATATTTATTACTTGGATTTTCATGTATTGTCATCATCCCAAAGAAACACAGATTCTTGATATTAACAAAGTATTTACAGTGAATACACCTTTTGTGCACTATAGAATACTGTCAAAGAACACCATTTTGGTTTCTTATACATAGGAGAATTAGTATGCTAATAATGTGTAAAACGGGGACTTTGGGCTTCAATTATAATCCACCAAATTCCCCAAAGCACAGTTTAACCTGTGTGAAGATCCACATTCTACCTAATTTTAACCAACCGGTTCATTAACACCTCTGAGACTTGCATGCAAACTATGGAGCCTTCTACAATTTCTCTTATCACCAATTAGGCTAATCCCTGTCTCATGCTATGGAGCATTCGAAACCTGTATATTAGTGGTAACTGCATGTGCAGTTTAAGGGGAGTCTATTACTGTTACCGCAGCGTCACTGTGAATGTCTCAGTGAACATAATTGCAACTATGTCTATTTTTAAAATTCTCTTACTATTTAATTAGGGGTGGGATTTTCACCTTCTTTTGTATTTTCTCTCCTAAGGAACACAAGGTTAACTCCCTAAAATGCAGGGAGGGAAGGGACTGGGCAAAGCTCCAGAGAGGATACCTACATCAGGAATTTACAAGCAGCCATAACTACAGTGCATGAAATTGTTCAGTTTTTGTCACGGCTTTGTCGTGCCATTATTCAGGTGCCATCATAAAATTAGGTAGGGAGGGTTTCATTACCGAATAATTGCTTACGATGTTCTATGTCCAGGCAATGGCATTCAGTTTGACACGTAGCAGTTTATTCACTGGAGAGGTGGCAAAACAAGGTTACATCATGGGGCCTGGTTTGGTCTTTCATGATCCCGTTCATATGAATGTGAATCACTGTTAACTAGTGTTAGTGAAAGAAGAGACATTTGCTCCTTTTGGTCTTTTGTTGCTGTATGTGCAAAACTTATTTGTGTCTTTTTTTTCCAGTGTTTGGATAATATCACAAAAGGCCCATAAATTACCTTGTACCAAAACAAGTAGTACAGCTGTAACGTTGTTAATAATCGAAGCTGATTCACAACCAGATCCCATCACCGGTGCCTAGTTGTGCCTGCTCTCCTGGCCTGATCCTGGGCTGGGGAAAGCAGTTTGCCTTCCTCAGGATGGCTGAAGGCATGGGGAGAAATGGTGCCCAGCACAAAACACTCTGCCCTTTGTAACTGATTGCCCTTCAGCTCAGATGCGCAGCGGCTGCCTCTGTAGCATTATATCACTATGAAATAGGTGATCTTTTCTGTTAGTGGTTCTCAGACTACATCTGCTGTGAGAAATCAGCAATTCAAAAGAAGGTTGAAGCCACTAAGTCCAGGTAAGTGACTTTTAAACTCCAGGCCATTGATTCCAATAGGGCATTTGTGAGCTGGATTTCATTGTTTCATTTATTATTCTTCTTTCTACATAAGGTGATTTAAAATTACTTTTCTTTCCTGCTTGGATGGCAGTAGAAGGAAGCCTTCTATTTGTTTCACTAGATCCAAGTCTATTGTATTATTGTGACATCCTTACTCATACAAAATTTGATTCCACACTTCAAGTGAAATTATTACAATCAATCATAATAATGCTGAGCCTAAATAATACGGCAAAATGCAGCCTACTGGCAAGACAGTGCTTGGGACAGGTTTCATTAATCCATACTGGTATGTCACGTTCATGCCACATTTTATGTTCAAGTATCAGCGGCATCCAGAAGCATCCAGCATCATCTCAGCAGCAAAATCCCTCGGTGCAGGAAAAAAGGACATAAATTATGGATAATATATGCACTGAGTTGTTCTTTGTTAAGATTACGTGAATGTTCTCCGTCACTTCTGTCTGTCTAGCAGGTGCTGTCTGTCACTCCCTGCTTCAGTCCAGGTCCTGGTCATTTGAGAGCCCACAGTGTGCATGTCAGCTTGCTCTGCTTTTGGCTGGCAGCATGGTCACACACCACCAGCCTCATGCCAGGACTATCTTCCAACATGATTCCAGCCAGCCCCAGACTTTCTTACCAGACTAATTCTAGCTCTACACACCATGGAGTCAAACGCATCTCTTCACATTAGCTTGGGGACCAGTTTTCTCTCTACAGTTCTCCACAAAGGTAATTATCGCCCATGGTACCCCCATTTCCATAACATACTACTCTGTTTAGGATAGGAAAATACTGTGAAAGCGCAGTCACTGGAACCCTAAATTTAGAGGCACAGACCACTTCCAAAATATAAATAAAAGCTCTGCTCTGCAGCCTTGCACTTTTCTTACAGGTTGCTTTTCAATTTTTTCTTTCCTACAGCTCTTAGCTTCTAGGTCATAAAAGCAAATAGTTCCAGTTTCATTGCCAAGTGCTTCCCTCCCATAAGGTCCCTCTAAATGACCAATATCTTGTTTCTAATTATGCTGACACTCCCTTGCACATCTTTCTGTCAGTGTTTGTTCAAAATAGGGTGATGGAAGGACAGGTTTATTTGCTAGTGATCTTGGGCAAACACATACCTCTACTCCAGAATAAAAATATACTCTGGTCTAGAATTGGGGCTGAATGTTGTGTAAGGTAACTTCCTAACTGTATTAGGACTGCTGTCTTTTTCTAAGACAATTTCCTGTCTCAAAAGAATCATTTCTCACAGAGCTTCTAAATATTGGCCAGGGCTGCCATGGCTTGGGGACTGACTGGGCATCAGTCAGCTGGTGGTGAGCAACTGCTTTCTGCCTCACTTGTTTCTCCTCTTTTGTTTTTGTTTTTGTTTTTAATTTTGTTTTTTCTTTTCCTCTCTTACCAAACTATCTTTATCTCAAACCACAAGTTTTCTCACTTTTGCCTTTCTGATTCTCTCCCCCATCCCACTGCGGGGTGGTGAGCGAGCGGCTGTGTGGGGCTGCCTAGCAGGGTTGACCCACAAAATTGTTTTTTCTGAGAAAATCTTAAAAGAATCACCCAGTAATATCTTTAAAATAACAGTTTAAATTAATCTGATGAATGGGCATATAAATGAAAGCAAACTATTAGAATAAAATTTTAGAAAGTGAGCTGTATATAAAATTATTTTTAACTTTTCAACCCAGTTTACATTTCTTTAAATAATTCAGCCAGCAGCAAACACTTGCAAAATTCCCCCTGTAGGACTAAGGCTGGTTGTCCCTGTCAGATTTAAAGGACCTGGAAAACAAGCTGCAGGCAAAGAGGGAAAAGAATTTCAGTGAAAGTCACAAACTATTAAAAGCTACTTCAGTTGTAATTGGAATGAAAAAGGAGAACTGTGTAGAAAGTAATGTAGACTTTCAGATTTTGAAAAAAAGTTCTAGACAAGTCAAAGTGTTAAGATTAAAAAGTTAAAAGCTGTGATAAAAAGATATGACATTAATTAAAAAATCTAATAAGGACTTTGTGGTTTATTACAATGTTTTGATTTCACCCTCCACTTTTTGCCAAACTTTCTCCTTCTAGCAAAAATTAATATCAAATTTGTGTTGGAAAGTCACTTTGAATAAACAATGAAATTCACAGAATGGTTTATGGTTGGACTCGATGATCTTAAGGGTGTTTTTCAACCTAAATGATTCTGTGATTCTATTCTATAAAATAGTTCGTGTCACCAAGGTCCTCTGGAGGTCATCTAGTCCAACCTCCTGCTCCACTCAGGGCCAGCTAGAGCAGGTTGATCATGTTCAGCTGGGTTTTGAGTCACTTCAAGGAAGCAGACTCCTTGCATATGTAAGCATATGCACACAGACACAAAAAGTTTGCTTTACATATTTTATTCCATTAACTCTAAAAATTCACATAAAGTTTAAAAAGAGTGGCAAAAATTCTAGTCTGCCTGGAAGTTAAGAACTGACACATTAACAACTGTGTTATTCATTATTATTTATTGGCTAGCTATTAATTAAAGGGTTAAGGAAGATCAGAAAATACATACTTAACCTAAAATATTTCATCTTGCTAAAATCAAGACAAGACCGAGATGTTTAGAGGAATCCTACATAGGCAGGTGAATGGGTAACATAATGGCAGATAAATTCACTGTTGAGAAATGCACAGCAATGCTCTTTGGATAAAATCATTTGAAAGCACTCTTGATGAACTATGGATGAACTGTAAAAACTTAGAGGGGTGAAATGAAAACAACAGGAACAGGATACAAAATAATATGAAAACTATTATTTTCCTAGTATAGAAAAGGGTGATGAACTCTCACTTGGAATTCTCTTTTCAGCTGCAGTCATCTTATCATTAAAATAGTCCATGAGCATTAAAACTACCCAGACTTGAAAAAGGAAAATGATAAGTGCCATGGAGAGATTTCTGTGTAAGGATGGACAGAAACTACTTAAACTTTAGTTTAGAAAGAGACAACAAAGATGTGACAATGAAAGACAAATTAACTGTTCTTATTATGCTATTATTTACATATTTAACTTGTGAAACACATTCTTAAGTATTACAGAATTCAGAAATTTAACAGAGTTGAAAAAGGATTCAAGACAAGTCCTCCAGTACAACTGTTACTTAGATTTTGAAACTGCTGAACGCTCCAGTGCAGCTCCTTCTGGAATTCTAGTAGACATTATCTTGGATAAACCAAACTTTTCTTAGGGCTTTATACATTCAGGGGAAAGAGGAAGAAGAATAGCAAATAAATTGGAAAAATACAAACAATTTTCCCAGGGAGCAAGCTTTTTGAGTCACCAGACCAGGTGCCAGGCCTCATGCTACACGTAAGTACACTGTGCTAGGACTGTGTGAGACTTGATGTGGACATTCACCCATTTTTTGGTGGAACTTAAGGGGCTCCCCTTAATGGGGATACAATTCACAGCATCCATTTTCTTCAGGTTCTCTCATTACGCTAAAGATAACAATATTAAAATCAGCTTGAATAAGTATATTTACAAGCAGCTGAATTCTTATGAATTAAAGTTAATGACAGAAAAATGAGAGAAGGGAGATTGGGCCACTTGGGCTTTGCCTCAGAGGTGACCTATCACATAAAATAGCAGTCTTGTATAGAACGAAGTTAGACAGGAATCTCTTTTGCATAGCTCTGCCTTTTTTACCCTGTGGACCGCTACCTTGAACCTGGGACAAATATCATGGAAAGGACTGGTCACTAAATAAACAAGGAGTAGCTTGCATAGTCTAAGTGAGGCATCTGCCTTCCTCATCACAAACACAGAGACTGCCTGGATTTCCCCAAAGAAAGTTTCCATTGTGCATTATGCAGAACAGACTCCTCTGAAATGATGGCAGTCTCTGTGAATCTCACTTCACTGGAGCCGTACCATTAGGAAAAACATACAGTGAGTGTGAAATAGCAAAACTGCTCCAGGCAAAAAGAGTAACTGAAGAGGAATTCTCTCATCTCTTCCTATTGATTTTCATGAAGGGATAGATAACACTCCACATGCTCTAATTTAGCACCCAGCTGCCTAGTTGCTTTTCATGAACAAATTTTCTTCAGAAACACTACTAGCTATTTCCCCTTTTCCATTTTAGATTCACATTCCTGGCCTTTTTTTTTTTTTTTTTTCAGGCCCCTACCAGTTTCATCTCTGATTCTTTTCTGCTACTTGGATTTCTTCCTCCCACTTACCCTAACTTCAATCTCCTTTACATCCTTTGCTTCATTGTCTTCAGTGTCTTTCCATACACCTCCAGCTCTCCAAATTCCTTGGCCTAATCTGTGGTCCATGCTTTCTTTCAATACCTCCTCACGAAGCACTACCTCTAAATATCTGCCTGCAAAACAGTGCCAGCAGATGAGAAGCCAGTAAACTGAAAAAGGAAGATGAACAAAAATGA
Source organism: Haliaeetus albicilla (assembly GCF_947461875.1). NCBI lineage: Eukaryota > Metazoa > Chordata > Aves > Accipitriformes > Accipitridae > Haliaeetus > Haliaeetus albicilla. Next base: position 67,766,978 of record NC_091484.1, on the reverse strand, counting down.
TGGAAAAAATAAAACTTGAATGAGCAATATCATGCAGCCATTTTGCCTCTTCTCCAGCCTGACTGATCCCAAAACAGCCTCATTCACTGTTCCTGGGCACTCCTTCGTCAGCAAGAAAAAAAGTCAGAGCTTCAAGTTCTTCAAATACACTTCAGTTGCCTTGCTTTCCAATGTAGCACTAACATATTGGTGATAAATTAATAAATTAGTGAATACTTAAATAGTACTAATGATTTTTTTAAAAATTAGCATTTTAATGAACATCACTTTTATTTTCTCATGTTTCCCAGTAAGGACTGCTAGGATGTTTAGTAATGCAGGAACAATTTTCAGGTTATGTTTTTTGATCGTCTGAAAACATAAACTGCTCTGCTCTGAGCTTCTGGTTCTGCATATAGTAGGATTATGGCAAAGCAATTCATACTGCTCTACCTTTAATCTATATCAACAGGAGGGCCAATTTAGTTTGTCTAGGGCTAGTACTTAAAAAGCCTGATGGATGTAACCTGTGAGAGGCAAGCAAAATAAGAGCAAAGAGAGTATTTAAAAAAAAGGAAAGAGTATATGTGAGAATTTCCAGGTTTGGGGGATACTTTCGAGTGCTATGATGATGCTGTGTTTTGTCTCCAGACTCCAAAAGGCTTTATATGTTTTTACATTAATAGAGCATAGACCATTAATTGCTTCTGCTTATAAGCAAAAAAAAAAAAAAAAAGTATTTCACTTTTTTTAATTTATTGTTTTAAACCTTTTCCATACTTGTCAGTGTGAAAACATCACTTTTGCGCTACAGAAAGAAACTATTTACAAAAAATGAAGTTTTTTACAGTTTTATTTATTAGAATACTTGCATCACAGAATTAAGAGTTGTTGACTTCTTACATTTTATTATCGGATCTTGCATAGCTATCTTTAAATCTTATAGTTTAATTAAACATTTGAAAATTAAAAAAAAAAAAATTCCATCTTATATCCATTTCTGTTAAACTTATTCTGTTTACCAGTTTAGCTGGTGGTTCCATGAAATATTTTTATAATACTTTCCAGGAGTTCTATGTTTATTTTATGTTATTCTTGCACATTAGAACAGTAGGCATTTGCTAACAACTTCACTTAATAGCATAGAGGCAGAGTTTGCTACTTCATCTCTTCTTACTGAGGCAGCTCTGAGTGATAGGCCCTTACTAGCTTCATAATGACGACTTATTAGACCTGTGAAAACTAATGCTATTTGTCTGGAAGTAATACAGAGACAAGCCCATGATTAAATGCTCCACTTCCAAGACACATCCCGTTGCATCTGAGAACTACCTCTTTGCAGCTGCTTTTTTTTTTTTTTTTTTTATATACTGGAAAAAGCTTATAGCATGGTAAACAGTTAAATGTTTTTTGCCGTGGTCTGAACACTGGAGTTTGGTTCGATGATACAGACTACACTGGGCTTATGTGTGGCAAAGTTTTGGTAGCAGGGGGAGTTACAGGGGCGGCTTTTGTGAGAAAGTGCCAAAAGCGGCGCCCGTGTCATACACAGGCAGTTTCAGCCCACTCCAAAATGGACTCACCACTGCCCAAAGCTGAGCCCGTCAGCAGTGCTGTTGACACCTCTGTGATGACATATTTAATAAAGGGTGAAAAACGCTGCACAGCAGCTGTGAGAGAGGAGGGAGAACATGTGAGAGAACCAACCGTGCAGACCCCCAGGTCAGTGCAGAAGGAGGGGGAGGAGGTGCTCCAGGCGCCGGAGCAGAGATTCCCCTGCAGCCCGTGGGGAAGACCATGGTGAGGCAGGCTGTCCCCCTGCAGCCCAGGGAGGTCCACGGGGGAGCAGATCTCCACCTGCAGCCCGGGGAGAGAGGACCCCACGCCGGAGCAGGTGGGTGCCTGAAGGAGGCTGTGACCCCGTGGGAAGCCCGTGCTGGAGCAGGCTCCTGGCAGGACCTGAGACTCCATGCAGAGAGGAGCCCACGCTGGAGCAGGTTTTCTGGCAGGACTTGTGACCCTGCGGGGGACCCACGCTGGAGCAGTCTGTGCCTGAAGGACTGCAGCCCGTGGAAGGCACCCACACTGGAGCAGTTTGTGAAGAACTGCAGCCTGTGGGAAGGACTCACGTTGGAGAAGGACTGTCTCCCATGGGAGGGACCCCACGCTGGAGCCGGGGAAGAGTGTGAGGAGGAAGGAGCGACAGAGACAATGAGTTATGAACTGACCGCAACACCCATTCCCCATCCCCTTGAGCTGCTCAGGAGGGAGGAGGTAGAAGAGAAAAAGGGAGGGGTGGGAAGAAAGTGTTTTCAGTTTTGTTTCTGTTTCTCACTATCCTACTATATTTTTAATTGGCAACAAATTAAATTAATCTTCCCAAGTCAAGTCTGTTTTGCCTGTTATGGTAATTGGTGAGTGATCTCTGTCCTTATCTCAGCCCATGAGCTTTTTTCTTATTTTCTTTCCTGTCCAGTTGACAAGGGGGAGTGAGAGAGCAGCTTAGCGGGTACCCAGTGGCAAACCAAGGCCAACCCATCACACACAGTTAAAAAAGAGGAACTTTTTTTCCTGTGAAGAATTTTTCAATCATCTCATCTCTTTCTTAAGAGCTGGAGGCTACTGTGTAAAATTTAGAAATAAAAACTGATTTTTGCTGTCATTAGAAGAGGCATAAGAGGGAGAAAAAAGCATAGCCTTATTTCATCTCTTGGGAATGACCTACCCATGAGAGAGATTCACTTTGAAGGGTTCCTATCTCCTTAGCAGGAGACAAGACCCAAACAGCAGCAGCTGAGAATGGAATTTCAGTGCCCCAGAAGTACTCAAACTGGTCTCCCATCCAACAAAATTTTAGAAGGCTTAAAAACTGTCCTTCCAAATAGAGGAAGAACTTTACAATTTTTTTCATCACAGCAAGACGGTACCTTTCCCCAGAGTACCTAACATCCTGCTAGCCCGACAAGTATTTCAAATACCAGTGATATGTATGCTGGTAAATGAAACAGGGATTCTCCTCTGACACTGAGATCAAATGGTGCAAGTACAGCTCACCTCCACACAAATAAACTCTCATACTTCCCAAAACAGACTGGCCATAGCCAAACTGCCTATTGAGAATGACCAGTGGCCCACGTTAATTCTCAGACCATCCTGCCAAGTGTACACGAGACTAATGGCTGACAAACTAGGTCAGGCACTAACAGCCACTAACAAATTAACAGTATAGGCAATCATATGCCAGTGCTCAGGCATATGCCCGTCTAGTTTATCACTAGCCATAGCCCAGGCAGGTAAGGTATAAATTGCTGTTGTCCTATTCTTTCAAATTCCAAGTCCTAACTTCTTATTTATTCTGCATAGGGTTTTTTCTTTTTTTGGGGGGGGGTGGGGCAGGGTCTCTTCATCTATTTTGCATAACTCATTATAACTGTGATGAGTACTTAGGCCCACTTTTTTGGGTGTCAAAATTGCCAGCTATAGAGCCAATCACTTCCTGGAACATTTCTGTAGCTCCTAATGGTAGCCAGCATTGCCAACAGAACGTGAGATCAGATTTACAAAGCACTTTATTCAGTGTATCAGTATTGGTGATCCACAGGCCACACATCACAATTTTAGTTCTAAAAATAATACATGTTTAGCATGCCATGGAAGCACAGAGCCATAAATAATTTTGATCAGAAAGGACCTCTAGATGTCATCTAATCTAATCCCCCTCACAAAGCACATTTAATCCAACCAGGTTGCCCACACCCAGTCAAGTCTTGAACACTTCCATGGAAGGAGATTCTACAGCCTCTCTGGGCAATGTCCTCCAGTGTTTGGCCACCCCCATAGTAGATAAAAATGTCCTTAGACTTAATCAGAATTTTGCATGTTCCAATTTGTGTTCTTGCCTCTCGTCCTAAGGCTCTGTAAACCTCTGACAAGAGTCTGTCTCCATCTTTTCTACATCCTCTGATCAGGTAGCTGTAGGTGGCAATAAGCTGCCTCTGAGCTTTCTCTTCTCCAGGCTGAACAGACCCATTTCTCTCAGCCTGCCCTTGCACATCATAATTGTCTGCCGCCCTGACTATCTTGGCTTCCACTGGACTCACTCCAGTATGTCAATATCTTCCTTGTACTGGGGAGCCCCAAACTGGATACAGTGCTCTATTAGCTATTCACAAACTGGAGTGATTCTGTTGAAAGGTCCCTTCTGAAGAACATAACTAAGGGTTTATTTTAGACACCTGATAGGTGGAATACAACTTATAAATGCCATGTCTATAAAATGCCACAGATTTTGTTTCCACTCACCCTTTTCTTGATAAGATCACTTGGTCACAGTCCTGGATGTTGGATCCCAATGGTGGGATCAGCATTTGCTCAGAAGCAGCAATATTGATGAAATCATACAAAGCAGAAAAGATTGTATTTTTTTCTTTCCTACTGGTCTCAGATTTAATTTTCTAACCTTCTGTGGTGGGAACCACTGGAAGTCGCACAAGTAAACCTTTGTCCATAAACGACATAAATTTACACCATTACAGAATAAAATGGACATCCGTGTGATAGTCCTTCCATTTCCCTTTTCCAATTTACTCAGTCTCTTTTCATGTGCAACCTGAGCCGTTTTAAAGGTGAGCATTTTGTTCATTGTGATTAGGTCTAGGGAAGTAACCACGCCTCACTGCTCTTGATGCTCTTCAGAGGTTGTAATTGCCTGCCCGGGTGCTTAGACATTTGGAACAGAGAGTTCTACCCAGCACTTTCCCAGGACTGAACAAGCTAAGTTGGTCTGACCCAAATTGCCACTCAGCAATCTATCTTTTTAGCACCTTCATAAGGGATTTCTAATCTCTGTCAGGAGATTGAATTAATTTACTGAAGTATGTGACCATACTTAACAACCTTTCTAACGCACGCGCTTTCTGGTTTGGAGCCAAGATTTACATAATTATTTCTATTTTTGAGCTGTCAGGAGTGACACATTTCCCAAATGCCTATGTTTAGCCATTTTTAGCTTACACTTGCCCTAACTGAAGTACAGTCCTTCATCTCTAGCTTTTTAAGTACTTGATGGACTTTTGTTCTTCTGGGATTGCAAAATATAATTCTATCTAGATAGGCTAGCAGTCCACTGAGACCTTTAAATAACTCTGCTCTGATTATATCAAACACAGCTAGGGATCTTTAATGCTCTTTCTGATGTAAGGCAGTTTCAACAATTACAACAGATGATAGGTAACATAATTTAGAACTATTTTTTCTTTAACCAAATTTGTCAGAAATATTAAAAATCTTCACTGTTTGAAAACTACTAGGGCATATTGGGAAGATTTATTTTGCCTTCTTGCCTCCCTATTTTTCATGCTTTCTATTTTTATTTTTTTTTAGGTGGTACCTGAAGAGTAAGGTTACTGCTTGTTGTTGCCATTCAAAAAGCATGCATACACAGACACACTTTCTCTAAATGCTTCAGAATGCTGTTATTCATAGAACAACTATAATTTAAATGCGGAGGGTTTAATATCAAGGGACAACTTCTAAAATGCAATGGACTACATATAGAAAACCCCAGCATACACAAGATAGTCCTTCTCAGCAACTCATTAAGGTGTCCTATCAAAGGACACAGAGAAAACTGGTGGCTGTCATTGTTCGGCATCTGTCACAGATTATGAAGTCACATTGAGCAATACCTGTAGTATTTCGCATACTGGCAGATTACAGCAGATCCTGTGGATCCAGTACAGTTCGAGAGCATGTAGGATTACATATTTCCCTAGTATAGTAATATATTTAGTATTTTCAGCAGTTGTCTGCAATTGCTGTACCAAAATAAAAATACAGAAAAACTTGACATTTTTGTTGCTTTTTCTTTAGATGCAGTTTCTAACTAAAGCAGCTTCAGCCGTTTCACTCCACATTTAAGAACGTCTTTCACCAGTTGACTTTATTTCAGGAAGTGAAAAAGACAGTAATATCCAGTCTGTAAGATGTCCTTCATCCTTCATCCAAAAAGCATCACATTTTTCAAGAGATCCTATTCCTGTTTCTCCGGCTTCCTACAAGACTGAATCATAACAATTATACACAAAAAGGCTGACTTGAGGTGCTGCAGATAACTACAGATAAAACTTCTCACTTTCTGAGTTAAATTTTGGAATCAAAACTTTTTTAATGTACTTGACCCTATGAAATAATCTTATATCTTTCTATTGATGTATTTATGTACAGCAGCACATTTGGTCAGACACTATGTATAACATTTATTTTCCTTTCATATTTCATGAACAAAAATTCTAATGAAACAAATTACTCTGTAAAGCTCCTTTGCATGGGGGAATAGAGCCAGATGCCAGAAAGCACTGGGGGGGAAATTAACATTATGATGCTATAAGAGCACTTTAAATTGCTATACTCTCCTAGAGTAGAAAAAGGAATTTAACACTTTTTCTTCTCTCTTCCATTCTTTCACAGTCTGCAACTCTAGCTGTATAACTCTGTGGTAAGTTTTAACTATGTTAAAAAACAAAACCAACAACAAAACCAACAACAATAACCCCTCTGAACTGGGTGATAAATATGGTCTTCAGTCTTAGCGCTGGCTCTGCCTCTGCCATTGGCAGGCAACATGTGGATAATGGGAAAGGCAAGTGATAGAGAAGTCCACAATACAAAACAAAACCATGTCATTATATAGGACATTGGCAGTACACGGTTACACAAAAAATTGGCAGTGTTCTTCCAGTTTGAATAAAGAATGAACACTCGCAGACTGTATTACTAAATTGATAAGTGCCTTCTAGCAAATTACTTCTTTATGCACCCATTTTGCCATCTGCAATGTTATGTAATTACCTCTAAGGGTTGGGGGGTTTTACTAAGGTTTATGTAGCTAATATTTGTAGAGTATTTGAGCTCATTATCTACTTCAAAACTTGTGATTTTACTGAATGACAAGCTAAAAAAGAGAGAGAGCATCCAACACTTACCCAATAAGTAGGTTCTAAATAGCATAGGATATTTGTCACTGTTCCACATTTCTGAACTCACCAGGCAAACACACAGTCATGATCTAAAGTTTTAAAATAATAGAAAGCTTGTTAATCTGTTCTGTCCATCTCAGTGCTGGTTCAAAGCCTATTTATATACAATATGCAAATATGTCAGATTTATAGAGGATTTGGCTCATTTGAGAAATATATGTATCGTGGCACTAGGGTAAATTTTTATCTAAAGTGCATTTACTTTCTCCAAATTTTTTATGTCTCAGAAAGCTCCATAAGTGTCACAATAAAGGCTTTATTTGGTATAAAATATCTTTCCAGGAAAAGAATTGTTCCCACCCCTGTGTACTGATGCTAACCTTCTCCAGCTTCTCTCAGTGTCTGCAGAAAGACATCCATGCTGACTGCTGGCCCTACTGTGACCTTACCACTGGCCAGAAGATATCTCTGCCTGAAACCAGAGTGCAGGGTATGTCACTGGTATGTCACTTTTGCACTAGACTGCAAACGGTTGCCAGGCAAGATGGGAAAGGACATTTCCGTGAAGCTCTGGGACAGATATCATAACTGTAAATGCGAATATGGATGTCTCGAAGCATAGGTTTTTAAATGAGCCCATACTTTAATTGCAACAGAGGCCCTATTACAATATCCCCATGGTGACTTTCAGCAGAGTGAATCATTGCTCTTCCACATGCTGTCACCAAGCTGGGCCCTGCAGACACCCAATCATCCATTATCATGTAACGAACGCCCCCGATGCAGCTTGACAGCGGGAGCCGATGACTCCACAGTATTGTAGAACATGCTCCAAGCCACATGGAATCCTGGTCTTGGAGAGCGACCCTCTAGCCCGCCAAACACTTGAGGTCCCAAGGAAAAGTGAAAACCTTCAGTCTCAGTAAATCATACCTGGAATTTGATTCCAGTGTGCCAGAGGTTAAGGACTACCTGTAATTCTCATTTCCCTCATTGTAATAGCCACCCCCCCAAAAAAGCCCACTTTAAAATAAGTTTTAATAAAAGATATCGAAGAAAACCCCCAGTATATCCTTGCTACCTGATCAGAACCACTGACTTGGCTTCTGCTATAGCATCCCTATTTTTTTTATATCCTGTAGGATCCAGAAATAGTGGAACAATTTCAGGCCTTACTCAGTAACAGAAAGGACTTATTTTTATGCCAAAAAAGATGTGAATATTAAGTTTTAAAGAACTGTTTTTCTCAGTCCTTTTCAAAGAAATGGGGACAAGAGAATAGAAGATGATAAAGATTTAATCAGAGAACAAAGTGCAAATGATATGTGCAGTGCCAACAAAACATTTAGTCACACATGCTACCAATTTACTGGAATATACTACAAGGAGCTATGCAGGATTAACTGCTTAGGACCTGCTCTGCCTGTATGTCGCAGTTTAAGCCCAGCTGGTAAGAAGGCACCACAAAGCCGCTCGCTCACTCCTCCCCACTGGCTGTGGTGGGATGAGGAGGAAAAAATATAAAGAAAAGTTCCTGGGTTGAGACAAGGACAGGGAGGGATCACTCACCACTTATGGTCACAGGCAAAAGGCTCAACTTGGGGAGGAAACAAAATCAATTTAATTTACTACCAATCAAATCAAAACAAGGATAATGAGATGTAAAATCAAACCTTAGAACACCTTCCCGCCACCACTCCCTCCTTCCCAGGCTCAATTCCACTCCTGGTTCTCTCTACCTTCTCCCCACCAGTGGCGCAGGGGGACGGGGAATGGGGGTTGTGGTCAGTTCATCACACCTTGCCTCTGCCGCTCCTTCCTCCAAAACCCACCAAAAGCTGTTCTATCACTCCCCCCTTCAGCTGGACAGAGGGCTCGTGGGTCAAGATAAGGACAGGGAGAGATCACTCACCAATTACCGTCACGGGCAAAACAGACTCGACTTGGGAAAAATTAACTTAATTTATTGCCAATCAACCAGAATAGGGTAATGAGAAATAAAACCAAATCTCAAAACACCTTCCGCCCTACCCCTCCCTTCTTTCTGGGCACAGCTTCACTCCCAAATTCTCTACCTACCTGCCCTCAGCGGTGCAGGGGAACAAGGAACCGGGGTTACAGTCAATTCATCGCACGTTGTCTCTGCTGCCCCTTCCTCCTCAGGGGCAGGACTCCTCACCCTCTTCCCCTGTTCCAGCGTGGAGTCCCTCCCACGGGATACAGTTGTCCATGAACTTCTCCAACATGAGTCCTTCCCACGGGCTGCAGTTCTTCACAAACTGCTCCAACTTAGGTCCCTGCCACAGGCTGCAGTCCTTCAGGCACAGACTGCTCCCGTGTGGGTCCCCTGTGGGGTCCTGCCAGAAAACCTGCTCCAGCGTGGGCTCCTCTCTCCACAGATCCGCAGGTCCTGCCAGGAGCCTGCTCCAGCGCGGGCTTCCCACGGGGTCACAGCCTCCTTCGGGCATCCACCTGCTCTGACGTGGGGTCCTCTCTCCCCGGGCTGCAGGTGGAGATCTGCTCCTCCGTGGACCTCCCTGGGCTGCAGGGGGACAGCCTGCCTCACCATGGTCTTCCCCACGGGCTGCAGGGGAATCTCTGCTCTGGTACCTGCAGCATCTCCTCCCCCTCCTTCTGCACTGACCTGGGGGTCTGCACGGTTGGTTCTCTCACATGCTCTAGCCCCTCTCTCTGGCTGCTGTTTCTGTTCTGCAGCAACTTTTTCCTCTTCTTAAATCTGTTATCCCAGAGGCACTACCCCCATCACTGATGGGCTCAGCCTTGGCCAGTGGTGGGTCCATCTTGAAGCCGGCTGGTATTGGCTCTGTGGGACACAGGCTAAGCTTCCAGCAGCTTCTCACAGAAGCCACCCCTGTAACTCCCCCGCTACCAAAACCTTGCCACACAAACCCAATACACTATATATTTCTTTCAGTTATCTCACTTTATTGTGCAAATCTTACAACACTGGGTTTAAAAACCCCACTGTGGCTTTGCTGGGTAGTCTTGATGGTTCCTTGTGAACCTTCCCTTTGATTTTCACTTTTCTTTCTCCTACAGCCTTTCTTCAAAATCAGCAGGACATATGTTGTCCTGCCTTGTATGGAAGTTACACTTCAGTTGCCAGAAATTCTGTTAACCTTCTATTAAACCTACAAGACATGCAATGATGCCAGGGCTTTACTTCCTAATGAGAAGAAGCCACTTTTTTCCTGTGGCACATCTTCTATTGAAATATCAGAATGTTTCACCTTTGCATATTCCTAAGGATAGATTATTGTACTGACAATTTCCTAATTTTCAACGTACCCAGAAATTTAGCTAGAATAAACTTCTATTTTTTTTATTTTATTTTAACAACAAGACTTTTTTTTTCCCTGTGAAGAGAAAATGGGAGAGATCTCACAGCCCATTAAACAAGCAGTTCAAGTCTTAAAGTGCTGCACTGAAGCACTCAGTCTAGAGAAGCAGGAGGTTTAATTTGCACTGATATGGTAACAAAACTAAGGGTCTGGCAAAGCTTTTATTTAGGATTCTTTATGAAATCTCAGGTAGGCAGCTCACCACACACGGGTTGTTGTTGTGGGGTTTTTTTTAGATACTTGTAAAATAACTTCAGGGAGCACAGTGCTGACTGTTGTGCTTTTCTTGAAGCAATGTTGGCTTTGTTAACCTGTGGTCAATCTGGGAATTAGCTTATTGCAAACTCCGCAACTCGTATGCAAGCTGTTTGAGCTGTAAACTGCTCTGACTATAAACAAGATATAACCTCAGATCACTGCTTTGGTCTTTCCTTCTGGCTAGATCTCAGCAGCTGTAAAAAGTGGACCACTGAACTTAATATAACAAAATTGATTTACAGTAGCTAAGGACTTATTTCAGGATTTTACAGTTGTATATTTTTAATTAGTTTATACAGATTTGAAAAATTGCTGACAGTTTTCTCTGAATCAACAAATTATGGAATTTCATTTATACAGCTACATACGTGCTGGTTTTGGTTGGAACTGTCCAAAAGATTTCAAAAGGTTTTTCTTGGGCATTCTATTCTCAGTTAACACACTGTGATGGCTCTAATTCTTAGAATGTCTGGGAAAACTAACCAACTGAAGACACGACCAGAATCTTCTCAGACAAATGTTTATCAGCTGTAATATATCAAAAGCTTTCAGAAAAAGCATTTCATTCCAAGGAGGTAAGGTAGTGGTGAAACAGAAAAAAAAAAAAAAAAAAAGAAATTATACGCCTTTTATATATTAGTTTTACAGCCAGCATTCGTACCTATAGAAAACCTCAAAGCATTAGGATTTGAGTTAGGATTTGAAAGCCTAAATAGTAATGGCTTCACTATGCTGGGCAATTTGTACAGAAATCAAAAGGAGAGAAATCTCCTGTCAGCTGGCTGTCTTCTGTGCAATTGTAGGTAGAATGATTACATCTTAGGTATTATCAAACACGGAATTAAGACCTTCTTGCACTGAATACATAAGTCCTCATAGCTTGAGCTCAAGACTTAAGGTCAAGAATCAAGTGGCAATGTCCAAACTCCTTAATTTGGACACATGAAAATGTATACCATGCTTTGGCTGGTGGGTAATGCAGACAGCTGGGGAGGGATTCACCTCAATAAATCAAATAGGTATTTACTCTAGGGTGACCTGGAACATTACCTAGGCTTCATTGACAGTAGTGACACCTTTCACTATAATGGCTTAGACATGTAGTTCAAAGTTTGACACTTATATTTGAGTATCTTTACCTGAATCTGAATCCTAATTTTGAACTCAAACAACCAATGGCAAGATCAGGACAAAACTAAGAAAGCAGAGTTACTGCACTGCAGCTGAAGAGAAACTAGAAAACCAAGGCTAGAGGAAAAGAAAACGAACAATCTTAACGTTCTACTATTTAAAAAAATAAAATGAAAAATTCAACAGCCAGCTCTCCATCCTCCCCAAAGCTGAGTGTTTTGGTATCCACAGTTCAGTCACTGTGTAGAAAAAGTTGTAATTATGCATTGAGCAAAAAATAGTAGGAGCATTCCAGATGGTAGAGAAAAAGTGGTCTTACTCATGCCCCAAAGAAATTATAAAGCTTGTAATAATCATACAGCACCTAGAAAATGAAAAATGCACTGTCTGGCAAACTGCAAAACCGAGGGTCCCAGTGATAAACTCGCATGATTTGTCAGTGCTACTACCTCTGAATACAGAAAATCAGTATGTTACAGTAGTTTACCATAGTGACGATGAGCTGTTACAGAATTCTGATAATAATTTCAGATTTCCAACACTGCTTTTGTTGTCTGTATTGAAGAAAATTGCATGAATCATGTAACACCTATTTACTGACTATGTAAGTATACATACGCACAGTCTAGTGATCTACACTGTTTTCCCACAGGAGTCTGTAGCTTTTGCAATAGAAGGCATGGAGGTTACACACGAACAGTGTTTAAAAAGCAACTGACTTCAACCTATATTAAATTTGGCATGAAGACTTTGGTTCTGACCATGTACACAGAACTCCACAAGTGCAGCCATCAGTCTCATTTAAGACTGGCCCAAGAGGATCCCACAGCAGAGCTGTGATTCAAGGCTTCACATTCAACAGCAGCTAGTTCCAATGGTCTGATCCTCACCTGGCATAAAGAGGTACTGAAGTAAATAGTGCTGTGTTGATTTCAAACAGATGTAGATTTTTTTTCTTGTTGGTGAAACATTTTACATAAAAGGTAACATAATAATAACCAAAATCTGTAAGGCTGCTATTAAATATGATTTAAATATATTTTATACAGGTTTATAGATAAAAAAGATAATGACAAAAATTATAAATTATGACTTTTTTTGCAGGGTTTGTTTTTTGGTTGCTTTGGTTTGGGGTTTTTTTGCATAGCATGGCATGCTGCCGAGATGCTATCTGTATTCAGGATAATTTTAACTTGGCTATGTGACAATTTCAGAACACAATATGCTCATGCTTTGCACAAATGACTATATAATGTTTCATTAAGGACTGTAAATACCCATCAACCTAATCACAGAAATGCTGTTTCAGTGATTTTAGGGCCATTTAATCTGTGCTACGATGACAGGGATGAATAGCTTTATTTTATTAACAGTTGCCACTGCAATTACACTGAGAAAAATATTTTTGTGGCAAAATTAAGCAGCTTTTCCTTTTACCCTGATGCATTTGAGCAATATAAGTATCCTTCTATAAAGAGTCCAACTGTCATAGGAGTGCTTTCCTTCAAATAGTTTTCTGTATTGGCTTTCTCATCTGCTCAAGAAAACAAGATCAGCTCCAACCATGTCATGCTATTTTTTCACCTCTTGTTTGCATCTCTGCTTGCCTTTTTTGTGATGACCAAACTCCCTTCCCAAGACTATTCTCTGTCATGGGATTAGCTCATTCTGGCATTACTAGTCAAAGACAAACTTGGCTAGTTCTTAATCATCTCTGAAGAACAGACCAATTGAGGCTACAGATAGGTTAATTATTTTGACAGCTGAGATTTCTTTTATCTCTTAGAAATGTTGCTGTTTCAGTCAATTCTGTCACTCATTGAAACCATTGCTCATTATAAAAATACTTGTGGGAAACACACTGAAGCAGGAAAAAAGAAATTTTGCTTTTGAAAAAAAAAAAATCATACTAGGAATAACTTCAAGGCACAACATCCTCCACAGATTAGAACATGCGTATGGACAACAGAAAGCTGAGTGGAGGAGGGTGCATTGTCAAAGGTGGTCAGGCATCCTTGGACATCTTGGTCATGCTTTCTGCACACATGGTCCTGACTTTGGCTTTTAAGTAGTTTTTTATCATTTCCAAGATACATTTGGGTCTGAATTTCAATCCTATAAAGATTCTAAAAATGACCACAAAATATGTTTTGAGAGGTTTAGTTTGAAAATTAGGAGAAAGGAATCATTTTTAGGCTATAGTAGCACTGGAACAAGTGTTTTAGAGAGGTGTGAAATTTCTGTCCTTGGAAGTTCTCACAACTTGCCAAGACAAACCTATTGACTGACCAGCCTGGTGTTGGCAATAGTGCTACTTCAAATGGCATGCTACATTAGATATCTGGAAGTTCCTTGGAACCTATGTTTCTATGATTCCATGCCTGAAGTCCTTTCTTCATAATATGTGTACATATTTAGTATGACAAATTCAAGTCTTCAAAAACATCACTTAGCATCTGATGTAGCACTTCTGTTTTAACAGAACTGTGGCACTGAACTTGATAACAAAGTATAGGGTTTTAAATAATTTCAATAATAATCATAGTTATTAAAAAGAAGAGTTGGAAGAAACATTATGCAACTATCCAACTGTCAATTGCACATCTACTAAGGATGCTATACACCTATAACACTCATGACATATTTTTTCCTAACCCTAGCTCCTTTAAATCTCTTGTAATCTCAAGTTCTCCTTCAAAAGGAAAAGAGCTTGGTATTTTATATGCTGTCTTTGCAGAAGAGGGAATAAGCTGCCTAATGAAGGATTTAGGTCCAATGACATAGGACCATGTAGAATAAACTCCTTCAGCATAATAATAAAAAATATCTCCTTGAACTGATATTCACTGAATTCATAGGAAGCTTTTAACATTGATTTGAAAAGGTAATGGATGCAGTTATGAACGTACTGAACATATGCACAGTCCAGTTACCCTAAAGTTTGGTGTCATATATATGTTGGTTTAGAAATTTGAAGTGCTTTTTAAATAATTACTTTATAAAACTACACTAATTATTACACTGTACAGATAAGAAGATTTTAGTGTCCACACAGAATGCTAACAGTGAACTATACAGTGGCTAAGAATATGGGAATAAGAAGGGTTTTGAAAATACAGTGACCTAAGAATACGATATTGGGACTTTATCCATTAAAGAAGACAAGTTTAAAGATTTGTGACCACAAGTGGTACTACTGATGACTTTGGCTGCATTTTTAATAAAGATAAATCTGTATATGACAGTGTAATCAAAGCAAAGGGATACAGCATATTGATCTTACTTTGGAAAAGCTAATGGAGACAAGTAATGACAAGACTGAAAATGTCCAAAGAAGTAGTGGGGCAACTCTGTATCATATTAACAAGAAAACCTATCCACAATCACACATCTTGGGTACATCAGGGAAATGTTCGTACACATTGAATGAAATCTCTTGGGAGGGTAATAAATCCTACACAACAAATTATATACTAACAGGTTCTTAGGGGAATTGAAATAAATCCTCACAACCGCTTAGTGGGTAATCTCCAGATCAGATTCCCATTCTTCTTTAGAGGAAAATAATATATTGCTTCTTATACTCTCTGCCAGCCAAATGCTATATATCAAAGATATGAATGTAGTTGAAATATTGATCCTGAGTGAAAGTGAAACTAAAGGAAAATTTAATACATTCCCCTATTAAAAAAAAGTCAGAAAATAATAAAAATATAACTTCTGTTCAAAAGAAATCTCGATAAAAATGGATATTAAAATAGGAAACAAGATACACCCCTTGCCACTTATTTTTATTCCTGCAAGGTGAAGAATAAAAGCTAAGAGCTTGATTATTCTACATAAACAGCAATAAAAAGAACTAAAGGATGCAGAAAAGATTGTTGCAGGGATGAAAAATGTAATGTTGTACGTAAACGTGTTTAACAAAGAATTCCTTCAGAAACGAGATAAGAGACTCCCATTAACTGGCTGTAATATAAGCTGGCAAACACTATAACTGGAGAGAAGGGCAGTGTTGACTCTTGAAGGCAAGCTGAGAAAGTGAATGATTTTTGGGTGCATAAAGCTTGTTCGCTCGTTCTGAGGGAAAGCTCTCCCTGTCTGAGGTATTGCAGCAGCCATCCAACAAAAATTGGACGTTCTAATAAAAACCTTCTGCCGTGCAGTACACATCACACAAACACCAAGCACAAGTTCTAGACAAGACTTGACTAATTGGCTACTTTGGCATACTGGCTTAGAGATTTAGGTTAGGTTCTCGCCAGCATCGTTCCCTGGATAAGGATAACAGAGGCAAACATGGTGATCAGTTATGTTCACCCTCTCCATGCAGGTCAGCCCTTGATTTATTTCCAGTTTTATCTTATGCTTCCCCTAATGGCCTGCAAGCTTCTGTAAAAAGAGTGCTACTGTGTGGTGCTCTTTGGTGATAGCCCTGGGCTAGTGGTAGGGAGCAGAAGTATTGCAACCCTTAGGTTAGCTTTATGTTACACATGGGTTATTCTCTGAGGCCCAATTAAGCCTGTTCTTAGATTTCAGAATGGAATAAAAAAGTCTTAGAGTTACTGAAAAACAAGGCCAAAATATACAGGAAAAAAAACAGTGTCTTGCCAGAAGATTAAGTACTACAGGATAAAAGTGCATGTTTTAAAGTTAAGCGTAAACAGCTTTTAAAAGTAAACAGCTGTTTCTCCATTCTCCAGCAAATCCACTGTTGGTGTGTCTGCCTCTGTGGTGTTAACTGGAAACAAAACAAGTTGTCGCAGCAACAGAGTTTGTGCTTGGGAAAAAAGAGCACGCATCTTTCACCCATTGCTGTACAAAGTTTTTCACTTTAGAGGAAACTGCTGATCTGTTCTCATGCAAAGAATTATGGTGGAAATAAAGGACTTGCCTACAGCAGAAAAGAATTAAGAAATGGATTTCAAAGGGAATAAATAAGATTCAGTATGAGTGAGGGAACCCTCTGTGATCTCTTAGCACTTTGCTTACTAACAAGAAGGGAAGTTTCAAAAGATGCTGAAGGGTAAAATGAAAGTAGGATAATCCCCTAATTGAACTACAGGATAAAAGAGAGAGAAAGAAAGAAAGACAAGAGAGTGAATCATAATCCTTCAGGAAATTCAGAATCAAAATACTGCTCAAATGGTGCACATTTTGGGCTCTCCAGACAGGACCTGAGCAGAGCCACACAATTTGCAAATTTCTGTGTATGAATAGGACTTTGGATTTTGGATTTAATCTGGCCAACAGAATCAGGAGCTACAGAGCAAAGAGAGGCAGAAATTACCCCTAGACTGTGAGAGAAATTTTGCTCTGGAAGCTTAGTATCACCCAACTCATTTTTGAATGCTTTTCAGGAAGGTGATTTAAGTTCATACATGACAGAAAGGAAAGTTTTGTGGAAATATTATGAGGCTAAATATTGCAAGATTTCTTGTCAACAAAGAATTTTTTAAGAAAATATAGAAACAACAATGAAAAGAATGTTAGGCTGTAGAAAGCCTGTTTCTATAATGTGAAGATAAATAGAAATAATTTTGTCACCAGCATCCTTTAGAGAGCCAGGAGATTCAGGGGGAAGAAAAATTTTCAAATTTGGCTCAGTGTGTAATGGAAAGAGTAAATGCTGCTTTAGATCCTTGATTGTGGTACAGGCTTCCTCTAGGCTATTTCATTCCAGCTAACATGATTCATAACTTCAGGTTAACTAAAAGATGCCAGGAGTGTTGGTGATGCCCAGATTTTTCAGGAAGCCAAGAAGACCTGTTGTCTCAGCTCTCACCCATTTCTTTAACCCCACTAGTCCTAAAACCTGCAATGAGGGAATCTGATAGAGACAGAACTGGCTTTCTGCAGTTGTAAAGACATAGTTGTCATCATAGTGACTCTCAGAAGTCCAGTAAAAGATGATTTACTCCTATTTCTAATGTCTGCAGCTACTGTTTCCAATGGACAGAAAGAGTGACAGGTTAATCTATTTAAGTCCCTTCCTTTGCCATTATAATTCTACTGGCCTTTGACAGACCAAATATAAAAATAATTCAGAAATAGTTTTCATTTGGATAGTTTACTTCAGGGTCTGGATAGCTCTGTGTGCTGTAATTTCTCTAATGTAATAATTTCCTACTGTCTAGCTTTTTCAAAAGTTTATTCACATCAACCTTCAAACCAGCCTTATGGACAATTATTCTAGGATTATCTCAGTTGAGAGAACTTAAAGTACTCCTCTGTGGGCCTTAACTCTGAAGACCCACAGTTCTCAGAGATTAATACATTTTAAAAAATCAAATTTTCCTGGTTTTTTTTTCTCTCCTTAGATGGTCATAATATACAAATAAGAACAATAGCACTAATTTTCTTTTCCATTCATCCAGGTAAAATTTAAGATTTAGAATCCTTCAGTTACTGGGAATATGTATTCATAAACCACTCCTGTATCTATTATGGAGTATCATGTTACTCTTAAAAATGTTCTAGAATAATTCCAGGCCTTTTAGACTAAGGAATTTGGGGGTGGGAGAAAGGGTTGTTGGCTTTGGGGGAGGGTGAGGTGGAGGGTGGTGTATATAAGGGTGCCAGTGTGCACATTTGTGTTGTGCATTATCTACACATGTAGATAACAGAATTGTGCTGTTGTTCACTTCTAAGTCATTATTATCCATCCTTTTCCTGCCTGTTTAATTTCTGTTCCTTACATCACTAATGGATGATGTTCCTAATTCCTTCAGTGTCTCACCCAGCCATTTTCCCTAATCGAAAGAGATATAAATGACAGATGATCTGAATGCACATTAACCCTTTGTCATGGTTTAACCCTGGCCAGCCCCACCCAGCCGCTTGTTCACTCCCCCAGTGAGATGAGGGAGAGAATTGGAAGAGTAAAAGTGAGAAAACTCATGGGTCGAGGTGAAGACAGTTTAATAGGGAAAGCAAAAGCCATGCACACAAGCAAAGCAAACCAAGGAATTCATTCACCGCTTCCCATGGCAGGCAGGTGTTCAGCCATCTCCAGGACAGCAGGGCTCCATCACGCCTAACGGGGACTTGGGAAGACAAACGCCATCACTCCCAACGTCCGCCCTTCCTTCTTATTCCCCCAACTTTACATTCTGAGCATGACGCCATATGGTCTGGGATATCCCTTGGGTCGGTGGGGTCAGCTGTCCCGGCTGTGTCCCCTCCCAACTCCTTGTGCCCCCCCAGCCTCCTCGCTGGTGGGGTGGGTGAGAAGCAGAAAAGGCCTTGGCTCTGGGTGTGAGCACTGCTCAGCAATAACCAAAACATCCCTGTGTTATCAACACTGTTTTCAGCACAAATCCAAAACATAGCCCCACACTAGCTACTATGAAGAATTTTAAATCTATGCCAGCCAAACCTAGTACATCCTTCCAAAGAGGTCCCTGGTGCAACAGAGTTCAGTTGTTATAACAGTAGCACAATGAAAGTGAAAATTTTATACTTTTTAACAGATGGGCCTCCACCAGGGCTCACAGAAGAGCTGCAAAAAAAAAAATAAATCCTGGAGATGCAATGTCTACCACCAGTTTTTTGCATTGCTGCTGTGACTTACTCACTTCAAAGTAGAGCTGAAAATAAGTCTCTCAAGATTTCTAGTTGGCAAAAATAACACCGGTGAGACTAAATACATGACTATTCAGCAACAATTTGTTATGGTCTGCCCTCTAATGGCTACAAGTCTGAAATGGGCAGTAGGCAGTGAAATCATGACTCCAAGCTACTAAAGTTGTGGAACTAAAGTTGTGGAAGTACCCTTTGGGCTTTCCTGTACAAGTACCCATCTGCAGCAGTCGTGGAATAACTGGACTCCAAAGAGACAAAAAATGCTGATATAAGACCAGATGACTTGCAACCTGAAGCAATGGGTTACTGATCACAGCAGTTTAAAGCACTGTGTCTTTGTTAAGAAAAGTAAAGTACTTGCATAAGCTCAGTTCCATAATATCATTGTTCCGTGGGCAGAATTTTCTGCCTTTTTGCAAACTGCATGTTCTTTGATCCAGTCCTAGATTTAAATAGTCTAGTTGAGTGAGCGAAACCCTTTTAAGATCTCTGAGTGCATCTGACTACAGTCTGAAGGACCTCTTGTCAGATATAAGGTTCTTCCTAGTTGTGAAAGGAGCTGAAACAGCCTCAGGCTGCCCCAAAACTGGAATGTGTGTATAAAAAGCTGTCATATCGTCACCTTTTGCCCTCCTCGACTCATCCCCTGAAGAAAGAAATGTTTAACCACAGAAAGAATCTAGCCTAATGCATGGTCCTTTTTGATGTATCTTATGAACCTAGAGGGAATGCTAGAAAGAAAGCTTATGCTATCCTAGTCAGAGAAAAGTCTATGAAAAAACACCTATTGCCATGAGCTAACTGCTTTAAATGATTCTTTCTTAGTTTAGGAAACAAAAGGTAGAAAAAGGTCATCCAGATGAGTATCAGTAAACTGATACATTTCCTATAAGTGGCCTTATCAGAAAAAATAGTGAATGCCTGCAGAAGCTCAAAAATCCCCCCAAAATCAAGAGGAAAAACATAGCTATAAGCAAGATTTTTCTGTGTGACCAGAAAAGGGAAGGAGAACAAGTGCCAGCAGCCTAAGAAACCAAAGACCAGACTTCCCTGCTTACTGTCAAGGCAAACATGTGGACAAAAGCTGTGGCACTTTGCATTCTAAACTGAGACAATTCAGAGGATATGAACCACATTGTAGACAAAGCACAGACTAAAGAAATTTTACATGAAGATCTAAAAGAAAAGAAGGTATGACTGTTAGTACTTTGCTGATAGCAGATGCATTTCCAGGAGCCTTAATTACAATTAAAATTTTTAAGTATGTTGTTTATTTCTATTTTTATTCATTACTATTTTTTGAAATTATATTATAACAGTGACCTATGCATTATCAAAATTCAGAGACATGCCAGAAGTGAAGGTGCACACCTTTTGATGATATCACATAATATATGCATATATACATACATATATATGTAGCATTTTACTCTGAAATTAGCTTTAATAAAAAAGCACTAATATTGACAATTACCATGACTGCAAAATCAAAAGGAAACCCTATCACAAAAATATAAATTGGGTTGTTGAGCTCTAGAGAACTCAATCTCATTGTTGGCCATGAAATTTTACACTGGTATTCTCTCCCTGTCTTGGCTTACATTAGACTAGAAGGGCAGTATCTTTGTGGAAGGAAATTAAACATGAGTCATTTCGCACCATACACACTGGCACAGGATACTGCAAAAAAATGAATTTAGAAGAAGTCTGCTTAAGGCAATTCATGAATTTTCCATCTTGCCTTTTTTTTTGTAACAAGTACTGTGGCAAAGTACAAGCCCTGGAGATTTCTAAGATCAGGAAAACTTTAAGATAAGTAGAGGGGAGTGAGTGACAGGACTATAGTGATATCCTGAAAAAAAGTTAATAAATTCAGGCTACATTTTTTACATTGGTTTATTTAGGCTGAAATTGTGCATTTTTAGCTATGAAAATTATGTGGTTTGGGATTTTTAATGCATATTTGTTTCTCTGAAAATGACAAACACACAGTGAAAACTTGTCTCCACGCGCATGTTTGCAAAGATGATCTAGACATTTGCTGCTAACTCTGAACCCTTTTATTCTCAGTCAACCATTTAGCTGAAAATGACTTAGAAATCTTGGTGTTCACGTAGGAACAGCTACAGGCAGCTGTTCTGTTTTGTACTGGCAGTGGGAGGGGACACACTTTTACAGGAGTTCCTCCTTTAGGCAAAAACGATTGTATGTTCCTGACAAATATATTTGTCTCAGCCTATCATCTATAAAAGAGAGGTAAAATAAAACATATATTTGGCAAGAACATTATGTGGATAAGTGAATATTGACTGTGATATTAATATGCAAGTCAGCATCACAGAAATTTTAAAAGCCAGAATGGACTCTTGTGATCGTAGTCTGAGCTTCTGCATGACACAGGCCATTGGACTTCTATGATTTATTTCATTCCTCCTTTCAGCTCAATGATGCTGTTTGAATCAGAGTACTCACTTTAGAAAAATATTCAGATTTGACTTTAAAGTCCTCAGTGAGGGTCTCTCACCATCCATGATGAGTTGCTGCCATCAATAGCTAATTAACCTTTTGGCAGAAGTTTATTTCTTGCTCTAGTTCGAAGTACTTACAAATTGTGATTTTTGTTATCCTTGAAATTCTCTGTCATTTACTGAACAAAATGGACTGCTTAAGGACCTTATTATAAGGCATGTTTTCTATTCCTCTGACCATTCTCAAGGCTCTTCTGTGGAACATCAGAAAAAAACAAAGACAGTTTCCTACTCCTGCTCTGGATTCCTCTTCTAAGGACCACATACATCTCCCTACCACTGCTTCAGACTAGGAATTTATGTTAAACTGGCTTGCTCCCACAGTCCCCGAGTCCTGTTTTCTAGAGTAACAGCTTTCCAGGAAGGAGTCCTACATTCAGGGGATATGAATGCCACTTGCTGTTTTAATACATTATGTTTGCATATACTGAAATGCATATAATTTGTTTATGCTGTCTAACAAGCAAGTATCGATGACATCTTCTCTGTTATTTGCCACTTAACCTATTTTTGTGTCAGCTACAGTTGCTGCTGCTGAGGACTTTATGGTTTTTTATATGTCACAGGTTAAACAAAATATACTTAATAACAAAAAGGAGTAGGGTCAAAACTCAATTACTCTGCAAACTGCAAACCCATACCAGTATGATAACTCCCTACTGTGTGATTGGTTAGCAATTAATCCATGCAGTTTACGAATAGCCTGTGTTGATTTAGTACTGTTCTGGTTTCTTTGTGCAGCACAATATCCAAAGCCTTGCAGAAGCCTGACGGTATCCTATCAACCAACCTTGAATCTTTCCAATAACTTATTTGAAGTCCATTTGGTGAGATCTGCTTTCTATAGATATATGCTGATTGGCACTGATTGCACTGAAGCAGTGGAAAGATGAGTGCAAAGGACTATTAGAAAATTCTCTATTCGAGGTTGCTGGTTGATGATGACAGATCACATCAGCTGGTGGTGTTGGTATTCCCCTATTGACATATATAAGCACTATCAATATTTATATTTGCAAATGTAAAAATGTGGTTTCTTTTCAGGATCCTACATGAAGCTGTGAAATTCACTTTCTTCATACCAGCACAGATAGGTTGTCAAGCTGGAAAGTGACAATGACTAAGGTATAAACACAGCCAAAATAAAGTAATTATAATGTAAACAAAGCATCTGAAACACTTGTATCTGCAATGCAAGGCCTGACAAGGCTAGACAAGCTCTCTGTAAAACTGCTGTCACTTCACATTCCCAATTGCAAACTGAAATGCTGAACCAGATTTTCGGATGCTGAAATTTGGCGCAACTCCACTGAACCCATCCAATTTAAGACAGAAGTGCTAACTCGAAGACAATACAGAAAGTCTTCCAGCTGTAACATAGACTTTACAACAGTCGTAATCAGATCTGAGAATATGAAGTTGGCAGTTAGAAAGAATGGAAACCTTCCTCATACAGAACAGCAAATATTGTCCTCACATTCTTTAGTCAAGGATACAGAAGAATTAAGAAAAATCCTTGTTTCAGATGAAGTAGAATAGTTCTTTAATAGTTTGGAAGGAAAATAGGGTTAAAAAAAAAAAAAGTTAGATGTAGATAACCAGGCAGCCAAATTTTTTATTCATATTAAAGGAGAGTAACAATAAGTTCCAAATAAAAGAACATGTTCTTCAAATAATTAAAGCTGTGGCCTCCTTTCCCTTGGTTCAGTGAGAGTTCCTGCTCCTCAGCATGAGCATTGAACTGTAGAGACATGTTCTACTTGCTTTTTTTTGTTTGCCTTTGGCCCTTGGTGATCAATCTTAATAAAAAAGTTTAAGTGTATTGCTCCCTTTGCTCCTTTTCCTTCCTTCCCTGCACCTACTTTATAATCTGGTAGTGAGGGTATTCTTTTATAAAGTGGTAAACAGAAGTCTGATCCATCTCAGACTGAAGAGGAAATCGAGCTGAGCTCTAAAATAGCCTGGGCAAGTACAAAAGCTATTAAGCCAAAGATAGGCAGCAAAAACTTCTTCAACAAACATTTTTTTTTAAAAAAACAGGATGAGTCCACACTTGGTAGGCTGCCTAACTGGGACTAGGAATTGGAAGAAGCACCAAATATGCAGTCTTGAGTTAAGTATCTCTGCTTCAAGGGCAGGCTGAAACTTGGCATGCATTTCCCATTGATAGCTTTAAGAAACTTCTGCTCACCATCTAGGCTTTCCAGCTTGTTTTTGACTGCATTTATCTCTTTCCATTTAGTCTGAAAGTACGGGTAAGTAACTCAGATGTTCTGAGTCAACTTGCTGGAGCTGAATTTTTGGGTATTGAGATTCCTAAATTCAGGTACTAGAGCACAGGTTATGATTGTTTTCCTTTGGGCTGAAATAACTTCTGCATCTGGCATTTAAACCATTTGAACCGATTTTCATTAACTAAAATCACCGGTTTTAAATAGATTCTTTTAAAGATATCTATGAATAAATTTGCTTTCTAACTTGCTGTCTTCTAAAATAATTTTTCAGTGATGGAGTTCAAAGTTGTTAGAGCAGCAAAATGAGCAAGATTTTCCTGTTGCATGGGATCCGGTTCACTGGCCTAGCAGCTAGCAGGCCTGATGAAATCAACTTGTGCTACATGCTGTTGCTTAGAGTGTTTATCAATATAGGATAAAGGAAACAATTTCTAAAGAGCCTCAGATGCTCTTAAACTATTTATTTTACAGTCAATGTCAAAATAATTAGTTTCTTTAAAGTCTTTGGTGACATCATTCATGTAAGGAAAAAGTGATTACAGTTGAGAGACAGTCCTTCGGAAAAATACCAAGGAGCATTTCTTCCAGTATAATGCATTGCCTAATATGTCAGCTACTCAAATTTCATTAAAGCTGATTCTGTCTCCTGCAAAGGTTTATACAGAACTATGGCATGGCCAATGGTTACAAGAAAAGCAGCTGACAAAACTATTTAACTACAATACATTGTGCAGCTACTGGAACTGCCATTAAATGTTCACAATATTTCTTTGTCAACATCACTGCTCTTTTTTGCTTGTGACTTTTTTTCTGCCTGATGATCTTACTGAACTAGGGAACTTCCAGTTTTTCTCATATATTTAAAATGGCCAGCCTGGATTTTCTGACCATAAATATTCTATAGTACAGGGGGGTTTCTGGAGGGTTGAATTTTTTTGATTGTTTGCTTTTTTTTTTTTTGCATTGTTACAAAAGCAACAGTCACCAAATGTATGTGTATATAGTACCCAGGAGCAAAGAACAAGAAGCTTTTTTTTTTTTTTTTTATCTCTCATTCTTTCTAGTAGAATCATAGGCCCTTGAAAAAACAATGGCAAAATTTCAATAGGGTTAACTTTGGGCTGCTATTAATAGCCATAGAAAATTTACACTTGGAAAAATAAGCAAGCAAGCAAGCAAACAAACAAATCCCTTCCCTTTATTAACGAGAAGCAAAAAGTGGTTACTCTAGCCTTTCATGCAACTGTAGCCTACCTGAATTTTATCTAGTGAGTCTTAAGACATCCTTATAAGCCTACAAAAAGTTGGACTTTTGGATGGGAAGGATTTTCTCTGGGAAACTTGAGGAGAAGATGAAACAATAATGTGCAAAATAGGAAACTTTCTAAGAGCCGTACATTGTTCAACAATCCCTTCTATTGGTGTAAGGGACTTTCATGAAAACAGATGTAAAGGACAAGAACACAGCTGAATGGAAACTTATGGACCTTTCTATCAACCCTTTAACCCCAAAGCTTAGTAAGGCATTGGTCCTCCTGAGAAAATTTGACAGATATTTCAAGGACAGATATCCAAATTGTACAATCTTACTATTCACGTGAAATTGTTGCTACTTTCACCTCAAAGAGCAGAAAGGACACATTGTGGGACATTGTTTTTCACAAAATGGGAAGGGAATTAAATGGACAATTGTGAAACTATCTGGACAAGAAGTGTGTTACCATTTATTTTCTACATATCCTTTTTGTGCTTTTCAAGGTTGTTAATTCTTTTTCATTAAGAAGGATTTGTAAATAATTATAGAGTACTCAAGAGTTTGGGGATTTCTGCAGAAGAATGAGTGTTTAATTCTCCAGCGGCTGTTGACTGGAACTTGAGCTACCTAGTCATTTGTTGAGAGGCACTAGCTAAATTGCAGACAGCTTGTCTGCCAATCATATTAATATCCAAGGACATGGACATCAGATTGATATTGACCTTAATACACACACAGTCCATGTTTGCAAAAAGCATTTTTTTACTCCCTTGGGATTTTTATATATGAAAACTTACAGGAATTTTACAGGAAAGCACAAAGATTTTTAATCTAAAACATAATTTCTGTGTATTCTCTGTTGAGGTGGTGTTACACATGCATCTGAGGCCACGTCTTGTCACACTGCAAAACACAATTTCTACTCTTGCTTGATCACAAGTTTTTAGAACTTTAGTCTGGAATAGACTGAAGACCTTCCTTGACCTTAGCTAAAGCAACCTTTCCTTTCCTAATTGAATGCTATTACTTCTTCAAACATTTGCATTCATAATTTAGGACATTTTAATAACATTATGTGTGGTAATATTGAAAACAAGGCTCCAGACCAAATCTAATTAATTAATTAGTATACAGCATGGACATATTGCAATACTAAATCCATAGAAGCCTGAAGAAGAGCAAAAGGCAGAACATTCTCTATTTCATTCCCAAGAAGAAGATGATGAAATAATTTAATTTTGCAGGAAAAAAAACTATAAGAATGTAAGTGAGAAATATTTTAGGAAAAATTCAAATCCTTTGATTTTTTTCCAAACACAAGATGTTTTATGGCTGTTTTCAGTTCTCTTCAATCTGTGGTGGGTTTTGGCTCTCATTGTTGGTCATTGCTTTTACCTAGGTTTGCAACTGGCCCTTTGGCATTTTTTCACTATGCTTCATTAGCTACACTATAGGAATTAACTACCTTGAACTCCTTGAACTCTACATATTTCTGCCACAAGGTAGCTGTGTAAGAACCCATGGATGAGCTACTGGAGAAGATGAACTTGAAGTCAACAACCTGGTGGCTTGGGCTTTTCAACAGTGTCATGTGGAACAAGATTTTATCATTCAGTAGACTCCTCTCTTACTTTGGAATATTCCCAAGGTCTATTATAAGGCTGCTCCTCCTCAAGTTTCCATCAATAAGCTGTACTGAATATAGCAGACAACTAGTCTTAAAAGTGAGTCTCAGAGGATATCACTACTCACTACCAGAATCAGGAATACTATTTTTTGACTGTCAGTCACAATGACAAATCATCTCTCCCCAGTCTCTCTTCTCTACTGCATTTTTATATCACTTCTTTTTTCCATGTAATTCATGAATCCTTACTTTCTGGTAAGTCTTTTATGTGACACTTTATCGAGTGCCATTTTATGAGTCTGATAATACAGCCCATATCTTTGACTCCCTTCTATTAGGTATTTCTGTGACAGCAGATTATTTTATTTATTTATTTATTTTTAAGCTAAACAGGTTGGAAAACAATTGGAAAAGTGGAAGTGGAAAGATAAGAAAGGGACAAATTTCAATAGCGGGAATCCCAAGGGTATGAACAACACACTGAAGTGTATTTCTTGTACATTCAAAGTGTATTCCTTGTACCCAGATACTATGAGTTGTAGATGAATTCATAAAAGAAATCCCTTGAAAAATCATCCTGCTCATTTTAGGACATTCAGAAATAGGTTGAAGAAGCAGATATTCAGATCTAGGACAGTTGTAAAACAGTGAAGTTTTGAATTTCAGATGGGAAATGCAATAAAGGCTCTCATTTAGGTTAAAGGTTTGATAGAGCTGACATTGCATGAATGTGCAGGGACTTCACAGCAGTCAGAGTAGAACTGTAACCATTTCTAGATTTTCATCCAAACGCTAAATCAAAATATTGAATGAGAGGTGGCTTCAGACACATGGATTAAAAACTGGATGCAGCCATAATGTTGGGATGAAAAAGTAGTGTTGTCCCACTCTAAAGGTTCTTTGCTGTCATTTGACCTGGAGAGCATTGGCTGCGCCAAACAGTGCTGTAAGAGGCACTGCTGCCACCTTAGCATGCATATATGCACCTATCTAAATTCCATCTGCCTTCAAGGGGATTTGAACTCAAGCTTCTGTTTTGCTACCTGCTTTGTTCTAACAGTATTATTATTCTTATTTTTTATTTTCATTGTCATTTTGAGGTCCCATTTAAGCTGTGCCTCAGCTGTTTAGGGGCCTGCAGAGGTCACCAAGAAGACAGTCTTCTCTTTTTGAAGATACAAGTTTCTTGCAAAGTCAATATTGAAAGCAGGTGCTAGTTTGAAAAGTCAAATGTCTACCTGAGGAAAGTGTGAAGGAGGAGAGACAGGCAACTTTAAAAAACAAAAATGAGCAACAAAGCCTGTAGAGAGGACTTGGAAGGAAAAAAAAAACCACTAATAGAGACAGCCTGAGAAGAAGAGACTTTCTTGCTAATACTGAGCCAATTTAAGATATTTTTACTACTTTGCCTGACATCTTTCCTCTGTGGGAGTGCTAAGGTACCAATAACAATGTTTTAGGATGATTCCATTTGATCATAACAACCAGGGTTGTTTGAAAGAGGAAGGCAATTAAACAAAGACATGCTTGTTTATATTAATACAAATTTTCTCCTTGTCAAATAATCTTAGTTAAGTCGGCTAAATTATTTCACAGCTGTGTATTGGCTCTTTGGAAAAAAACAAAAAAACAAACGGAGAAAGTGTGCTTCCTAAAATTAATGCATCTAACAATCAATAACTTTGGCTGAAGCCAGGCAAATTGCCAGCAGGTACTGCATAAATTTCTCTGACTTCTCCCAGGAAGGTCTCCGATTTGTAACATGCCTGGTTTTCAGGTGGTGATCTCCGGAGGCCGCTAATCATGCTGCATCGTGGGCATGCATCCTCAGGCTGACTGCAAGACACATTCCCATGACTTACAGAAACGGCATAGACCCAGCGTGTATAAAGGCAGACTGAGAACACAGGTAGACAGAAGCAGTTTTCTGCTACTGTGTAGAGCTGCACTAAGAGGAGGGGAAGAAAAGCTGAGTGGTAGGTGAGAAATGCAAGTGAAAGTGAAGTGCCTACAAGCTGACACTGAAGCATACCACATTTACTTTTCCTATGCTGTTGCATACACACCATAACAGCAACAAGGCACTTCACCACCTTCCTGGAAGGAAAAGGTGCAGCAGTTGGGGAGCAGGAGCCCACATCCCCAGCACCCATTCTGGGTCGTGGGTCCTGGCATTCAAGCCTACCTGGGATTTAAGTCCTTCCATGTGTCTGACCCAAGACAGAGGTGTATCTCGGTCTCTTGAGACACGGGCCTGCCCTGGAGTTGTCAAGACAAAGAGACTTTTAATATAATGGGCTAGGGCTTTCTGATCCCATGTCTGTGTAACTCTGTTATTGGCAGTGTTGAGAAAAATGATGAATGTTGCCATTTGCAAACAAAACAAGTATTATTTATTATTTTTAGCATAATTTTACCACAGTTAAAAAACAACTTGATCAATACATTGTAAGGTAATGGTCTAATAACCAATTCATCTTTATATGACAGGTAATCAAGAATCTCAAGGCTATTTTTAGAATCAGTGTAAATATTGCTTTAATCAAACTGCTGAATTGTTAGTTTCCAATGATTTTTTTTATTAAAACATCTTTAAATTATTTTTAAATGGAACCTTAATATATAATTCAATCACAAGGTCAATGTGAAAGGATACAAATTGTTCCATAATACTGAGTTTGAAGAATATTTCTGAATCAGCTAGTGGAACACAGTACAAGTAGCAAGACAGACCAGGTAGATAAAGAAATGAAGAGAGCAAAAGTAACATGAAACCTATAAAGGGAGAAAGGAGAAGGAGTGGTGCTTTTTTTCTTTTTTTTTTTTTTTTTTTTGAGTTCTGCATGTATTTCCTCATATACAGCACACACTTTATAAGAAACTCTCTTCTTCTTCCCCTTTGCAAAGAAAAGGCCCAACATTCAATGCAATTAGATAATGTGACAGACAAGCAGTATATAAACCCCTCAGTTCTTACAAAAGAAAAGAAAAAACTTTAAATAAGCAAGAAAAACTACAGCACAACAACTTCAAATTTCTCTTTGCTAAATTTCAGTTATTTCTAGAAGAACCTGTTAGAGTACCCTTTCTCATAGATTACTATACCAGAAATGCCAAATGATTTCAATGGAATAACTATTGCAACATGGCACTATCCAGAGCGAGTCAGTGCAGAACAAGTGGGTGTTAACTAGTTTGCAACCAACATCAAGGAAATGCCACAGCCATATCAACTGCAAACTCATTCTGAAAGGTCTGGCAGAGTGTGGCCTCAAACATGACAGGAGCCGCTAAGTGTTGTCAAGACATTTCTTTAGGAGGAAAGACTAAAAGCACCCTTTGGTAAGGGTTAGTCTAGCAGCAGCACCAGAAGAAAAATGAACTTCCCTGAAAAAAAACACCTTATGCCAACTTTGAATATTAGATTTTGGGGAGAAAGATTTTCATTTTTCTTCTTGTTAAAAGAAAAAAGACTAAAAAAAAAAGAAAAGGTGCTAAAAGAGAATAAGCAATTTGAAAAATATGCAAAAATAGTCAAGTGGATGTGCTTCCAGGCTTGTACACGTACCCTCAGCTAAGAATGATTTTACAGCCAGATTACAAAGACCCTGACAATAGGGCTTAACAAGGACAATGCATGCAAAACCCTACCCATGGCAGTTTTACTGGCATTTCAGCATTACTGTATGCAACTGAGAGCCTTCCAATCAGCCAGAACAGTGGGATCCACCGAGGAATCATGATCAAGTAGCTATTAGGCCGAACAGTATTGTCAGAATTCCTCAATTTATGCAGCTTCTTTCAGAGAACTGAGTCCTGAAGCTTCCAAATATCAAAAGGGTTCAATATCGAACAGAACATGTATTTAAGGAAAATTGGCCCCCAAATTACTATGCTATTGTCATTTGTTCTTTTCCAGTTCACTTAAAGGGTAAAGTGGAGACTATTTTTAAAATTCAATATGAAAAAAATTACAACTGAAGTTTCTTTAGAAAAAAAGTTCACTTAACCAGCTGCATCTCTCTTTTGTACTCTGCTCAGATGTTAACTTGAATTATAGCTTCCATGTTTCTCATGCTTTTTTGTTGTCCGTCATTTACGTTTTGGAAAACTTAGCACAATTTTAGGTTTGAACTGATTTGTACTCCTTTGGCCAAGCCTGAGGCCCTCCAAACTCTTCTGGAAAAGTACCACATTCACAATCACTCTGGCAAAGGTCTGCTTGGATTCCTTTCAAGTAACACAAAAGCTGTGCAGCATGTTATTTAGTGCATTATCCTTTTCTCATTGAAGTCTGCTGCAGAGCTCCAATTGACTTTGCTAGGAGCAAAAAAGAACCCCAAATGCCAAACTGATTTGGCTACTGCTTTAATAAGGGGATTTTGCAGTATGCGGTATAATCTATCTTTGTAGAAGCTCAGCACTGGGACGACCGTGCACTCTGACGGTCTGCTTGTCTCCTGTTCAGCTGGCCCATTCTCGCTGGCCAGTGCATCCAGGAGGACGTCAACACTCGGTTTCTCTGTCTGCAGCACTGCAAGCGCTTCAGACCACAGTGAGGAGAAGGCTCTTGGATCCGAGAGAGACAACAATGTCTAGCATGAGAGTAAATGAGTATCCCACACACAAGGCTTGCATTTCTCATCTAGGCATTCGTGTAGAAGCTTGTCACAATCTGCTGCTCCAATATCAAGGGTAAAGAACTGAGCAGTTTTTACAACCCAAATTACAAACTGTATTGTACAAAGTGGAGCTTTGCTTGGCAGAGGAGAGTTGTAAGCTGTTCACGATGCAATCCATATTTTGCCTTACAAAGTGACTACATATCTACAGGACAACTAAGGTGAAAGGAGCACATTTAGGGAGGGTACAAGTTACACTTCTCACATTTAAATAGCTTGCCTGGGAACTCACTCATCTCACCAGGAAATAGGCCCACTGAAAGACAGAAGCAGTTCCCTTCTTGCAGGGATCCATTTATATCTGTACGAACGTGTGTGCTAGCAGAGGTAGAAAGCCTGAGAGTCAAGCAAGTGGACTGGAGTGCCTAGAGTTGGACCCTTTGTCCCCCCATCTGCAAGCCTGGCACCTTCAACGTAAGGAATCTGCAGGAAGAGATGTGAGTGAGGAGGATGGAGTCAGAGGGAAGGCACCCTCAGTCTTGTGAGCCCCACTATGGCTGTACAGGCCTGCTGCAATAGAGCTGCAATGTAAAGAAACTCAACAAACAGAAAACAATAGCAACATCTTCAGTTGCCAGTTGGCTGAAAGAAAGAAGAAAATTAGTTTAATTTTGGACTTCTTGTAATGGAAAGCTATATTTTTACATGAAAATAAGCAACAATTCTGAAAAAAATTTCCCATATGCGCAGATCATTTTTACAGAATATTTCAATTATTTATGGCACTCAGCAACTTTTAATTTCACACCTAGAATGCTGTGACAAAGTCACTGTATTCTGGCTTCCCATAAGGCCACAGGTATTATCATCATTTAATAAGAAGAACAGCTGTAGTCTTACACAGATTCTAACTCTTGCTAATGAAACAACTGTAATTTCTCTAAGAAAATTGAAATAACACAATTACTTTCCAGACAGTTTTAACCATTCAAAGAACCCTTCCCCTGACAAATACCTTATCCCCTTTGCAAAGCACTAGTTGTAAACCATACAGCTTTACTGAGTATTGTCAAGATCCCCAAATGCTGTACTAATGTTGCATTAACTTAGCATGATAATTAATATTTGTATTTGTGAAGTACTATTCTTCTAAAATTTATGATATTTGGGGTCTTTTAAGGCATGTTTCCAAAACAGACCTTAAAAGTAGCCAGATTGCTTCTGCAAGGGAAGATCAGTGGAACATTCCCCTCTTTCCACCCCAGGAAATGTTTCAATCACAGTTTGCACTCTGGAGCTGCCAGGGTTTTCATTTTTTCGGGGGGGGGGGGGTGGTGGTGGGTGTCAAAAATCAATTATTAATGAATACAAAAAGACAAAAAGAAGTTTGTTGCACCTTTTCACAAAATAAAAGAACCCAGAGAAGAATTCTGATTAAAAAACAATTCCAGGTGGAATCATCACTTTTTTATTGACCATTACTATATGGATGTGTACAAAGCAGCTTAACATTAAGTCTCCCAAAACTGTCATAAAAGAGGTAAGTATCAGTGGTAAGTTCCAGTGGTAAGTTCATGTATTGCAGTATTGTGGTCATGAAGGTTATGCCATCAGTTACAGAAATCTTGTCTGCAGAGGGTATTATATCAATTGTCTTATTTTCTTTATTAGCTTCATGCAAATATGAAATCAGAGACTGCTGATCCAGAGCTACAAAGGCCCATCACTTTCCCAAATGTGCAATAAAACCTACTTTAATTAATTTTATTATCTGTCTCCTAGAGACAGGATGAAAGGGTTAGAAAAATGTGGGCACCTCCAGTTAAAGAGGCATTTGCATGTATACAGGGAGCAATACAACCTGATAACTGCTGCCTCAGTGAGCTTGAATCAGCCATAAACTGTGTCGTGCTCGCTCATATTGCTGCAAGCCGCATTAACTAGTGGCAGTGAAGAAGAGTGACAGTCACAGGTAGTGCTGACTGGGAAGGAGCAAAAGTAAACTGTGGATTTGGGATCCACTTACTACATTTTAAAGTAATTACTCTTCAGTGAAGACATCATCTTCAAAATAATCTTCCTTCAGTGGGATTTGCTTTGTATCTCCTCCAGTGAAGACAGTGGTGGGTGGTAACATTTTGGGGAACTGTTTTGGTCTATTAACAAACAGAATGAAAAGGAAATATTACAAATGAGAAAGCCAATTTCCACAGGCTGTGCTGTTGGTCACAAATTCATTGCAAGAGGCACGATGCTATTGATACCTATGCACAAGACATTCAAAGGAGAGACAGTCAATCAGTGTGATTAAAGTGAACGAAGCAGGTAAGTAGCCATTACTTTTATCAGTAATCATTGGTGTAAACAGCAGGAGGAAAGAACAATGCTTAGAACAGGAAAATACATAAAAGAGGACTCATGGAAAGAAATTAAATAATTGACAAGTTTAAAATACTTATTAGTAAGGTTCTTTTGCTGGTCAAAACTCTGTTGCAGGTTCATGTGCGTACTCATTGATATATATATGTACACACAAAGTACCCCTTTCATTAATGTACATGGGTGTTTCCTAAACTCAGTGGTGGAGGTTCCATCATATGCGTCATTTCAAAATGAGAAAAATATTATCAAAAGTATCATTAACTTCATTTTTCAAAGGCGATTACAGTAAGTTTTCTTTTATTGTAGGTGTAATGTTCCAGTCTCCTCTTGCAACTTGCTCTAAGTCTTGATCTCGAAGCAAAAGAGCATGATGTGTAACTATGGTGACAATAGTGGTTTAGATAAAACTGAAGCTAAACTATTATCTGGCCTATCTCTTAGATGAACTCAAATAAAGATGAACTTTATGGATAGAGGAGAAGTAGAGATTGGAAGTAACAGTACTGTTTGGTTTAGTCACACAGTTCGAATGTCGCACTCTTTGCTCACTAATCACAAGTTTAAAAGGAAGTGTAAGCAGATGAAGAAACAAAAAGCAATTGAGCCTATTGATTTTCATACTGAATCACAGCAGAAAAAAAGAGCAGTTAAATTCCCTAACTCAATAAGAATCAACTTTTCTTGTAGGGAGGAGATTTTTTTTTTATTGAAAACATGAAATAAATGGTGAAGAGAAAATAACAGATCCTCAGACAGTGTTAGATGTTGACTTCAAGAGAACTTACAGCTAAGGATCTGGGTGAAAAAGTCCTGTTCTGTCTCCATTTTAATGAATATGATGTCATTCAATATTCCTTTTTGCCTTTGAATGGTCCCTTCCAAAAATATCAACTACCTGTAAATAAAAGTAAGTTATCACAGTGCTGAAACATTAGAGAATACAAAGATTAAAGTAGGACACCCAAACAAGGGTGACAACAAGGTCATTGTGTGCTGTGCCATACAGCAATTTCTGCTGCTATATTGGCCCACCCTTATTCTTGTGATTTGTTCCAGTAATTCCACTGAAAATACATGTGAAGCAAGAAATATGACTATCTGTAAGAATTGCAAAGTATGTCATGTAGTGATTAGAAACAATCTTTTCTATCTCCAATTAGCCAGATACAACATTTTAGCATATTCTGAACAGGACTGTATTTGGCAATGCGCATAGCCTGTTTGAAATGTCTCAACAAGTCTCCAGTACAGAGCCTGAGAGATGATAAAAATCTCCTACAAAATTATTTATCTGTGCTGCACAGATTGAAGAAAGCTTTGTCCTTTTTATTTGGGACAGTTTAATCAGATGTCTTTGAATATGCTGGATGGAATAAAGTAAGCTTAATAAACATGCACTGGCTGAAAACTTCTTTGTAATAGCTCAATATTTGTTTCCCTTTCTTTTCTTAATGCCTTTGAAAGAAACCATTTGAAGCTCTGTGGTGTCTGAACTTCTCCTGCACTGAAGTGCATATAGAGATGAGAAGAAAAGCCAAGCTGACTATTGTGATCATACTTTTCTTTTTGGCTTGAGAGATAAGGCTCCACAGAAATCTGCCATGTGGTACTGAATTTAAGAAGATGAGCAAAGCAATGGCGTGAAGCTTCAGGCTTTCAATAATGCTGCTATATTTATATGAAGATACAATAAAAGTAATGAAAAAGCCTCTGCCCCAGTAAAAAATAGAGGGACTAATCCTGTACCACTGAGTACAATGGGAGTTTTGTTATTTACCTCGGCGGAATCAGAATATAGCACAGAGAGTTCTATACTATACTAAGTTTAGTACACCCAGATACGAAGGTTAAAAAGACATTCAGTGCCAATGCCTCTAATGCTCACATATGGAGATTTGGTAAGTTTTTATATCACTTTTTCCTTTATCTCTACAGTTTAAAAATCTAAACTAAGCAAAAATACTTAGGCATTGGGGTTTTTTATCAAATGAACCAGATTCTGATTTTGCTTCCATTTAGTAAGTCATTCCCAAGAATGACTTCACTAAAGTAAATAGTTCTACCTACCTTTAAAAAAATGCATAACGTTGCATATATTTACATTTACAAAATTACACATATACACACATATAGCTTTATATTTATATATATAGTTCATTACATACACATAAACTACATATTGAAATTGAAATTGTTTTATACATGCTGCCCACCTTTCAAGCCTTTTAACCTGTGATAGACTCATAGGCAGTATTTTATAAATGAGCATGTTCTAGCTGTAGGACGATGTTAGTTTCCAGATCTAAATGAATATTTTAACAATTTAATAATTCATAAAATATGTAAGCAGCCAATGAGTCAGCAGCAATTCCTATTCCACATTGTTTGAATGATTTTGGTCAAATCCAGGGAGGGAAAATGTATTAGAAAGGGCTACAGTACAATACAAAACAATTTGAACTTAAAACACTTTTTAGTCCTGTCTGTATGTCATTTTAAAAATTCAACCTAAGAAATCAACAAATAAAATATTACTAAGCAATGGACAATTTAAAATTCTTCTTTATAAGCATTCTATCAACTTTCAATTGCCACTGTATGACTCATTTTTTGTTTTAATGCAGATTGATACTGCATATCAATTAAAAACACTGGCTTTAACATTTCTTCACAAAATTATGACAGAAGCATGTATGAATAATATGGTAATAGAAAGGGGTAGTGTTATTTTTCCAGTTAGTAAACCAGTCTAGTTTTGTTTAGCTACTCCTTAAGATTTCTACCTCTAGGTGTATTTCCTGAAATATAGGAAATTACATTTAAACACAAGAAAAAACTTTTTTACTGTTAAGAGTAATCGAGTTCTGGAGCTGGATGCTCAGAAAGGTTCTGGAGTCTCCAACCTTAGAGATACTCAAAACCCATCCAGACAAGGTCCTGAGCAATCCACTCTAGTTGACCTTGCCTGGAGCTGGTGCATTGGACTAGACAATCTCCTGAGGTCCCTGCCAACCTCAGCCATTTTGTGATGTTGTGATGTTATTTCAAAATCAGTCTAGTGTGATTCATAGTACTGAATGAAAACAACTACCTTTGTTGGTTTTTTGGATAGAATACATCTACTGTCACTTAAGTGTCAAGTTATGAAAGTCAAAGCTGGTCACCAAGATTCACTTCCTGGAGAGAAACAGGCAATTCATTATAGCCAAAGATGATAGCAAAGACTGGTTAGGTGAAAAAAGGTGTGCTCCAGAGGTACCTATTTCTCTTAATAATCCTAAAATCTGACATGAAATCAAATGAGCTCCAGCCATTTTCAGTGGGTTTTATTTACAAGTCAAAAAGAAACTCCACAGTCAACAACAAGTGAATCAAACCACAGCTTCTAAAAATCTAGGCAAAATAGAGTTTTGAATAACAACCCCCCCACCCCAAAAAACAAAACAAAACAAAAAAACCCAACCAAAACAAATAAAAAGGGTCACAAACACAAAATTTGGTTCTCTGATGTTTGTATATTCTATATTGTTGCTATTACTAGTGTGTTAATGTGTACAGGAGGTGTTTGTGGGATTGGAAGTAGGAAGATGATTGGAATGATTTTATTTCATCATCTCAACATCAGGATGATATTACCAACCAGCGCTATATTGCATTTTCCTGCATACAGTCCGCAACTCATAACCTACCCCTCCTGAAATTAGTAGTCAAATTACACAGCTTTCTGAGGATGTGAATTTTATGCAGGAAGACAGCTGGTGGACTTAGAAGAAATATGTGTATGGAGTTTCAGAAAATGAGGGAGGGATGCTTTGTTGAGAAAGACGTGCAAAATTGGTTTGCGGAAGCAGGCTCTCCTCCATTTCAGCAGTCAGGTATGCAGGAAGTGGGAAGTATCCAGGGAATATAAGGCTAAGCTTACTTCAGAGCCCCTCTCCCAAAGTCATGGTGGCTGAATATGCAGAAAAATGTGTTCTAAAATATCACCTGCAGGGGTGTATAAGCTTTAGTTTAGGAGACATTAGAAGGTTTTTGGGGTGATTATGCATAAACCACATGTAGTGTATATGAAACTAATGCAAATAAGAACTGAATGTATGATTTTAAAATGTGAACAAAATCAGACTGAATCACTACTTCCTGCTGATAGGTTTCTTGTCTGATTGGTTTTCCATAACCTATGCAAGAAGTTTTGCGTTTTTCATGAACCATGCAAATATAGTTTGATTTCTATGTGCTGATTCCAATATCCATAAACCAAATAACACCTTACCCTATAAATGGTCTCACTACAATGGATTATTAGCAGAGCACAATGTTATAAGAATATCTATGTTACAATCTGAACATTTGATATACAGTCAATGATCTTTAATCCCAGGGTTGTCTGATGCAGAATTACATACGGGTCCAGATTTTATCTCAGTCAAGAGTGGGCAGAAGACTGTTTCTGTTTCTGAGCCAGAGTTTATGCTCATTTTATGTTCATTGTGGAACAACAAATAGTTCCTTATTTGCCACAAAATTATAATAGTGTGGACAGACTACTACTTAATCTCACCCACGTTCTTCTGATAAAAAGTGAACACTTTCTTATTAACACCTCTGAATAAACTGAACTCTTACCACGTGAATACTCATGCAGTTACATGTGTTAATCTCGGACCCTAAAATTATATTTATTTTACTACTGAGCACCGGCCTGTTTGCAGGCTGCCAACACAACTCAGCCAGAGTGGACACTGTTGCCCAAGGAGAAGAGGATGACGGTTGGAGATGAGAGAAGGTCTGAGCTGTCCCCTCAGCAACCATCTCAAACACACTACCTGAAGCTACTATCCTATTTTGGCTTAGCCCTTTCTGTATCAGACTCTATGAATTTATCTGCTGTTGATTGTCAGGGCTGAGGGCACCCATGGGCCTCCCTGTCCCTGCCCAACCCCCTGAGGCCTCCCCCACCCTGCCTATTGCCTGGACCCATTTCAGCCCCCCAGGGCTCTCTCCAGCTCCCCACAGCCCTGCCCTGCCTGGCCACGGGCCCTGCCGAGCTGAGCCCGCCTGGGGGACAACGGCCCGGCCCGGGCTGGCCTGGCCCCGTCCCCGAGGAGATGCCCCAGGCTCAGGGCCGGGGCTGCCCCCGCTGCCCCCCCAGCTGCCCTGCTCCTGGCTGGGAGTGGGACAGGCCCTGCCTGCCAGGCCCTGTGAACACACTTCTCCCCACGCATTGCTGAAGAAGCGCTCGCTTCTTGTTACTTCTTATTTGTGGCCATCAAAGGTGCACGGCATCACTACACCTTCGTGCCCGGATGACAAACCGTAAAGAGAACAAAGTTTGTCATTAAAACAGAGAGAAAACAGATATTAAATATGTCCTTCTTGCACGCGAATAATGCCTTTGGTGTACAGATGGCCACTCTCCACACAGAGAATCACCTGGCCTGAAGTAGTCACATGAATAAAAAGCCGTTGTGAAAATAAGTACAAAGAAAAGCAACCCAGGTGTTTGAACCGAACAGCTCTTTGAAGTGTACCAGAGCACCCGCTCCATGGAGGAGCGCGGCGCCGGCGCCGGAGCAGCACCCACGGGCCAGCAGCTCACGTACCGAAGAGCATCTGTACCAAGGGCAGCCGGTCGCTGGCAGGTGACTGCTGCTTTTGTATAAAAAAAACATGTTTGTACAAGATATATTGAGTATACCACTTCAGGTTCTCAAGCTCTGTCTCTGCTGACAGAATTGCTTTCTGTATCTACAGAGAAAGAAAGTATATTTTAACTGCCAAGATGTGTAAGATGTTCGGTACATAAGGAGCATTTTTTACCTCCATCCACGTTGGCATTTTACACACAGAGGTTTTGGAACAAGACTCCTTTTAAAAGGGAATATCCAGTGAATATTTACAAGGAAGAGAGAATGTTTGCTAAACGTGTTTTCAAATGTTTTTAATGAGGCTACATAAACCACTCAGGTTTTCAGCAAGGCAAATATATCTGATGGTACACAGAATTTATAAACACCAAAAATGATCAGGAATTTCCAAACTGAAATAAATCCATTTCTTTGCAGGTGAAGCCAAAGAAGTAAGTTTTAGGCATGTTTATAGTACCCTCTGATGGAAATAGGAAGCATTACAACTCCTCCAAACATTTATTTCCTTAACTGTAAAGATAGCCAAGATACATTTTGGTACCTTTTGTAACTTCATACACAGCTGAAATAAAAATTGTTTTAAAGAAGCTTAGAAGCTTTGTACACACACACAACCACCCCCTACCCCCCCTTAACCAATAGAATAGCCTCTTATTTAGGTCTGGCTTCCTCAAGAAAATAATATGAGTTCTTTCCAGCTAATCAGGGAGAAACCTTCCCAAAGATACAGTTTTGTTCTTTTCGTTATATACTATACCTATCTTTATTTCTGTTTCATAAGAATTAGAAAAAAAAAGGTATTTTTAACATTCTGTTTATTAGCTTACTTATCAGTATTCATCCCACTTGTTTGTTCAGATGAATCATTAATATCCTTCAGAAACACAGGTCAAAATTGCAGAATGTCAAGGGATTTTTGTAAATGAAAATTACCGGAGAATTAGCTTTAACAATCAGAACCACTTTTAAGGTTTAAAATATCAGAGCAAACTTGCCATCATTTCTTTTTTCCTTCTCACTGACTCACAAAACACTTCAAAATTAACTTTCATCACTAATTGGCAGGTCGTTGAGAAAGTATTTTACATACCGACATTAGAAAGGTGAATAGTTTTGAGCTCTGACTAAAATTCCAGTTCAGTGTTTAGCAAAGCTTTCTTTAAGAGAAACAGTCAGTGCATTACTTTTACTTGATTGTGGTGGATAGGCCTTATTCTACAAAGCATTCAAGCTGTTGCCTAATTCTTTTTTCTCTAGGAAAATATCATAAACAGATGACTAAATATCCCTAAACCACTGACAGTTATGAGCAACAGAAACTTTAAACATATTGCTAATTGTTGTTGAATTAGGAACTTGTTATATTTATGACTAACAATAAATATCTGAAATTTTTTTAATCCAGCTGAAGACTAGTTAGAATGAAGGAAATAATTTACTTTTGATTTGAGCTCATACCTCTTCCAACAAGCACTGTTATAGTTATTACATTGGCAAATGTACCTCTATTTACCCACAAGACACTGAGAGAAAGCCAAAAAAAAAAAAGTATTTTATTCACATTTACATATTCCAGCTTCATGGTGGGCAATCATTTAAATTGAAAGAATGACTTTTACACCATCAGTTTTCAGCCTTTAGAGTGAGACTTCAAATAAACTGAAGATAACAGTTTTAGTGTTGTGGCCACAACTACATACTGTTGGCCAGGATGTCCCTCCTACTCTTGCCTAAAAAATAATGAGGAAAATCTACGTCACAATTTTCTGAAGGTATTCATTGCATTACTGAGATGATCTAATAGCTTACCACTGTTTAGTACAATAATTTGGCTGATCTTTTAGTAAGCAGGTACACCAAAATGACTACTTAAGCAATTTAAGCCACATGTTGGTTTTCTGCTGGCTTAGTGAGCAGACTCAGCTCCTCCAGGAACCTGACAAGCACCAGGAATGGTGCAAGGGAAGAAGTGGAAGTCTGTGCCTAAGAGTAGGGGAGAGGGCAGTAGCGAGGCACTAGCACAGGAGCAAGCTGTTAGATCAGCCAAAACACATTGTTAAATTCACTCTAACAAGAGAATTGCCCGTCAGCATACATTCACCTCCATGTTTATATCACAAAGATTACCCTGCAAGATCTATGAGAGGAAAGATCAATCAAAATATACATCCTACATGCTCACCTAATCCATTTGTAGGTCAGCAGAAAAAGGGAAAGGCACTGAAGATTTACTTTATGTTATTAAGCACAGTTCCATGAAAAATACCGTGACAGAAAATAAAGAAGTAGGTGAGTGATCAAGTTCTTTAGGAAGCGGTCAGCAAAACTGCATTAACAGGAACAGCTATATTAGAATTAATGAAAACTGAGTATGCAGAAATCCTGG
The DNA here is from genome assembly GCF_947461875.1 of Haliaeetus albicilla. Taxonomy (NCBI): domain Eukaryota; kingdom Metazoa; phylum Chordata; class Aves; order Accipitriformes; family Accipitridae; genus Haliaeetus; species Haliaeetus albicilla. Next base: position 67,725,005 of record NC_091484.1, on the reverse strand, counting down.
GAGCTCTGGAGTTCCAAAAGGTAGAACTGTGACTTTATTCAGTCAAGCTCAAGTCATTTAATCTTGGTTATGAGTTCATCACCATAGAATGTACATGTCTGGAAAATTAAATGAAGGAGATACATCGTCTGTGGAAGGGCTTGTGAAGATCTTAGCAGAGCTAACCCACTGAAATCTGTGAGTATAAATATTTGGAAAGGCTCATCATTTTCAGTTATATGATAGGCATGTAAGAAAAGGGGTTACTATATTGAAATGCCATCTAGGCTAGAGAATAGACCTGTTGTTTCTCTTATATATTTCAGTTATGAATGTGTGTGGAAGCCACAATTATCAGTGAAACTCCATTACTCTAGGTCCTGTACAAACACACCATGGACTTGAAGAATATGAAGAATTAATAAACAAGATGTTATAAACTTGGGACAATGGAAGCTTTTCCCCCATTTTACAGATAGGGGAATAAAATAGGCGGTTTGAATGATTTATTCAATATTGCAAAAGATATCTGTGGCAAAGTTACAAATTTTATCATAAATTTATAAGAATCATTAAAATGAATCTTTTGTTACAGTTTATTACAAAAGTGTTATACAGGTAATTCATTTTATAATAGTAAATACCTTCCACATTGCAGTTCTGCCCTGAGTGAGAATAAAGGAAGTATTCCTCCTGAGCTCGATAGGATTTAGATCAGTCTGCTGAAAAGTCCACCATTAAAAACATACTCTCTTAATTTCACACATTGCTAGAGAACAGTTTCATTGCCATGTATTGAAATTGCAATCTAAATAATGGATAAGGGCACAAGTAGTTCTAAGACTGCTTGTTAAAAGAAAACTGTTCATAGGCGTTCACAGTGGAGAACTGAGTTTTATGAAATTGATAACAGGTGTGCTACTTCTAAAATAAGTGCCACAGTTTATAATATATCCCTTAAAATTTTCATGTAATGTACAGTGCATAAAATCAAAATGAATATATATACAATTATGGTGTGTTCCCCTGGCTCTTGGTGTTAGTATGCTGCTATAACTGACATCCTCCAATTCCTAGCATAAATGCCTGTTAAAATTATTTTAGAGAAATAGTCATGTAACACTTCAACTTTTACAACTCAGAAGTCAAAAGACGATTACTTTTTTATCTGAAGAAAAAGATCAGTTTTAGCTATCCAACTAACAAGTGACATTTTTTATCTCCTAAAATCTGAGAAAATTCTAGGTCAAGGCTTTTAGACTGAATGCTCACAAGTCACCTACGTCACATAATGAAACACAGAGACAGCCATTTGTTACAGCAAGGACATGCAAGGGAAAATTCTTTAAAAGGACCTATTTTCAAAACAGAGTTGTCTAGAATTTGGAAGTGATGTTAACCTCCAGTACAGGTGCCTTCTTTTTGTTATTCACATTTGAAAATTTAGGCTAAACTGCAACATACAGTTACAGGTGTGTTACCAAAAACATATGTGCAAACCAAAAGTAGTTCTGGAAAATAAAATAAGGCTCTGCCACAGCCAGCAAAAGTGGAAGAGGGAGGAAATTATTAGTTATGGCTAATAGAAGAAAAACTCATTGAATGAGTTATGAGCTATGTTTGGATTTTTAAGAAATCCAATAAGTGTTTGAGAAGAAGATGGCAGAAGTCAGGTCCCCAAATCACAGAAGAATATTAATGAAATCAGCTCTGCAGCAACATTCACCCTTTTAGACATCTAAATGCTATTAGTATCATATTTGGATTGCAAAGTTCTGGAGGTACCTGGAGACAGGATTCCATGGATGCTGACACCACCCATGATTAAATCCAGCTGCTGGAGGTAATCATATACACACTTTTATGGATAAGATTTATGAAATATTTCTTCACGGTCTGTGAAAAACTAACAGAAGTAAACCTATTGTTGGTAGACTTCAATTTTTTATACAGGTTCAAGATCTTAACTAGAAAGTAGTCAGCAGGTTAAATTTTCTGAAGGCAACTTTAAAGGTGGTATAGCAAAAGGTATAATTTTACATCTGGTTTTACTGACTATGTGCAGAACAGAACTATTTCCAGTACATTCCTGGCCTTTGGTCTAAAGGATATATTCCTTTCTCTCCCTGCTCTATAAAAGTCCCTGAGTGCCAAGTCTGAACTGCATCTCTCCTTTAGGAAGAAATCAGCATAAGGCAATGAAAGAAAAATTTGTAGGCTCCATCTATACCAGTAAACTGGACAAGACCAGAACATTAATGCATGGACAGGTTATCATCAGTAGTTTTAAACTGCTAGTATGCTTCCTGGCTTGGTTTTGGCCTGCACTAACTGGTGCTCTGCAAGGCAATGCATGCACACAAGTCAGGAGAGAGAGATCACAGACAGATAACTCTGTAGCATGGAGATTCATCAATAGACATTATTGTGACTCATAAATTATTTTTAGCCACAGTTTTTAGGTTGGCTTTTATTTTTGTTTTTGCTTTTAATCTGATATAATATGTATAAATAGTGATATTAACAGTAATCAGCAACTTATGCTGCTGGTGGACAAAACTAAATTGGGTATATTCCTGAGCTTGTTTCTAGAGTGCAAATTTAAATGGGCCTCAGCATTTTAAGAAAACAGATAAACACCAAAAGTGCACGGTTCCATGTAGCCACTTGCATTATTTGTGTTCAAGATTTTGCTTTCCATTTACAGCAAAATCTTCTGACATAGGGTGCCAGTCAGATCTTAGAATTTCTTCTTCCTTTCCAACACTTGAAATGGGATCCAGCATCTTACTGACCTCCTGAAATGTATCTCCAACAAACTCTTTACATCACATACAATAAGATACTCAATTTGGAGCTAGGCTGCTAGACGGGAAACTGAATGAAGTTTCCTATACCGCAGCAAATGAACAGCAAAGAAAGGGAGCTCAGAAAGTGGAGTAACATGTATTCCAGTACGAATCAGCTAAGAATACTTCTCTGTTTCACATACTTAACACCTTTGATGTTCTTTAAAATGTTGGAGAGCACATTAGATTAGCCTGCTGGGTACGTTTGTCTTGTGTGACCGCACATAGGAAGCAACTAATCCAAGTCATATTGTTTTTCCTCCGTAAGAGTGCTGATAAACCCTCCATTAGGATTGCATGCCCCTCTAGGCTCTGTCAGTCTCATTGTTATTTAATCCTAAATGAAGTATGTCTTATCAATTCATTCCATGCCATGACCCTGGTCAAGGTTAGATGAGGGTCTAGCTAGAAAAGACCAGGAGGCAGCAAAAAGCTTTATTTTTCCTTGACAGACTAAGAAAGCAGTGATGTGCATGGAGGTAAAAATTCTTCACTGCAAATACATTTTCCCAAATATGTTCCATTTACTCACTAAAGAGAATATTCTCATTCTTCAATAACATTTTAAAATGCTGGAACATCATAGTAGACTTTTTCTTTCCTGTACTTTTTAAAGATGAGATTAAAGCAAGGATTTTATTTTTTTTAGTAAATCCTGTTTATGGGAAATCTATTTAAATTAATGCCACTCTTTTTTCAAATGTCTTTTAGAGTCAAAGAAGAAAGTGAGTCACATGGCAAAATTATCCTGCATGCTATTATCAGCGGAGATGAGCCAGCCCTCCTACTGTTTGTTGATGCATTTGTCTAGTGAAGATGGAAAAAAAAGAGAAGAAAAAATCCCTACTCTGGGGAACTGATCAGATCACAATAGTTTGTAAAAACCAAGAACTAGATAAAAATTACTTCTTAGGAAGTGTGTAACAGTGCTGTAGCCCCACTATATGCTTTCCCCTATGGCAATGAAAGTCTAAGCAAATCTCTATTTCTGTGTTGTGCTTCCTGATTAATCAGCTATTGGGTGCAAAAAAACACCCACTATACTTCAGGAAAGCTGGTACACCACCCATGAAGTATAGTAAGGCCAGTAAACTGCTAAACTGTTACAACTTTTAAGAATACTGTCACCTTCTGCTACAGGGGAAAGCTAAAACACATTTTATTTCATAGTCTTCTGGGCTAAATTGCTGCTTGAAAGCTGTGGGGTTATGATCAAAGATGTCAGCAGGATTTCACCAGTGGTACCAACTTTGTGTTAAACTACCTTGTGCAACTTTGCTGACTTGTGCAACCAAACAGAAAACACAATAAAAGTTGTTTCATTCAAGTGATGTCCATCATTACTAGAATCAAGGTTGCTAGTTTCAAAGTCTCTTCTTCGTTCAGGATTAGGTTACGCTGTCCTTGTTAACAATCAGGTAGGCTTGATAGGTGGACTTCAGTAGTCTTCAGACCTAGTATAAGCTTCAATTTATTGGTTGGATGTTGGCCAACAATTTAATTTATTCCATGTTCCTAAATGATAAAGCTCTGTCAACAAGAAAAATTAAGAGAACTAAAAGAGAGAGGTCATGCTAGGAAAAATATTAAAAATGAATATTTTGCCGAAGTACTTATTCAGTTTGAACAACTACATAGTTTAGAACGTTTATCTTAGTTGTTCTAGCAATGTCCTACTATCAGGAACAAGTGGAAGTTGATATCAGAATCAGAGCCCTGTGAATCAACCAGTCTTGCAAGTAAAGCAAAGCTTTCCACAATCTGATATTTGAATACTAATGAACCAATATTTGAATAAAATGAACTGCTCTGAAAAAAATTAAAATCTTTCAAAGGAAAAAAAACATCTAAAAGCACCAGGGGTCATGGTAACTGATTCATTAGATCTTTGCACTTCCAAAAATCAACTGTCAGGGTGAAAAACCCTCTACTTGTATTGGACCTGTGACTGACAGAGGACCATGACATTCCTTTTAGGGAGACTGGATCAAATTGTAACTCCTTGCCCTCTGTTGCCCTTCCTTCTTCAATCCTTATTTATCAAGCCAACTAGATTTTGCCTCCAGACTCACTCTTTGATCGCCTACTTTACAAAGAGGGCATGGAAGATCTATTTAATCATATCTCTATCTGTGCATTCCGAATACTAGGTGTTTTGTGAATCAGTATTATGAAAGCCCAGTTGTCCAATGGAGTTTTGGACACCTGAATGATATTTACCAAGGAAATATCTATGTCATAGAATGAAGCAGTGGAGAGATGTGGACTGTTATGAACACACGGCACAACATAGCATTGGGTAGGCTCAACCAGTCTAAGTCAGGAAATCCCACAAGCAGCATTCACACAATGGTCTGTTAGTATAGGTTTTACTTGCTCAGGTGCAACAACTAAACTAGTTCATGAGAAGAGAATGTCAAGGAGGACACACTGGAGAAGGAGGTTCCCCTCTGACACTCTGTTGTGAAGAAATTTTCATGTACCATCTAGCTGCTTCCTGGGAAAGCTTATTTAGGGAAAATAACTATCTATAACAACACACCACTGTGCAGGGCAGGCTTAGACTTCAGAAATCCTATAAACCCTGTATTTGTTGACACATCATAACATAGCATAAAAACTGAAAGAAGAATTGGCACTATAGCAGTTAAATGCATATCAATACATTCTCTGTATATTGATTTTTTGCAGGCGATTCCATCATGGATGAATCAGAAATGGTCAGTTTAAGGGAGCCCCAGGACCTAGAGAGCCAGAGGGCTTGCAGGGTGGAAAGGAAGTAGAACAGCGCTGTCAAGACCCAGTAAGGTGTCTTGCCTTCCTTCTGCTTATCTGTTAGCAGCTTTGTCAGCCCATCATTTACTCAAACACTTAAAAAAAATTAAAACATTCAAATAAAATATAAAATGAAGGAAAAAAATTAAATGACTCATTAATGAAAAGCCAGTGTTCAATAAAAAAGTGGCTTTGGTGTTGTGCAGTATCGTATCACGATGAAACTATCAAAGCTGTTCTTTTTTAAAAAAAAGTAAAATGTAAATTGTTTTATCTTAGCTCTAAGAACAGACAAAAGCAGTGAGAAAGCAGTACAGTAATGTATGTGCTATGTAGAAGGCAGCAGTAATAGCAAATCTGCTATCAATCTTTTGTTTTAATTATTTGGTACAATTCTTATTAAACTAGAAAAAGAAGAAAATCTCTTTCCCCTCTTTTTTGTTTATGAAACATTTAGTACTTTTTCACATCATTTAACTCATAATATTCCATTTCAAAATTATCCAGTATGGATAGTAACACGAAAATATTTTACAAACATAATCAAATTAACTCAGTTGTTCTGAAAAGAATCGTTTTGATGAAAAAATAAAAAAGCTAAAAGCATCAGAGGGTCATAGTAATATTCTGTCTTGCTGCTACTTCTATCATCAAAATTCAGATTTTTTTTCCTTGAAAGCTTCTGTGCCCACGGTAGGCACACACAGAGTAATAAGTATTGTTATAAACAATACTTGCTTATCCATAGGTGGAAATATTTTCTGAGCTAGCTGCCTGATTGATTCACAAAAGTTTTGTATATGCATATATAATTGGTATGACATCAAAATCTAAATTCTTTCATGCAAATGGATATCTATCTGAGTGAAATAAAAAAGAGTGACTATAAAGAATGTTTGATGCTATTATAATACACAAAATAGCTGTCTCTAAGGTCAAAGATGTTGATTTACTGAAACTGAAAACCAATGCCGCTGCTTTGTCTTTTAAACATACAGCATTACACAAGGGATGAATTAACTCTGTGTGCATATCTCTGTGTGTATAAGTATATAATTAATATTTAATAATGTGGAAAATGAACTCTAGTGACTCTTGTTGCAACAGTTTAAGAAATTACCACCCATGTCTGTTCCAAAGCTATCCTGGAGGACACTATCCTAATTGCAGAGTTGTCAGAAGAAAGTATGTGTCTGAGCTGCAGGAGCTCTAGCACAAAGTCAGATGCCTTTGTTCAATCCCACCTTTATCAAGGGTCTATGCTACGATGCCAGAGTGGAAAGGCCCTGAGGCACACATACTGACTCCTTCCTGCCAGCTCTCTTAGGGAGACAACCTGTGGCAGATGTGTGAGTATAAGCTGACTTGAAAGACAGAAACAAAATTTTTTAAAGGCCTTTTACCATAGCCCTTAGAGGAAGTTTCAAAATATCTCTCTCTCCCTTAAAGGTTAAACCTAGATATATACATAAGAAGGCATATAATAGTATTTTGAGAGAAAATACTATTTATTTATTTTTAAGGAAAAAATCCCTCTCATTCCTTTCACAGATTGGATCCAGAGAACGTGTCTACACTGTACTCTGTGCTTTCTGCATAGTTGATTACTTATTTATGCACAGCTCATATTGGCAGTTTTGTGTACATATGGCAGAAATAGTTGAAATTGACATTGGTTAAACACACACAATTACATCTAAATATAAGCCTATAAAGTTAGCAGCTGAATATTGACATCAAATCGGCATTGATCTGGATTTAGTTTCAAAATTTGGTCAAGTAAAGGGTATGATCCAATTTAAGACCAACATTAGAAATCCATGAAATTAAATATAAAGGCTGTAACATGGCCAAATTTGAAGTGTAGGAAAAGCAAATTAAATATAGATCAGTAAAGAAGAATAAGAAAAGTAGGAAAGTGAGAGCAATGCACAACCAATGTTTGAGATTTTGGGTTGTTCATTAGCAAAAATATTTGGATCTTGTTTGTTTGCTTGGGTTTTCTAACATCCAGCCATCTGTAGAACATCCAGTTTGCAACTCCAGCAAGCAGATTGTTACATGCTGTTTTCAAATGCTCATATAGTGTATTTCAGTGTCCAGATAGCCTGACAAAGTGTAAAAAACAGACAGATAGATTCATGATGTGGTACCCACAAACCAAAGTGAACCTTCCTTTCCAAACACCTCCCTTCATCTTTCATTCACTCATTACACCCAGGTATACCACTAGCACAAGGGAAATTTATCACCTACTTTGTTTTAGAGAAGATGTATGGGTAGCATCTAATGTTAACTCTTTGATAAAACAAAGCTAATATTCTCTCTCTCTTCATTTCACGTTATTAAAACCTTAATAAGCTGGTAGAACAATTTCTCTCATCTCAGCCGGAGGCAAACGTAAAAAAATATTCTTTTCCTATACAAGTTCAGTTTTTTGTCTTTCTTGAGGTGTTTTTTTTACAAAGAGCATCAACATATTCTTAAGAAACAAAACCTGCTATTTTCTGTTTTCTGAATTTCAGTTAATTTCTGGAAGGAATAGACTAATTTGGGAGGAATATTTTAACATTGACAAAAAGAAAATCTGAAAATCTAAATATTCCAACCTTATGATGCAGAATGCAGAAATTTCACATGAATCTCAGCCCTTTTATAGGGATTGCTGCATCTCAGCTGGGTGCAGCTGTTAGGAAATGCATTTCTATGAAGCTGTTTTATACTAACAAGGCTCTGCCATGAATTTGCAACATTACTAAAGTTGCCTCAAGCAAGCACTAATTAGAATTTCCTTCATTTGTTTTTCATTCATTTTCCTTAATTTCTTTCATTTTTCCTTCTTCTGTTTTTTCCTTTGTGCTTTACTTGCTGTCATATTGTAGTACTTTCTTCAGCTCTGTTTCCATTAAAAATTATCTTACGTGCAATCAATAGCAAACAGTGTGTTTTAAAAGTTTATAGTGAAGAGAATCAGCAAAACTGTTAATGACAAGCATATTTTGATGAATCAGCATCTTCTGACCAAGATTAATCTAATTAAATACCTGCAACTGCTATTTTGCCCACTTCTAAAGCAGAACAAAAAAGGGAATTGCAAGCTACAGCTGCTACATGGTATTTCTTCTGTGCCATTGTGGTAAGTTTTGGTGTTTGCTAAGGTGGAAAGGCCTACCAGCAACAAGGGACAAACCAGGAACGAGACACTGCAGCTAGTGAGAGCACAAGGAATTTGCAAACCACTGATATGATGTTCATTATTTATGTATTTAAAAATGTCCACCTAAACCTCCAAGTCATTTAAATGAGTGAAGGCAAAACAAGGAAGAGCTCTGTACAGAAGAGAGTAAAACATCTAAATAATCTAAAATTATAAAATATACATCAGAGAATTAACAGTTAGGAGGGGCTAATTTGGGTTCATTGAAATACATTTTATTAATCTTATATTGTCACTTAGCAGCAAGTGTGGGCTGCTCCAAAGGGAAGGTGAGCTAGAAGCCAAAGGTGACGGCGAACCAGGCAGGAGTAGTGTCCTACAAGACCCAAACAAGAAGAGCAGCAGGTCTGATGATAATCAGCATCATCAACCAGTCAGTGATCTCCAGACAAGTCCTTAGGGATGAGGCAGGCCTGCAGTCAAGACAAGGCAAGTCGGCAAGGCAAGGTTAGGATCAGCAAGGTCCTAGGCCAGGCGCAGCCATACCTCTGGCATAGCCCAGGCAAGCACCAAGCCTGAGCTTAAATGCAGCTCCTGAGCCAAGGGCAGGCGTTGCTTGGGTGAAGATCCCAGAAGAGACTTCTTACAGATCTTTCTCACACAGCTCATTTCACAAAAGTCTGATCCAAGTTTACACAGTGGCACCATACCTGAGAAGGCCTTGAAGACTGTCAGCTAAACTGCTAGGAGTGGGGAATGTTAGTGCACTCAGAGCCATGGCACAAATCCTGAAACTCCTGCTGCTGGGTATCATACTCCAAGTTCAACAAGTGTCACTATCTAAGACCCACTTTGTTCCTAAGGTGCTATTTGGAGGCAACTGCGAGTGATGCCCCAGGGCCTCCCACACCACCAGCTGATACTCTTTGAAGTGGTCTACTGACTTCAGCAGCATTTCACCTGCTAGGGTTAGAGGCAAAGGTTGGTGAAAGCATCCTATTGAGTTATGCCAAAACTCTGAAGACATTACTCTGCTACACAGACCCTTACTGAATTACAGCATTTCTAAATTTAAATTTAAATTTCTAAATGTATATCTCTAAATTCTTCCTGAAGGAATGTTAAGAAAAGTTTATTTATTGGTAATGCTATGTATGTAGAGATAGACCCTTGCAAAGTGATGGTGCAACACTGAATCAACAACAATCCTCAAGAGAGAAGAAAAGGCAAATCACAGGCGGATAGAGATGGGAAAATAATAATTAATGTTATATGTTCACATCTGAAAAAATATTCTCTAATCTCAATTTCCACCTGTAGATTTGTTTTGATTAAGAAATAAATTACAGGTGCATAAAGACTCTAGTTAGCGATAGGTGTAATTGGATATGCCTATCGCTTGGTGAGTAGAAGAGCAAAATCAACATCTGCAGTCCTAGCTGGAAACAACCTGAGCATAGCCAGAGTTCCAGTGTTCAATCAGGAGCAACAAAGGAGGGTTGGCACATGGCCCTCAGAACTGTTACCGTCGACATATGTTTCTATTATAATGAATGTCAAGCTCATTTAGAAAAAAAATTACATCTATCAAAATCGAATGGCCAGCTGAACGCTTTCTTGTAAATGGCCTTTGGGATAGATTTTGGCCATTTAAATGTTACCAGTGAAATATCTACATACGTTAAATAGATTGAGTGGTCCCTCCTAAGTCTGTCTATGTCAGCAGTTACCCTATTTCTCCCTTACTGAAGACCAGAATTGGAAAAGGAAATATATAAGCCTGGGAACAGCATTGAGCTTGTGAAGCTATGCTACTTTCAGCTCACAACAGGAGACATAATACAGATTTTTTATGTGACATTGCACAGCATTTAGGAAGCCAAACCAGAGATTCTGCAGCAGGTAAATGCTGAGGGTTTTTTGAGGATCACTCTCTAGCTATTAGTGAAGCTCTCCAAAATTACTCCTTTTATCTTTCTGCTCATCTTCTCTGTGCTTCTTATCCAAATAAATAAAACACTTAAGTGCTTGTTACCAGATTAGTTTCATAGACTTCAATAGTTGTAACTAATGCTTAAGTTGAGCATGTGCTTAAGTATTTTTCTGAATTGGATCTTAAGACTCTCTCCAGGGCAGATGAGCTGATTTTCTGTAGGCTCAACCCCCCATGTCATTAGGGGTCAAAATCCAGGCAACACCAAGTCTATGGTGTGTGTTAAGTACAAAATGTTACAAAATATATAGCTTCTGAATACATCTCATTTTTGTTTCAAGAAGGCAAGGAGAGAAAATATTTTGATCAGACTTACTTGTACGATATAAGTACTGATTTTTTTATTATTATTTTCTCTCCTTTTTTTGAACCTTATATTTCTTATGCTATCATGGTTTAACCCCAGCCAGCAACTAAGCACCACCCAGCTGCTCACTCATTCCCCCTCAGTGGGATGGGGGAGAAAATTGAAAGAGTAAAAGTGAGAAAACTCATGGGTCGGGGTGAAGACAGTTTAATAGGGAAAGCAAAAGCTGTGCACGCAAGCAAAGCAAAACAAGGAATTCATTCCCCACTTCCCATGGCAGGCAGGTGTTCAGCCATCTCCAGGACAGCAGGGCTCCATCACGTCTAACGGTGACTTGGGAAGACAAACGCCATCACTCCCAACGTCCCCCCTTCCTTCTTATTCCCCCAGCTTTATATGCTGAGCATGACGTCATACGGTCTGGGATATCCCTTGTGTCAGTGGGGGTCAGCTGTCCCAGCTGTGTCCCCTCCCAACTCCTTGTGCCCCCCCAGCCTCCTCGCTGGTGGGGTGGGTGAGAAGCAGAAAAGGCCTTGGCTCTGGGTAAGCCCTGCTCAGCAGTAACAAAAACATCTCAGCATTATCAACACTGTTTTCAGCACAAATCCAAAACATAGCCCCATAGTAGCTACTGTGAAGAAAGTTAACTCTATCCCAGCCAAAACCAGCATGTATGCCTACACAGTCTCTGTCAAGAAGCTAGAAGTAATAAGCTAATAAAATACAACAGGATGGAGCATTAGGAGGAAGATGTTTACATCTAAAAGACTTTGAGTCTAGTCCACCATTTCCACATGGAATGTAGACCAGAAGCAACCTGCCAAGTCACAGATTTCTAACAATCACCTGCCTTCCCCCTAAGACATCTCTCCCCATTTCTATTTTTGCACACAATGTTTTGTTGTGAGCCTGTTATGGCAGAATAAAAAATGGCAATATGACATTTAAAGTTAAACCATCTAGATATTTCTCTTCAAAAGTGCTTCAGAGAATGTTCAGCTCCTCATTGACTTTTAGTGTTTGTATTAAAATCACACATTATCCAATTAAACAGTTTCCAAATGCAATGAACAAAAGTAATGAAAAAAAGTCCAATTTCTTGTATAGCAACATTATCTGAAAACAACAAAATAATAAATGAAGGTATATGTGAGGTATTTCTACATATTTACAACTGCTGAGAAACCAGACCATTGTTTTTTTGTGAATTATTGAATTTGTGCACCAGATTTGCTCAGGGAACCACTGCTGTTTTCCTTGGCCTTGTTGTCCAAGTCTTAGGTAATTAATCAAATAGCTATATTGGTAGACAAATAAACAGGAAATTTGTAGAAACCCAATACTGAGATTTTTGAGTGAACAATGACTGATTTTTATTATTTCTTCTCATAGATAAACTAAATTTCCTCAAATCAACAGGAAATATATAGATTTGACCTAGTAAATACCACTTTTTACTCTGGTTGCTCAGAAGACTAGAACTTGAAGGAATGAGTCATGACTATGAAGTTTTAGAATTTGAAGAGGACTCTTTTTTGCTATATGTTTGGTTAGGAACTGAAAATACTTTTATGTAAGGCTCAGCTGTGCCAGAGACTTTCCGTATTACTCACATAGTAATGGGTGACTATACTTACATAGAATGGGACAGTGTTTTTAAAGGCACTGAAGGTCCATGAAGATTGGCGAGTTTTAATTCCTCCTATCAATAGTGAGGACTGTAAGACAAAATGTAAAAGTATAGAGATCACCTATTTTAGGTAAGAGCTTTAACAACTAAGTCAACAATTTTCCTTAACGTGGACAAAATGATTTGACCTTTCTCCATCAGTCTACTTGGATTATAGCACATGCACTGCTTTTATGAATTAAGAATTTCAGAGTGGCTACATATAAAGACATCTTTGGTATGCCATGATTTGAGAGGCTTTATTAGCAGTGCACAAACTGGAATCAAATCACAAGAATGTGGAATGGAATCCAAATCTTCATCAGACAGAGATCATAATATGGTGCAATATATTTGATCCATACAAGCACATGAGTTGCTTCTGTTAAAAAAAAAAAAAACAAACCATAACTTTATCTCATGAAAAATTCATCCACATTATAGTTTTACAATGCCCTCCATATTTACAGCAGCTGAACACAGTTTTCAGCAGTGTTAGAAACCATAACAGCACCAACATCTCTATTGGACTTCAGGAAGTCTCTAGAACATCTTTCATGGGGTCATAACTCTGCTTGGGAGACATAACTTTTGTGCTACAGCATGTGTGTGAATAGAAAAATGGGACTTCCAACCACAGAATATCATTTTTTGTTTAAGCTTTATCTGATTTCCTGCTTTCAGTGGGTTTTGGCTCCAGTTGTCTTTGATGCTGTAGAAAAAGTAGTTAATTAAAAGAACTCTGAGCACAAATAGGTTCAAAGTATTCTATCAGAAGTCAATGACTATAGCTTATGGCTGATCCTTAATCATCATCCTTAAGCAGCATTTCCTGCTTAATGAAATAGGACACAGCGTGAATTCCAAAATAGCCAAAGACTAATTTTTTACAGTTCTGGAAATGAAGGTTTTCAATTATTGACCAAAGACATAACAATTTACATATTTCTGATTTTTTATTTTGATATACATGTCTCAAAGGATTTTTCATCTAGATAAGTTATTCACAAATGAAAAATGAGTGCCACTCAGTCATACTCAGTTCTTTGAAAGAGAGTTTAGTCATGCGCATTAGCATATATGTATTCCTTGTCATTTACAGACATTAAAGACAAATCCAGTTCTACTTAGAATTCAAGGCTGGAAAACCCCTGCCCATCCAGTCACTGCACCAGTTTCCAATCAGTAACCATTATGTGGAGTTATGCTTTTCCTCCACATCTCGCTCTTGATATACACACACCCCCCAGTCATTCACTGCTCGGGTCAGAGATCTGGAGTGATACTTGCTGTCTTTCTGAGATGCCCATATAAAGAGTCTAATTTTCAATATCTACAATAAATTACATGAAGATGTAGGCTATGGTTAGAAGTCACTTTTCCTGAAAATCAACATTTAGAAGAGTCATCTCATCTAAGATCCTTGTTCATCTTAGAAATTACAAAAATGCCTGCTTTTTGGATCGAACTCCTACAAGAGACCCATATGCACTTGTCTTTGAAAAGTTTCTAGATTATTGACCCAGTGGGCCATGAAGAGAGAGAGGAATGTTAGGATAAAGAATAAAAAATTGTTATCTGTCTTCAGTAAGACACCTAACCCCTGAATGGTAAAAAACACTAGTCTCATACCATTTCTATGCAAAAGGTCAACTACATGCAGGATGCTAACTGTGTAATCAGCACACCCTGGCATTTAAAAGAGGCAGCAGAAAAAGGCCTCATTGTTATACTCTTCATAATGAAATCGTGGAAAGGCATTAGTCCAAAAATGATTACAACTAAGCTTTGCTGAACCACTATAGGTACAGGGTTCAGCATGTGGAGAGATTAAAGCCTTGTGCAATCACTGCCTAGAGACCGCATGTCATTTCACATCAATTGGCATGATGAATCTTTTACATAATGTGAATCACAGTCTAATTGTGAGTTTGATTGCATCTACTGTTGTTCTGATCACACAACCTCAGCACATAGAGGCGAACAGGGAACTAAGCTATTGTACAGAGTTAAAGGAAGAAAGAAAAGCTGTGTAGCATGAAATGAAAGTGACATCTCACAGGATATATATTACTAAAAGTTGCTGAGCAATTTAACAGCTACATGTAATATATATATTGACATTATCAAAAAAGGCAATTAGAGGAGCATCTCTTCCACCAATAGAAATATATCATTTCTGAAATCAGCAGGCTGCTGCCAGAAAACTCAGACTGGCAGCCTTGTTGCCAGTGAAGATGCATTTAAGACAATAAAGTCTCCATTAGCTGCAATACAGGCAGAATGTAACTAACCCAGGATTCTCACAAGAGCTGGCAGAAAAAAAATGGTACAATATGCTTCAAAGATATTACTAAAGATCAGGTTCAGTCATGGATTTGTCATAAATCATATTGCAAAATAAAGCAAAAATCGATCCTCTATGGAAATTATATTGCTTCTATTACCATAGTAGCTGAGACATACAAAATCTGTAATGCATTTATTTCCCAATACCATTACAACTATTGTCTTCACTTTATAAAAGTAAAATAAATATCAGATAATTAAGGAACTTGTTCTAGACACTACAGGAAGTCCACAGAATAGCAAGTGATGTTATCCAGATGGTTAGGTAGCAATTTAGTACTCTAGTTACTGGATAGGTGCTGGATTCTAGTCCTTACTTGCTTGTCAGTTGTCGTGGTTTAACCCCAACCATGCAGCCACTCACTCACCCCCCTCCTCAACTGGACAGGGGAGAGAAAATATAAGAAAGGGCTCATGGGCTGAGATAAGGACAGGGAGAGATCACTCAACCAATTACCATCATGGGAAAAAACAGACTTGACTTGGGGAAAATTAACTTAATTTATTGCCAATCAAACCAGAGTAGGGTAATAAGAAATAAACCCAAATCTTAAAACACCTCACCCACATCCCTCCCTTCTTCCTGGGCAGAGCTTCACTCCAAAATTCTCTATCTCCTCCCTGCCAGCGACACAGGGGGATGGGGAATGGGAGTTGGGGTCAGTTCATCTCATGTTGTCTCTCCCGCTCCTTCCTCCTCAGGGGCAGGACTCCTCACTCTTCCCCTGCTCCACCGTGGGGTCCCTCCCACGGGAGACAGTCCTTCACAAACTGCTCCAACATGGGTCCCTCCCACAGGCTGCAGTCCTTCAGGCACAGACTGCTCCCGCGTGGGTCCCCTGCAGGGTCACAAGTCCTGCCAGAAAACCTGCTCTAGTGTGGGCTTCCCACGGGGTCACAGCCTCCTTTGGGCATCCACCTGCTCCAGTGTGGGGTCCTCCCCAGGCTGCAGGTGGGGATCTGCTCCCCCGTGGACCTCCCTGGGCTGCAGGGGGACAGCCTGCCTCACCATGGTCTTCCCCACGGGCTGCAGCGGAATCTCTGCTCCGGCACCTGGAGCACCTCCTCCCCCTCCTTCTGCACTGACCTGGGGGTCTGCAGGGTTCTTGCTTTCACATGTTCTCACTCACCTTTCTCCAGACTGCTGCTGGAGCTGTGCAGGGTTTCTTCCCCCCCTTCTTAAATATGTTATCCCAGAGTTGCTGCCGCCATCGCTGATGGGCTCGGCCTTGGCCGGTGGCAGGTCCATCTTGGAGCCAGCTGGACACAGGGGAAGCTCCTAGCAGCTTCTCACAGAAGCCACCCCTGTAGCCCCCTGGCTACCAAAACCTTGCTATGCAAACCCAATACATCAGTGAACCATCTGTATATGGGCTATAGGGCGTTATTACATTCATTACAGAACTATTCTATTTCTTAGTCTCGCAGGAAGAAGATCTACCATCTAGGACTATCGAAACTTGTTTTACTAGGGCCAAAAAGAGGTATGATCATCACAACTGAAATGGAGCCACTTATTTCAGATTTTAGGTAGGATGCTTCACATCCAAAAGCATTTTAATGTTAGTCTTTGGATGACAGTCTACAAAGAGTAGATGCAAATTCATTATGGTTAGAGTACTGATTAGCTCAACTTCATAGACCTTAAAGCACGGAAAAATAGTGAAGAAATTACTGAATTTGCCCAGTCAATTGCTATAGTATCTAGCTCACTGTTACTGTAATTAAGGATTTGCCTAAATCCTTCCCTATATTTACATGGAACCCCCAAATCTGCAGAAGCCAGATTTGGGAAAGACAGGAGAGTCAGCAAGACATTGTAGAGGACCAGTCAACAAATCTGCATAAGGTGGGCAAGAGACATGCCCTGGAGGCATGTGACCATAAACCCGTCTTTCCTTGAGAGAACTTAATAAGATTGCAAAATGGCATCAAAATCAACTTTCACGGGGACATATTTCTCATTTTACTATCAATTATAATGTCGAAGGAGGAATTCCCAGTCCCACAAGGGCATTAACAACACTAAATTTGGCTGTTACCCTCTCGTCTTTTAAATACATTTTATGTTTAAAGCAACAGAACTCTTTTTTATCTCTTAGGGTGATAAGATTGGATTCTGAACAAAGCAACCCACTTTTTTCTTTTCTTACAGCTAAAGACCAGGGAGTCATTTCAAGCTTGGATTATGCGTGGGTGGTTGGTTATGGGTTTACGTTGCTTCAGTTTGATTTTAGATGAATGTGTAAAGCATTTGAAATGTTTCTAAAACAAATGGATATCAACAGAAATAAATACAAGTCAAGGGTTGGCATATCAGTTGACATAAATCATAACTTCAGTGATGGAACTATGCCATTTTACCTCTGCTAGACAACTGTTCTGAGGATCCTGGAAATAAACTAGCACTCAGTGCAAAAGTTTGCTATGCCAGCAATTTTTTCTCTTATAAAGTTGATAGCTTAGCTTTATAAGCTCTAAATGTTTATGGGGCCAATAAAGGTATTTGCACTAAATTTACATTTTCTTAAAAAAAGAAACTCTGATCTAGGATCTTTCTGCCGGATGCCTCTGCTATTCAACTTACTGGGCTGCATTTGAATGTTTTTGATGTGCTGACAGTCAACAATATTACTTTGCCTTTAACATTTTCTGATCCATTAAAGGGTATAATTTAGTGTAAATTGTGTAAAACTGAGTATGGAATTACCATTGCTCCTCGGGGATTTGGAGTCTATTTGTTAACAGGAAGTTAAAACTAGCACATCTCAGTTGTCACTACAGTGCACATTATTGTTTACGTGGGAACTATTTGGCAAGAAAGAGTATGCTGAACTATATTTCACTGTTCAGAATCCAAATATTTAGCAGATGGAACATATAAATCTTGCAGATAACTAGTTTCTGAACTCTTTTTCTGAGGTACTTCAACAGAAGTCAGAAATAAAGCTGATTACAGTGAGGTCTTCCTTCTCAGTTATCCTACTACGAGGACTTCTTAAAACCCAGGAAAATGCACATAACAAAAAAAGTCACAGGATTTGGTAAATACGAAAAGCAGAATTTGGTCATGGAGACAGAGGAAAGAAAAAATTCTGGAACTGGGTGATGAGAGTGCCATATGAATTTCCCCCTACTTGATATCACAGATATCAAGCACCAGCTTGGGTACTGTGGTTTAGAGATACAAATGGATTGTAGTTAAGATAAAAACCATTGCTAATAATGTGGATTTCATCAGGCCACCAGCATTTTTCCTCAATAATTTCATTGGCCCTGTCTTGCAAGGATTCAGTGTCATGATGAGAACTGAAAGCACAGTGTTATATCAGGAACAGAACACAGAATAGGCTAATAGGTAGCATAAAAATATAGGTCTGCCAAAAGTAATGACCTGAACTTCTGGATTTTAAGAGAGCTCAAATTTCCCTGAGGCAGTCTCCACTCTCCTCACATTAATGAAAAACTTCACTACAAAAGACTCAGGGAATCATCCAGGTATACCATACAAAGCCTTATCATACAGAAGGATCATTTCTACAAAAGCTATTATTACTTGTAAATGCCATTTGACTTGTCAGGTATTGAAGGAAGATTCATACCTCCAGCTGTAAACAAAGGGCACTCATTAATTAGTTTCCCAACACAAAAATACAATGAGATGCAAACACAAGTCAGTGGCTCATGCCAGATGCCCAGGTAACAAATCATAGAACTGGACACATCTTGAGCCACTAAAAGCCATGGAGCTCCTGAGAGGTAGCCAGTCAACCCAAACTCATTACTGCAAGCAGCATTAAATTAGAGCGTGGCATAAAGAGTCACACAATATCTCAAACTCTAACACATTGATAAGCTGATTACTTAAGCAAAAAACTGCAGAGGGCTGTATGTGCCAGTATGCATGCATTTAAAGTACTACACATGCATAGGTCACTCAGAAACTGCATTAAATTCAATAAATTAAACATGAATCATTGGGCACGTTAAATGAATTGCAACCCATAATCATCTAAGTAGCAACAAGGCATTCATTTAAACTGACCTAGATGGATTGTATAAAGAGTTATTAAATATAATGGGAATACAAATTACAAGTTAGAATCCCTGGAACTCTTTTCTGGTTGAGGGGATTTTTGTAAGAAGTCAGTAACTGAAACTATGCATATGTCTGATGTTTTGGGACCTCCTTCGCTAGACAGTGGTTTACTGGGGTAGTTTATATGCAAATAAGGTAATGTGAGACTGTAAATAATGTACCTGTGTGATGGTCCACTCTGAAATCCTGTGCCTTGTCTGGGATAATAAGGTGGCAGAATACAGAACAGTATTGATGATGAGTATACAAAACAGTCAGTTGAGTCAGGTATCTCCAGAATTTCAAAGCAGGCATATTTGGCATAACTAAGTGAAGAGGAAAAGGTTTATTTGAACTTATTCTGGAATGCACAGCAGTTACTTAGATTTGCTCTATCTTCTTATTCAGAATGATTTCATGGTCCAGAGAGAAAAGCACTCTTCTTTTAGTCAAAAGATTTAGGGTGGAATTCATCTGACTAAATGCAGAGGCCTGCTCTTTATCTGAGTCACCCCTGTCTCCACGTATAATCAGTAGAAATCTAGTCACTATAGAGTATGAAGTCTAAGACAGAATTCCTCTAACTCTAAAAGAGACATTTTTAATACATCAGATGGATTAAATCCTAACAAGTTCTATTTCTCTGCAATGAATATAAAGGGAGGTTCAGAAATAGCTGTCTATGTTACATATGTCTAAGGAAGATGAGGTGACTATTATACCTAGAATCTGCTCTTGGCTCTCCTGCTAACCTGCTGTATGGTTCTGGAAGTCTAAATGCTATAAAAAACCATCAAGAATGCTATTTTAGACTTCATTACTCTATTAATGACATCTATTAGGCAATATCTGTACCTTTCAAACATCTATATTTACTCATGGTGGCTCCCACCTAATATCTTTTTGTACCTGTGTTCTGCCTCCCATTCTGTCTGTTTTGTATATTTACTGTGTAATCTTTAAACAAGAACTGTCAGTTTTGCATACAGGATGTAACAGGATGGAACCTCAGTATCAGATGTGCCTCTTGGCATAAGACCACACAGGTAGTTAGTAATGAATTCTAACTGTTGCTGGCATCATCTGAGGTTAGAAAATTTTTCTTACCAGCTAATGTGAATAGGCCATGGGATTTAAAAAAAATCCAAATTATTCTTCACAGTGGTATAAAAGAAAAATTCAATGCCTCACAGTATATCCCCAGCTGTACGAGGGAGGTGACAGTGAATATAAATTTCATGGGCAGGTTACCTGAGGATAACATAAAAAGGAATAATATAAAAACCCTGCCTAAACTTACACTTGGAAAAGAGTATTCTGAAGTGGATTGCTACATTTATAAAAAAAAAATCCAAACCCACAGTGGAAAAACAGAGGTCATTTTAGATTGAACCATAACCTTTTTTAATAGAAGCTTAATTTAGTCACTAATTACTAGCTGGTCACTGGTAATACTGTCCAGAAAATTTGAAAATTCAAGAGGCAGAATACAACTCTAGGTTGCAAATGACAGTGTCAGACAATAGCACAGGGGTAGCCTGCTCTGTGCACACTCTTCCCAGCCTCTCTTGCTTGCCTAGTGTCAGAATTCCGCAACCATTTTGCATAACTGTCCGCTAACAGTGGCCACCTATGGTCCC